>NC_067473.1:78187928-78517676 GCF_947179515.1 Apodemus sylvaticus | reverse complement strand
CTATGTAGGCAAGCTGGCTGGCACAGAGCTGTAGTCACAACTACTTAGAATGCTGAGGCAGGAGAATGGCATGCTCAAGGCTAGCTTAGGCCAAGGAGGGAGTTGAAAACCAGACTGGACTTCTTGATAAGATTGTGTTTCTCAATAAAAATATACAGTGGATGCTGTGAGCATTGCTCGGTGCCTAAATGTTTGGTTGCTGTACTTAAAGCCCTGGGTTCAACCTCTAGCACAACAAAATACCAAATCAAAAGAACATGGTGCAATCTGTCCAAGCACTGAGGTATTCCGGATTGTGAACTTGCTTCCCACTGCAATTCTCAAAGGAAGCCCCTGTTAAAACAAAGCAAGTGAACAACCAGGTTGCTCGGAAACCTTAAGCATCAGAGTTGTTCATTTATTGACTAGAAAGAGACAGGCCCCTGATGATGGAGAGGACCCCAGAGATATATACCCATCCATAAGTCACCCCAGGGCTGTCATCCCTGGCAGCTGTCCTTCAAGGGAAGGCTTCTGTCTCAGAGAGATGGGCTGTGAAAGCCTTCCCAATGTGCCTTTCCAACCCTATACATGTCATGTCATTACAGATGATGCTGGCAAATATCATCTTCTAAAATTATCTAACATTTTCAGACTCTGTTTCAGAAAGAATTCTAATCATTGGAATAAAATACAAGTGCAGCATATATTGTTTTCTAGCTGTACTTTTATAATTAGCATTATTTGACCAAGAAAATCCCCAACAAAATCAGAGCTAATCCTGTCTACATCTAATAGATATCATATGACATCATATATCATCTATCATATAGTATGTAACGCATAGCATATATATATATCATCTGTATCTATATAATCTATGTGACTATCCAGTATACCCTGGCTTTCATCAATGGTTCCTGCCTCAGAACTCTGGCATACCCTGTGCCATAGTAGGTTCTAAGGCCCCAGACCCTGAAGAAAGGAGAGCGACCCAAGAGAAGTCAGCAAGCCTCAGAGCACAGTGTTTGCTGAGTCTCCCCATACAGCTTATTAGCAGTCAGGCATACTATGCAATGAAGTATCCACAGAAACCCAGAAGGACAGCATTGGGACAGGTATGAGACAGTTCTCTCATACCTCCCCTGTTCAGCTGTATTTTTGTAATATTTTTCATAAAATGTAGCAAGAGTTTTCTTGAGTTTTGTGAGCTGTTTGAGTAAATTCACCAAACGAAAGGACTGAGCTGTGGGATTGACAGCTTGTGGGTGGGAAACCCAGGAAAACCACCATGGGGTAGTGACGGGCAGCAGAGGAGGAAACAGTCTTGAACACTGTCTGCAGAACCTGATGCTGTGGGAGGATGTGTTTGAGGACTGTGAATTACCCTGGAGGAGAGGACTCCCAGCAGGTGTCTGCACAGAATGACTGTCCACTGCTGTCTGTAGCTGGGTGTGTGGGCAGAGCATATTCCAATCTACCAGGTGTGAGAGGTGATCTGTGTTGTGAGCATACAATAAGAGAAACCAAGCTGAGCTGCGTTTTTCTCTCTGCAGCTTCAGTAGCTATTGTCTGTCTGTCTCTTCCTCTCTGTCAGCTACCTTGTATATACTTCAAATGCGCTTAAGTAAACCTCGGAGGGAGAAACTTAAGCTGAAGGAATTTAGTCCAAAGCTGGACCTTTGATCATACTCTTCAGATCAAACTGCCATGCGGTTTAAAGAAGAGGGACTGTCTCTAATCTTACGAATGTACTACACAGAAACAAGCATCTTTGTCTCACAGAAAATCTGTCAGTCAGCAAAGCCATGAGCTGAACCTCACTATCTGAATGTGCAATCTAAACAGCTGTCTTGTTCTGCCTCTTCTATGTCACATACATACATACGCGAAATAAAATAAAACAAAATATTATTTGTTCCTTTACTGAAAGTGATAAAAACTCTAATATAGAGTATAAGACTATGATCCACTTAAGACTAAGATCCCCTGTAAACGCCGTAAGGAAAAACCACTAGTCTCATCTTATACGCTTCTTCTCTTAAGAGTCCTGAATCATGCCATGGAATGTGTATCAAGCAAGGTCTACTTAACAGAGGAACACAGGATGATGGACAGAGAAGGGTAACAGAGGAGTTTGACTCAGGATGTTCAGTCACTCTTTCTGGTTGAAGGTGAGTGACATTATGCTTGGTTAATGGGCCCAACAGTGATAATTGCACAGGACACAAAGGATGAGCAAATGCACCACAAAGCCACTGTAATTCCTGAGAAAAGTCTAACGAAATCAAGTGTCAAAGGAAGCTGTAGACAACAGTTTGGAAAATGATCATCATCCAACACAAAAGAGCCTGCTAGCCTTCAACACGACTCTGAGCCTCTACACATCTCACACCTGAAAAACCTGTTACAGTTTTGTGGTCATCAATGAATCAGTCTTAGTTCTGGCTCCTTAGCTGCCAAGATGGGAAATCAGTGTCCCATAGAAGTAGCACTGTATGCTATTCTTCTGTCTTCACAGAACCCAAACACAGGGACCATACGTGTCTGTGTCCAAGTCTGATTTGAGGAGTCTTTTTGTCCCTTTACTCCCAGTCAGAATCAGTGTGGTATCAATTGTCAAATCTTTACAACCACAGAGAAAAGTTAAATTAATCAATCAAGCCTGGAAGGTCTATCACAAAGACTCTGCCAGAATTACAACCTTGCACACCAAGGTTACATAAAGAATACTCTGGCAAGGATATCTGTCTAACAACAGCCTATCTGACCCTGGACTGACGTTACTCTCCACACTGACTCCTATAGCCATAAATGAAAGAAACCACAAAACTCTACACCGTTTGCCCTTTGAAACTTTCCTTGATAACTCCTTGAGGATGTCTTTAGGTTAACTATGGTGCACACATTCCCATTGAAATGCTTTGTCATTCCCAAATAAATTTGCCATCTTTGGAGAAGGTCTGTTATTTATATTGATATTCTAGAGACCATGCTAGCTCCCACTGAGTTTGGAAGCCCTCTGCTAGCAGCACAGGACATAATCATCCCTGCTGTGGTTCTCTGGGCCAATACTTGGAGAGGACAGAGGCTCTGGTGTTTAAAGAGAGACTAGTGTGCTTCTAAGACAGGCCTGAGAGTTCCAGTTACTCATCCTCCTCAGTGTGGTCCAATATCAAACTGGAAAAAATAAAAGCCTCTAAATTGTCATGGGAATCTTCCCACGATGGTGTGCATGAAATAAGATTTGTCTGGAAGCCAGATCCTTCAGATCTACTGAATTGCTCTGGATATTTGTCCTGTTCTGAAATCAAATCTCTCCAAACATCTCCCAATGGCACTGTTACCATTTTTTTATTTGTAGAGATCACTCTGGAAGTGAAATATCTGTTGGTATCACCAAGGGTCAGCAGAAAATTATTGTGGAAGAAGACCCAGGTGATGGACTGCCCACCTCTTGGATTGTCCCAGAGACAGTGTCTGCTCTTAGTGCTCAAGTGTCTAGGCTCTCTCAGGAACCAGTAACAGGGTCATAGAAGACCACAAGCAACTTGTAGCTATGTGGTCTTTCAGTTCCAAGATTGTCTTGTCAACATAGATTTTCTTGCTGGGAAGGAAAATTAAAAACACAGCTAAATCTGCCAAAGAGAGCAGAGTCAGTCATTTCTGAGTTTGCCTCCACAAGGCTCAAATGGCCATTAACTATAGTCTCTTGCAGTTAGACTAAAACACCACACATTTTAGCTCTCACTCCAAATCAAAGGCCGGTTCCTAGTGCAGATTCTGCAGTGTATTAGAATCAGTGCCATACTGTCCTTTCTTAGCCCTAAGTCATTAAACAACCTGAAATCATTTTTACCATCCAAAATTGCTATCATCTGCTAATAACAGTGCTACCAGTACTAAAAATGAATATGTTCTTATCCTCGAAATGGACACAACACTAAATTTTTACATATATAATATCTCATCTATTTCTGAGGACAACTGTGGGAATTGTTTATCCTCACATTAGGGATGACGTAACCCAGGCAAGGGGAAGGTAGGCATGTCGAAGGTTACATGGGAATTGCTTGGTAGGACCAGAGCTTGGACCTAAGTCTCTCTGGCCACAAGGTCACTAATTCAGGAGACTTCATTTGTGGAAAACAAGCAAACAAAATAACAACAGAAAAAAAAAAACCACCCAAACTTTGTTTTGTTTGGACAGGAAAAGAGGAAGAGACAATTCTAGTATATTCTTCTTTCAATAATTTAATGTTCAAAGCAAGGCACCCTAGTGCCTCTCAGCATCTGTGACTCATGTTTCTGGATCTCGGAGTGCTGTTATGGAAATAAGCTACAGTTTAGGTCATGCAGTATCATTAGATCATTCTAATGTATGCAGCACAATGCAAGAAATCTAGTCACTTGCCCTTTGGAGGAGGAAAGTGCGAGTCTGTCTGAGTTAGGACCTCTCTGACTTTGAAATTACACCCCTGTCTCAGATCTCACTGGTTTGGCTGACCAAATATTTAGCAAAAGTGATTTTGAGATGCTCTCCTTCCTTGTGTTTAGTTTGAAAGAGTAGCCATTCTTCTGGGCATCTGTTTTACATCCCAAAGTCTCATTTAAAAAGTGTACCATATACTTCCAAGGGACAATATCTGGTCAGAAAGGCAGTCCCTTCAGGAGAGGACATGGAAATCCTGCTATTTATGTCCCCCGGGCAGAGGGGCTTGCGATGTCATGATTTAGGAGGTCTTGGCTTAAGGCGCTGTGGTAGGCACGATAAAAGTGAGGTTAGGGATCATATGTCCCAAGGAACCAGGAGCACCATGCCAGAGGTGGGCGGGTGACATCCGTCTGCTGAGCTTGTGACGCCAGGCAACTTCAACAGGGGTGTCATGAAAACCAGGCTGGCCCCTCCAATTTCAAAAGCTCCAGCTCCTATCCACTTTGCTTTGATGGTGTGCAAAATGGGTCTGAAATGTGATCTCTAAATTATTCCCAAGGTTGCCACTGCCAAAAGAAAGAGCCATAAGCCAGACCCTTCTATGTTCAATCTTCATCGCCAGCTTTGAAATTAAGACCATGCTGGTGGGACGGGTGGGGAAGTAGAATGGGGGAGGCCTCTGTGCCCTCCAATTTGGACTAATATAACTTATCCCTAAAAGACAAGTATAAACACATGAGTAGGTTCTTGCTGAACAATGGTTGATCTATATAAACAGAACTGCCTAAAGACTGGGGTACACCATAGGAGGTGCGGTAGCCTTTCTCTCTGTCTGTGTCTCTGTCTCTGTGTCTCTGTCTCTGTCTCTCTCTCTCTCTCTCTCTCTCTCTCTCTCTCTCTCTCTCTCTCACACACACACACACACACACAGGATCTACTCTGTGTGGACAATAGTTTGAGCTCTGTGAAAACAATAAATGAGAAACAAAAGCCCAGATATGATTCCGGAGTTCAGAGCATGTTGCTGACCAAGTGGTGGCTGCTGAGTGATTGATTATTCATTTGGATACTCATAAAAATCTCACAGAAGTATGAGAGTTTTCTAGGGGAAAGTCAGTAAGGCTTTTCTGAGGTTATTTTACAGTCACAGGTATCATCTAACTCCATGACCTCACTGTAACTTTACAGGTGATTCTACATAGATAGTAGGCCTAGAGGAGCACATAGACATTGGGTTCTGAGGTGGGAAAGTCTACAAATAGCTATTCAAATTTAGAAATGCTTGAAGGCTATTGAGAGGCTGTGGAATGTAAGGACATCAATGGCAACTTAGGTTCTTGAACTGGATGATACTCAGGTTCATAGACCTTTCTGCCCTGAGCAGCTGGACACACTTGATAGTCTACCAACAGAAATTCACACTGGTAGCAGGGAAAACAGAATTTGGAAAAAGAAAAAAAAAAGAGTGGGGAGGGTGAAAGGTCTAGGAATTTGGTCCTGTTCTTCAAAGAATAAAGAACCTTGTCCTCATAGGGTTTTCTCTTCCTTCCTTCCTTCCTCTCTCCCTCCCTCTGTCCCTCCCTCCCTGTCCCTCCCGCCCTCTTGTTCTTTTATGAAACATGGTCTCACTTCAGGCTCAGTGTTAAACCCTATCTCTAAAGATAAGGCAGAAGATTGATTGAGGACACCTGACCTGATGCCTATGTATAATGCACCTCCCATGTTCACACACACACACACACACACACACACACACACACGCACGCACGCACGCACGCACGCACGCACAGCCTTATCCTTATTGCCTTGCTCCATTTCACACTGACCGTTCAGCCATTCTTTACTGGATGCCTACCGAGATCCATGCACTCCTTCTGCATGCCCATAGTATCGTTGGGTAACTGAAATTCTCAAAGGCAGCCAGGCATGTTGCAGAAGGAATCCACAGTGAGCCTGGGGGAATCAGGAGGGCTTGAAAAACTTTTCTGGAGAGCTGGCAGAAAGTAGACTAATAACTCAAGGAATGTTTAGGAGACAGGCAGCTTGTATTTTTCCAGGCCTTAAAGAGAGTTAAGTGGGCTGTAATCCTTGAAACCAGAGTTGAGAAGGGGGTAACTAAACTTCCCTGCCCTTCAAGTCAAACAGACATTATATTCATCAAGTGCTTAAATCCACAGCCCCCTTCTCCCAGTAACGGGGCCGAGCTGTGAAAACAGTCACCTGGCTGAGAGACGTTCGCTTGTCCCCGAGGTCAAGGAACCCAAACCAGCAACACATTTCGCCTTTTCATTTCTAGTTGCTAATTTTAAGTTTTGCTTGTGGGCTCTAGCAAGTAACACCAGCACCTTCTCATTCTGTAAAGGAAGAGGAAGATTTCCCATCCTTGGAGGGAAGACGAGGTGGGTTCAAGGAGTGTCCGCCCAAGTCAGGCAGATGAACTTGGCTTTGTGTCCCAGAGTGACTGACAGGTGGCTTCCCACTGCTGGGCAGGAACTGGCATTCAGGGACCCACTCAGCACTGCCACTTGCCATCCTGGCTCCTCAGCTCCCTGCTGCAAATAACATTTCTTCCTGTAGTTTTCTTCCTTCCCACTTGGCAGGCTTCATGTCACTAATGGATCTGAAATTAATGGATCCTCTCTCCCTTTCCCTCTTGGAGCTCTGACAATGTCAGCACATTCTGGGAAATTCAGCAGGCAGTTACTTATCACCTGTGGCTCGGCTCCCAGGCCAGTACTGCTTTCTCCACACCCACCGCTCCTCTAAACACCTAGAACCACGGCTTGGGGTATAAATAAAAAGCATATTCGTGATCTCCTTCTCTGAAATGACTCAGAACTTTCTCCCCGTATGGTTGGGACACACCCAGCATTTCCCCAAAGACATCGTCTGTGGACTTATAAAATTCTGTTTAACCAGCAGAGAGTAACTACGGAGGCTAAGTGATAAAGTCTAGGTGTGAACAGTATCGTGGTCCATTCTTTCTCGATAAAAATGCTAACGAGTGGGTTAATGGTGTTTGCTTTCATTATCAGTAACTGGATTTGCCTTTCAGTTGATCTGCTTGCTAGAAAGCCACATTGCGGCTAGTTATGCTGAAGTTATTCATACCAAATACTTGGGTTTGACTGCTGGATTCTGAGGCAACAAAGATCGTGACTTGTTACATGCTACCAATGTGATTTTGGCTAAGCAGCAACCTTTCATCTGTAAGGTAAAGATCATAGTAATATCCCTGCTCTACAGATAGGAAAACTGAGACCCAGAGAAAACTGGTGATTGGACTTTGTTCGTCACGCTGAATATACACAGGACAACATGCTAACATAGAACACCTTACTCAGTCACTACCATCATCTGAGCCCCCTTTCACACATCGGAAAAGCCCAGGATACTGCAGCATAGGAGCCTCCAGTGGAATGAAGCTACCCCACCTCCTCAGCATTGAACTCTTGACCCCTGCGGTCTCAGTGCTGCACCACTGCCCACTGAGCTCGCCAGCCAAGCAGCCTTGGGGGTTGCGGGGTCACTAACTACCCAGCTTTCGCTTCTAAAGGACTTCAAACCCTTCTGCTCTCCCTTCCAAAATCCATTCAAGATTTAAGTACACCTTCTAAGTTAATCTGTTTCAAACATTTGCTTAAGAAATCAAAGAAGCAAAAGCGCCTGCTCCTTCACTCAAAGCTGAAGTTGGAGATAGAGGTCTCTTCCCGAGCTAGTTCTGCCTTCTACTCCCCATGAGTTTCTTTGCAAGAAAAAAAATATGTTGGCCACAGTTGCAATCAGCTTTAATTCATTCTTTATTGCTGCTCTGGTTTTGTGTTATTTGAGCTGGTTTAACTGTTAAAAGCGTTTCAAATGTTCACATGGTCTGCATTAGGTTACTGAATTAAAACAGGCACAGCCCACCAAATGTAGCTCTCTGAAATGCAAACCACATGAATTTGATTTCTTTGTGGTATAACTTTAATTGGGTTCAGAGGTCTCCGGGACTTACCTGTCTATCTGCTCTGTGATGACCTGATCTGATAAGGAAAAACTTAAAGGGACTGAGGAACCAGAATGGCTTCAGTTCTAATTTCTGAACCAGTGCTCACCATTGGTTTAGGGATTATTGCTCTCCATCCAGCTACAGCTCCACAAACTCAACTCAGTTGGAAATTGTAGGATCCTCCCTTGGGGCTTTTGCACTTGCTGTCCTACTAAGTGCAGGGTCCTCTCTTGGGGCTTCTTTACTTGATGTCCTACTAAGTATAGGATTCTCACTTGGGGCTTCTTCACTTGTCACCCCCTCCCCTGAAATCCCCCTCTACCATCCCCCACACCCCCACCAGCAAGTGTGTGGAAGGCACAGAGCATCCAGGTTACAATCACAAACTACTGGGAGATTGTGAAGATAGTCTTAGAGACACCGCATCAACATAAAAGAGGGTTATGTTGCCCTTAACTCCAGGGTCCCCACCCCTAGTCTTCTCAGCCAGATACCCTCATATTTTGAGTCTCAACAGTAAATAAAGTTTTGAGCTCTTGGCTTTAAGGAGACTTCCAGCCCATGTCTTCTGGGTGCTGTGATCCTTCTTTCAGAAGCTTCCCTTTGGTCCTCAAATGAAGGTGGGCAGAAGCATGTTATTATGGGTGAGTTCCTGGGAAGAGCTAAACTTCCCCTTGAAGGTTTCAAAGAAATAGTCACACCGCATAAGCACATCAACAAATATCTTCTGAGTATTACCAACAGGTATCACCTAAAGTTACCGCAGAACACGAGCCTGGAAGGGAAGAGGCAGGAAAGCAACTGAACTACAATGATCATGTACTGAAGAAGTGACAGAGAGGAGGCCTAGACGGTTGCTGAGTCTTCAGCCTGGCTTCCTGACAGATGGTGTTATGCCTCAGTGACAAACACCCTTGTGATTTCAAGTCCCAAAGGGAGACCGGAAGTGCATGGAAGAAGCGTGACATCCTCTGAAATTGCTCTGGCTTTGCTAGGAACATGGGTGGGATGTATGGTAGGGGTCTGTTGGCTATCATGACACAAGTAGAAGTAGACATTTGGCTTGCAAGCAAATGGTGCTCATTTTCATTAAAACAATGGAGGAAAAGAAATTTTCTATTCAAAAGTTCATTCACTGCACAAAAGGTTCACTTGGATGTTCTACAAAAATGTTGCAATCTTTCTGAACTAGCAATGCCACAGAAACAAACTCACTTCTAACCCTTCCATGAGCTGGGACCTAACAATGATCATGGCTAATGGCACCAGGTACTTACTGTGTGCCGGTTTATTCTGCCCATTGTCTCATCAGCATCCCAACCTTGGAAGGAAATGCTGTCCTTGTTTTAGCAAAGCATGGGACACCTAGCGACTAAGGAAAGCTTCCAAAATGTCATGTTACTGGGTGTGAATTTAAGCCGTGGAAGGCCAATGCTGGTGTTGTGTGTCAGTGGATAACCTTCTCTTACCATGGTCTCAGCAAAAGTAGATTAGGCAAGACACAGGAGATACAGATGGAGAAGAGATGACAGAATCTGTCTTCAAGGGAGAGACTTAGCAGCTCCCAGGGCCCACTATCTTCTTGTTCTACTCTACCTGGAACTGATATCATCCATCGTGAAGGAAGGAAGCCATTTGAATATTCAGTACCTAAAGATGTTATCTTGAAATTTTGCTGAATCTTTTTTGTCTTTACAATTAGCTGCTGGATAATGAGGGAATAGAAAGAAAATGGCATTCTATATTTAAAAGAGGCATAGGATTGGTATATTTCATTCTTGGTCAAATTCACCATCACCAATGAAAGCAATATGATACCTTGAATGCGAATGGTTTAATATGTTAAGGTAGTTGAAGTAAACTGTTGATACCTGCAGCTAAAATGTTTGTTTCAATATTAATTTTTTGTAGTACCTGAGACAACCCAGGGTGTTATATTTTACCAGTAAACTATATTCTTGCTCCTATGCACCTTATATCAAAATATATCAAAGAGCTCTCTATGGTAGCTTGAGGGCGGATGGACAGATAGATGATAATACAAATGAAATGTTCATTACAGAACATATGTGGCAAATGTGTAATTCTTCAAGCTTTCCTATATATTTTAAAGGTATCATAGTTGAATTGCAAAGCAAAAGTGACTATAAGGCAAATACTTTTATTTCTTGGCTTCTTGCTTCCTGACACATTTGAATTATTTAGAAAACTAGACAGGCAGAAAGAAATTTCATTGCTGGGAAGAAAGCCAGCATCTGCTAATAACTGCATTGCCCCTTTCACGGAAGACAGTGGCTTTGGGAACAACTCACTGACCACTCATAATCTAGATTCACAATCTCAGGAAAGAGTTTCATTCTGAGAGAAAACAAAATGAAACACTATGATTTGGAAAGACATGTCTTGTTCAGTGAACTCACAGAAGGGGTGGCAATGTTCCTTTTCAAGACAACATGCCGTCACAGAAGGGAGAGGGGATCATAAGAACCCATCCTTCCATAATGGACTTCTCATAGTTCTTGTTTGCAAGGGCAATGAGAATCATATTCTTCGACAGTGTAGCCACTGGTAAATTAATTTTGCCCTAGTAAATAACCCCTAGCCTGTGCTCATGTAGACACCCCTAAGTAAGTGCAGTGAGCCCCAAACAGAAAAAGACATGAAAGTAAGAAGGGAATGTTGAGAAGAAAAAGAGTGGGAGGGAGAGGATAGGATAATGGCGAAGAATCTAATCAAAGTACAATGTGTGTGTGTGGTGTGGTGTGTGTGTGTGTGTGTGTGTGTGTGTGTGTGTGAGAGAGAGAGAGAGAGAGAGAGAGAGAGAGAGAGAGAGAGAGAAAGAGAGAGAGAAAGAATGGTAAGAAAGTACAATGATGACAAGCAGAAGACAGCAGACTTTAACATTACACATGATGTCACAATAAGAGGTGAATTTTAGCACTTGAACTGTTTACAGTCCTTTTAGGTTTGAGAACATAGACTTGGAAGACTACAAGGAATAAGTAGTCTTAGGAAAAAAATAAGTCACTGGTAAATGTTTGCTGAATATTTTCTAAAAGATATTTTAAAAGATCATAGTACTGAAAATAAGCAACTAGGTATCACCGCTATTGGCCTTAGTGTTTAAGGACATCTCTCTTTTAATTCTTTTATGTCTATCTGTGCTACTTCTGCACCAATATAATCCTCCCATGTCAAAGCTGGTGCAGAGACAGAATATTTTCAAGTGACAGAAAACCTCAGCACCACATGGTGGGATCAGCTCCATCCTAAGCACAGAGTCACTCAGGGTATCCAAGTCCAAATCAGGGTTTCCGAGGGAGCCTTCATTTCAACCCGAGGCAGGGAGGCTTCCAAGACCTTGGCCTAATACCTTGCTCTAGAGTCTGCGGCTCCTTGGGACATCCTTGGGAACACAAACAAAGCCAGACCAGTGCTGGCAGAACAAGGTGACAGGAAAATAGAAGCCAAGGCTAGGGAAGATCTGTGCCCATGAAGGCACTTCAGGCATGGAGAAGGCAGAGGTATTCTCCACGAAGGGACAACCAGTGGAAGCCTGGGCTAAGCTGGCTCTGGTTTTCTAACCTCTCCACACATGTGTGCAGTCAGGGCTAAATTTAAAACCTATACCGTGAACCTTAGGAAAATAAACCACATTAAACATGCACAAATTGAAAATATTACACAAGAGATTTCACAGGAAATTGGTCCAAATTTAGCCTCGCTCTTTATGTATTTAAGCCTCTTATGCGTTGCTCAGAACTTTCTATCAGAATTTTAATATGAGTCCACCCTCCCTGCCCCCACCTCTGCCCCCCTCCAGCTCTGCAATGGCCTGCTTAGTTTTACAAAACTTACTATTATTATTTTTTTAACTTCCAAAGAATCCTGCTATACTTTTGTGAAACAGTGTGGGGCTGGTGAGTCATAGCATCTACGGGAGGAGTGGGTATCTCCATGAGAGGGCTACACTAGTGCCCTGGGTAGGGTCCTTCTCCCTCAATGTGTGTGTATTCCCATTTAAGGCATCCAGAACAGACAGATGTGACAGTTTCAGAAATCTCACTTCTCTTATAATATGGCCATTGTGATCAATACCATCATGATGGTTTTTAGCATCACATTTCTTTCCTTTCCCCTATATGTTTCTCTCTCTCTCTCTCTCTTTTTTTGTTCTTAATCTTGTATTGTCTTTCTCTGAACCTCCCCAAGTGGCCCTTCTTGAGTGACGTCAAGCACAAATAAATAAATAAACTACCCGGATCCTAAGGATCTAACAACCCAAAGCTTACAATGACATACATCTAATCATGGCTGGTCACAGAGCCAGAGCTGGACCATTCTCTCTCCCTCAACTCTGGTTTCCTGCCATCCGTGGTGACTGTGGGGTGCTGCCAGGACATGCCAGTCTGCAGCCCCAGGAGCTCAGCCGTTGCCAGGTGAGAAAGTGTGCCAAACCGAAGAGTGGTTTTTCTTTGGGGGGGACAGACACACATGACCCGAGGACATGCTGGGAGGTGCCACTCTTTCCCAATTGTTGCGGCCAGCCAGGACTTGATTATTACTGGCGCTTTCTTACAAACCACTTTTCAGAGCCTTATTAAATTAGAGCTTGTTTTCTATTTAGATTGGAATTTTTTAAATGATTTTTGAAACCTGAAATTCATGGTGCCTGCTTCTCTTTACTATGCCAAAAGAGCACGGTCGATGGTAAATGTGATTATGTTCATCCTGGTCCCTTTCCTTCCCTCCTGTAATTCTCTACTTCTTATGAGAATTGCAAGGCTCAGGAAGAGGGAATAAGCCAGGCAAATGGGCAGCGCTAGACTGTAGACTGCACAGCGGGTACGGGGTATCTGGGAGTCTGGAGAGCTGGCAGGGAAAATCACCCTATTGTAAAGAAACTTACACAAAGTTTCTTTATTCCTATGACTATATTCCTCTAGTTTTTAGTTTAGGAAAATTAAAAAGAATATCCTGGATTCCTGCCAGTGCTGTTGGCTAACCTGGGGAACAATCTGCCCCTCCTTTATCCCCTGATAAGTGCAGGCACCACGCTTGCCCAGGGGTCTTGCACCAGGACTCCAAGAGGAACATGTGTTTGGAAGACACCCAGGCAGAGTTCTGTCCAGAAAGGGTGAGGACCACAAACTGAGTCAATGGTTTGGCAAGGAGAATTACTTCAATTTTCTGGCTCATTAAAAATATTATGGAAATCAAGGTGACATCATGATCTGATGAGCCTATGAAGGGAAGGATCATGTGGATCATGAAACTGCAAAGTCCTAAAGAGAGGAACACTCAAATGAGCCTCCGAACAAGGATGCTGAGACAAGAAAAGCAATTTGTTTACATACCATGGAAAAGTAAAGTAACTTCCCTGATGGCAAACATTCGTTTCCAAGTGTCGGGAACACTATTAACTTTAAATCCCCACTCTGTGATCCGCAGCCTTGCAGACTCTGTGCCTCTTTGTTCCTAACTCTGAGTCCCACTCAGGGTCTCACTTTGGGGAGTATCCACTGCTCCATTCACCGACCACACAATTCTGCACCACACAATTCTATGCTGGTGTTTTGTTGCTCTCTCAGCCTATTAGGCTGCTTCGAGCATACAGATGGGATGATTTTTTTCCCCTTTAAATCACCTAGTCCTAGAAGGAGATAGAAAGATACTTTTAAAAGAACCAGGAAGAAACTACAGATCAAAAAAAGCAGTGTCACCATGTAAGCTGCTCCCTTTTTCAAGATGACATGAATTGGGTACAGCAGCTCAAACTGGGCGCTTGGTTAGAATGGGGGGAAGGCCCAGTCTAACCAACCTCTTGATGATTCCATTCAGTGCTTGTAAAAAAAAATAACACGATTACACACATATGCACATATGAACGCAGGCTTTCCTGGCCAAACATAAGTGCACACAGATTGAAATCGAAGCTCACCCTGGGCTGTCCTTCATAGCCATTTCCCATGGCCTCCTTTGTGACCAAGCAGAGAAGTATTCAAAACTATGACAAGGCTACTGCAAGCTTCCAGAAGGCTCCATTCAGAAACACCATACCTGTTTGTGATACTGACCTTCCCTTCTTTGCAAATTATGGGGCAGACAGCTCAATACACAAGAAGCATGTACTTCAGCATGCAACAGTTAACACTCGTGGCCTAAGAACATGCGTGGCTGAAGAACCTCCCTTGTTCACCTTACAGTGGGCTGTCTTCCACAGTGTGGACGTGCAGTCCTGAGAAGCTGGGAGTTTACTAAGTTCTTCTCTGAGAAGATGTCAACAGTGGCCCCTCCTGGTTTGAACAGGCTTCCTCATTTCCTCCCGTAGCCATGGAAATTCCTAGTGTTTCACCAAAGAGGTCCTGGTCCTGGCTACAGGACAGTCATTCTGTAGAATGTATCCTTGTTCTGGTTCTTAGTTTGCCTTTTTTTTCCCCTCTTAATACTTTTATCCCCACATCTGTTATAGCTCAGTAAAAGGGGAATGGGGTGGTAGATCTTTTACCACAGTTCTCTTGCCAAGGTAGACAGGTCCCTAATCCATGGAGGCATGCGTATTAGTTCCTGAAGCTACGCTAACATAACAAATTACCAGACTGGATGGCTTAGAAACAACAGCAGTGTGTTTTGTTTGGGAGGCTAGAAGTCTGACATGGCGGTGCTGCCCAGTTTTTTTCTTCTGGAGTTCTGAGGCAGAACATGTGTGTGCCTTACCCCAAGCCTTGAATATTCCCCATAGTCCTCTGCATTCCATGGTCTGCAGCTATACAGCTCAAGTTCTGTCTATGTAGTCACATGACACTCTCCCCCTGTGATTCGGTTCCTCTGTCTTCATATAAGGAGACCAGTTGTTGAATTTTGGGCCCATACAAGTCCATGTCTAAACCCAAATTACATCTTAAGTCAGGTGCCACGTATAGGTGCCAGGCATTGGGACTAGAGTGTGCCTAGAGTGTGTCTTCTGGAAGAATACATCTCAGTCCGTAACAACACACATTCAATAGTCAAGAATCACAAACAACCCAGCCTTGCCTCTGAGATGACAACTCACTGAGACTATGAACAAGTTGAGGGCTGTCCTGGGGTATGGGATGGTGTAGGATGATTCTGTGGAAGTGACCTTATTATAGCCCTCAAGCTTAGAGGAAGGCCATACTGGTGGGGGAAGCAAAACTCTAGAGAAAGAGGAAATGGTAGTAAAATGCTGGAGGATTAAATCAAACCTGAGACCATAGAGGACTGCAGAGGAGGCAGGAAACACCGCTCTCAGTCTGTGCCTTCTGCATCCTCTGCCCAGCCATGCCCCCCCCCTCCTGAGTATCATTGTTTCCTGACTCACAGGGCAAGGTGCAATGAGGCTCTCACTTTTATGGTAACACTAAGATGCATGGGCTCTGACGGAATGACTGTCTTCCTCTGCTGGTTAGCGCTTTCTGCATGTGAAGAGCCCTTGCTTACATAGGTCACTTTGGAAACCTTAGGCTTCTCCTCCAGGCTTTTCCTATTTCTACAGGTGAGGGTCTCATCACAGCTCCAGGAACATGGTCCTGAGGATGGTGCCTGAGTCACGTGAACTGCAAACTCACACTTACTATTACACACTTATTGTAATAGAAAGAGCGGGAGGGGAAAAACGCTCCAAATTCTGAACTTTTGAAACTGTTTTCTTTCTAGAGAACCCATTATTCCGTGGAATGCTTCTGGGGGAAAAATAAGGACAAAATGATCAACTGTGGAGCTGCTGTGGTTGAAATAGGGGTGTGGAGCACAGGTGTCCTGCCTGTCTAGGCATCCTCCTGCCCCTTACCCTGGAGATCCTGAGCAGGTTAGATCAGGTCCAGTTGAGCAGACTTAAAGTGCCCATAGTCCAATCACCAAACTTTATTTTGTGGCATGTAAATATCACATATTCTGGAGTATAGTTGGTGTTTTAAAAAATATTTATTCATTTATTTATTACCAGTGAGTTTTCATTTAAATGAGAAATTGTTCTGTGTGACTGAGAAAACAAGAGTTTTCCTTTCGTCAGGTTGTACTTGTGCCTGCCCTCTTCTGCCTCTGGCTCTGCCAGTTAGGTGGCCTTGAGACCCTGACAGTATCCCGTGGTTGGCTCTATCTGCTAAAATCCATTCGTCCACCTAATTTCAAAGACACGAACAACACCTTGAGCCTCTTTTGACTGAACAAATGAAGGACAGGGCCTAAAATTAAGTCAATTAATAGAACGAAATTTAATAAAGGGAAAAATCAGACCCATCACCATAAAAAAGCAATGTGAGAACTAGACTTTGGAGCGCTCTCAGCTTTCTAGAGAAACTCAAGAACAGGAAGGAGAGGACACTTTGTATGCAAAGTCTTTAAAGACAAGAACTTCTCACTGCCAGGCCAGAGTGGATTCGGTTCCACAAGACATTTGGGTTAAGTCGGAACTGACAAAATGACTGCACTAAACAATACACACTCCCTGTGATTATGCACAAAGGTGGCTCCCTCAGAAGGATGCCGCTGAAAAACAGCATATTCAGATTATGTTTTATTAAACCCCGTGTCAATAGGGCCTCGTCCCTTGCCTATTCCTCATTCCAAATTCCTAGGACAAATGAAAAATGAAAAGGCAGCAACCCTATACTCCCATGAAACCTCACCTACGCACGGCTTTAATACCGCCGAGAGACCGCCGGCTTTCTGTGGCTCTGCTGGGTGGCTTGTCATCTTTTATGAAAACCCAGCTGGGAATGCCCCTTTGTAACAGTTTCCCACTTAAGCAGTTTTTCTATAAATAATATCCAGGGCCACAAATCCCTGGAAAGTGCTACAGGTTTTCATTTACTTCTTCCTTGCTCACCAAGGGGAGCTGGCTAGCAAAGAGAGACAAGGCGAAAGACTTCCCAAAGCACACATCAGGATCGGCTGTTCACTGGCCGGCGCATCTGTGATACCCTGCGAACCGAACCAAGTCACCTCCCAGACTGCCTGGGAAGCATTTATCACACTGACGGGACACCTCCCCTGGCTCCCGGCAAGGTGACCCCGGTCTTCTCTGACCACAGGAGCAGCCAGTGGCAGCTTTAAAGAGGAGAATGGATGGACTGTTTGGGTGTCTGTGGCGACAGAGCTGACAATCAGTCAGGTTGGGGCTGAGATGCCAGCTACAGATATTCTGCAGTTTTTCCTGGAGCTCTTGAGGGGGTTCTGTCTGGCTTAGCCACCAGACAACCACCCACCTTGGGGGGAAAGAGGCAAAGGAGAGAGACACTGCACTGCACGCGGGGGCACGTGTCGTTCCTTTAGGCGCCCATGACTGTAGAACAGGCCTTGGCAAGGGACCGAGGAAGTGACTTGGAGAAACTTCATCCACAAGAATGGCTTGTCCTGATCCTTTTCCTCCTGTGTCTGGCATCCGCTGTATCAGGCACAGTGTCTGCTGGAAGCACTACACTGGTTAAGGAACACCAGACTAAGCTGACCTTCATGATTCCCTGAGGAGGGCATGGGGGACGTCTGTGGTTCAGGCACTTCATAGAAGACAGCACAGGGAATCCGAAACAGTAAAAAATGTGTAGGCCATGGCGTCTGTGGGCAAGTAGGCTAGCTAAGAAAAATTGCAGGTGAGGGCCAAGTTTGTGTCTCAAAATTTTAAATCCACTATTAAACAGATAAGCAAGCAAGCAGACAGGTGACGCTGTACATAAAGCACCTCCTATCAGGCTCGCTGCTTTCTCTGTGTCGGCTCCCTTCATTTTTCCCTGCATTTAGACTAAGCCACTTCAGCCTACCCTACACCACAGAGCCATCTTCTTATTTGTTCTTGAATTTTTTTTAAATAAAGAAACTTGAAGGCTCCAAAAGAACTAAGTTTTCACCTTAAAACTTCAGAAAAGCCAAGAATGTAGTCATGCTCGAAGAGCTTCTATATGTCGCTGGGCCGTCTGCGGACCAGCTTTGCATCCAGTGGCCACTGGGTAGGAAACCCAATGAAGCTGAACCAGGAGAAGGGTGTGGCGCAAACGTGTTCTAGCACTTGTGGGTGATTGTTCTGTCCTTTGTGTTCCGTGGCTCCTGTGAGAAGCCTCAGACTCGGACAGGCTCCAAACTGCCAACTCAACAGGGCAAATAATAATTATTCCTAATGGCAATAATAATTACGGAACGCAGCGCACCTGATATCAGACGGGCTGTCTGTGGCATGAGGTGGGGCACTCAAAGCTTCACACATTTGCTTTATAAATTTCTCTATCTCTCTCTCTCTCTCTCTCTCTCTCTCTCTTTCTGTCTCTCTTTCTCATACACACACACACACACACAGAGGCATACATATGGACAAGTACACACATGCAGAGAAAGATACAGAGAAAGAGAGGAAGAAGAGGAAGAGGAAGAAGAGGAGGAGGAAGAAGAGGAGGAGGAAGAAGAAATCTCGGACAGACACACTCTTGTGGTTCTCTGCAAAGTAACTACAGAACCAAGCTAAATAAATAACATCTATACACACAATAAAAGGAGACTGGGGTACATGTAATCTTTGATACCTATATATACTTATTTTCCTTTTGGGTGAAAAGTCTCCAACTTCTCCAAGTCCAGCTTCTTTCTTTCTCAGAGAGATGAGAAAACAGAAGGCAGGGAGGAGAAGTCCGGTGGCCCTGGATGCATACCCCCTCCCTCCCTCCCCCCACTCACTCCACATCTGCCTGGATCTCCCCACAGACATCACAGCCTTCCACCGACAGCACAGCCTGCCCATTCTGCAGTCTACTTTCCTCCTTATTGAACTCGGGGATCTTCACCTCCACTGATATCCCCTCTCCAGTTTAAGATGGGCAGTCATCACCTCTAGGATGCCAACTTTAGCACTTCATCTACCCCGGGTCCAGCCATGTCAGGGTGTGGGAGAAATGAAAAATGAGCCCTTCTGAAAACAACCTTTCTAGACAACAGGGAACTATTTGTTTTTTCCAAACTATAAGCAAAGAAATCCTGGATCCACAGAGGTTATTTTTCTCTTTAACTTCATTGTCCTTGTTTCCCTTGTGAGAATGAGCACGTGCCATGGCCCAGGATACACAGAGCACACAGGACAACCTCCCCATCGGCCGGCCTCGGGGACTGAGTGAAGTTGTCGGCTTGGTGTGGCAAGTGCTGTACCTCTGGTGCTCTGTTTTCCTCTTACAATCTTATGCTTGCTTGTCATCTTGTGCCATATAAGAAGAAAACTATATAAGAGCATTCATGACATGGGGAAACCCTAGCTATTCAGAATACACTGAATACAGCTGGAAAAATGCTTCAAGTGTTTTGAATAAGGCTCCACACCAGTCAAAGAGCCTAAATTATGTTCCAGTTAAGCAAAATATTAGAAAATGTGTATATATACACACCCTTTTCATTTGGGTGCACCTGGACTATAAAAGCCCACAGTCACCTTTAAGAGTGTTGGGTAGTTCAATTTGGATTATTTTAAAGTCATTTTTTCAGTGTTTTAGAGAGGCATGGTTTGGAATATGCACCTATAATGTTGTGGTTTTGTTTAATTTTGTCACTAAAAATATACTGTGGCTTAACTCGAGGCAGCAGGATGACTTTAAAAGTAGAGTCTGGCTCCATTGACCTTACCAGCTCATCCAAATGGCCCCACCCTCTGTGCTCCAAGTACCTTGGAGACAGGATGAGTCACTATGTCCACCTTCTCTCTTACCCCTCCCCTCATGACTCTGCCATCCAGGTTCTCTGAGTTGAACACTGATGAGGAAAGGAAGAGGAAGTATCATGCAAATCACAGACTCTCCAAGAAGCTGAGTTCGGTGAGAGCCGTAGACTATCTGAACTCACCGGTGTGTCCTTATGTTGCAGAGAGCATGCCCAGAATAGAACCTGGGAACAAGTGGGAAAGGGAGATCCACGCAGTTAACAGGCCTTGTTTGGAAACTAGTCAGACCTGCCTTTATACTCCAACTGCTGGCTGGATAGCCGCAGCCTTTTCTCCATCACCATAGCTACTCATTAATTCCACAAGGACTTCTATTACATGGGAATTATTGCACCCACTTTCCAGTTGAGTAAAGTGAAGCTCAGAAACTCACTCACCCACCTTGGTTCATCCTAATAATGAGCTGAAGAATTGGCAAAGTGGGCCACCTCTTCTAGCCCTCTCCATTCCTCACCTGGGAAATGGCAGTGGACTCACCAGAAAAATCCAAATATGCTGTTATCTAGATCCCTGGAGTTGCCAGGCAGATTCTGATTGGAAGGGGAAGGGTTCACAAGTCCCCAGCCCTACCTAGGGGAAGAAGGACTCGCAGCGACTGACTTTTGAGGGAGAAAGGTGAGTCTGTGTGGCCCTGGTAGGCCGAGCATGCTCCAGTATATAGATCTATCCTCAGGAGTACATGGGCAGCAGAGAGCGAATTGTGAGTTAGCAAACAGAGCACCGAGGACATGGATCTGGGAGAGGATGGGCTGGGAGCAGCTTTGGGAGCACTTAGGAAACACATCGGGAGAATGTGCTCAAAATACATTGTGTGCATGTATGACGTTCTCAAGGAATTAATAAGACTAAATGTTTTAATTTTTTTCTTGACCAGGTCAGTATGGCAAACAATGTTGATTGCCAACTTAGCAGGATTTAGAATCACCTAGGAGAAAAACCTCTGGTTTGGATTGATTGAGGAAGGCCCATCTTGTGGGCTGAGGTACCAGGAGAGAGAGAGAGAGAGAGAGAGAGAGAGAGAGAGAGAGAGAGAGAGAGAGAGAGAGAGATCACTGATCATCAGCATTTGCTTTTCTCTCCCTGCTTCCTCATTGGGTAGATGCAATGCTTGACAAGCTGCCTCAGGTTCCTGCCACCATGACCACCCCACCCACCCAATGGACACCAAGATTTTTATTAAACACCCTTCCATAAGTTGCCCTTGTCAAAAACAAGAGAAAAGCAGCTAATGGGGTCAGAGAGGAAAGCCCATGAATTGACGCACACTGCACTGAGCGCCCAGTCACCTCACCCTTACCATTCGGTTAGTCACGAACACTGTTACCCTTAGTTCAAGGAAAGAAACTTAGATTTTTCTGGCCAATCCCGCCATCCCCCAGGTGGGGAATGGGAAAGGTTTATCTCCGCTTCAGTTCCTTTGTAGGTTAACCCAAGGTAAGTGAGCCTCACTTTACTCAACCGTAAAGTGGGTGCAGAGATTCCCACATAAGAGTTGCATATGGAATTCATTAATGAGTGGCTATGGGGAAGGAGAAGAGGCTGGAGCTATCCAGCCAGCAGCGGAGTCAGAGTCAGGTCTCCCTGGCTTTCCAAACAAGGCCTGTTGACCGTGTGGACCTACGCTTCCCACTTGTTCCTGGATTCTATTACAGTCATGCTCTCTGTGACATGTGGTGTTCAAATAGTCTACAGCTCTCACCAAACTCAGCTTCTGGAAAGCAAATTAAAATCATATTAATCATAATAAATTTGGGACAGGAAAGAGAGACATTGTGTAAGTAATTTGGAGCAGGGAATGACTTTCTCAACTAGGTGTTTGACTCCCTTCTTGTGTAGATGGAGGGACATGTCCCGGGGAAATGGAGATCTGGGACAAACCTGTACGTGGCAGACAGTGACTTATCTGGACCTCACACCCTCAGAACGCATAGCTCTAAACTTTCCCACGAGCCCCCTCCTACCTAGCATCACTGGGATGAACAAACTGCTTTCCCTGCAAATCTTCCCAGCAGGCCATACCCACAGGAGCAGCCTGTCAAAGTTTCCATAGGCACAAAATGGTGCCCCCTGGCTGCATCCTCTGCAGCTAAGCCTCCCCTGTGTCTGCTTCAGACTACACAGGCGAGCGAATGTGAAGACGCTTTACTGGAAGCTTCAGAGACAGGCCTCTGCTTTCCAGGTGCAGAAATCAGACTCTACGCAGCAGGCTTCAATTCACTGTAGGGATCGGTGGCTCCCCTGCAAGCCAGGAAGGCCAAGGCAGAGCAACCAAGTGTCAGAACCTTCAATGCGGTGACTTCAGTCTTCCTGAATCTGAGGTGTTTGACTCAGCGAGTCTTTAAGACTCTGAATCCACTCTGCTTCCAAATCCTTAAAACATCCTCGGGTCTCTGTCCCTTAGAGTCTCCCAAAGGAAGGAGACAGCTGCTGTCAGCTCCAAACGCTCATCTCTGTCTGGTGCCCTGGGCCACCCAGTAGGTAGAGGAACACGTACTCTTACACAGTTACCAGGCTCAGCCTCAGCCAGATCTTGCATGCAGATGATTCTCTGATTTCAGACATAGCCACATGTCTTCTGTGGCACGAGGCAATGCATATTTTGGGATTCAAAAAGACAACTCTGTACATCACCGGCTGGTGACTTAGGACATGTACTTTTCTTCCTGTGCAATAAAACAGAGACGGAGTGGAGCATATGCCTACCTCTCAAGCCACTGGAGAGTGACAGGAAGCAGCATACAGAGCTACCTCAGAGCCCTCACATTGAAAGCATCAGATACGCGTCAGCATTCCTATCCTCACTGTTAGCCTCCTGACCAAGGAATTTTCTAACAGTGAGTTGAAGCCCCTGAAGGACCTACAGTTTTCTCTGCCAAGCAGACCGGCCCTGCTGTGTTACAGATGAGGAGCTGAGGCACAAACGCATGACAATCGCTGAGGTAACAGAGGCCATAGCCTGACTGGGAGACAAGAGCAGGCCTGCTTTCCTGGACTTTGGGACACTGAGCCACATGCTCGTATCTTTTGGCTCCACCCCTTCATCTGGCTATGATACTCTGTGGTGTTACAACCTTTAACTGTTCAGAAACATTCTATTTCCTCAAGTATCAGTACTTAATGTTTTGTTCCACACATAAAACCCTGTGAGTGGAAGGCTGCTGGACTCCTTGTCAGAGGTAATTTCTCAAGGCTCTGCCTGGGATTTAACGGAAGCCATATGGTTAAGTCTGTCAACCCTCTCAGAAAGCAATCCCCCTGAAGGGCCCTCGTAAATGTTCTTGGGGCTGTGAAAGATCTAGCAATTTTTAAACAATAAAGCTATGCTCATAGCCGTGATATTCAGCAAAACACAAAGCAGGAAATAATGGATTCTGGTCTGAATTACTCAAAGGGAGCTTCGAGTTTGTCCTGGCCAAGGGCTGGGGTTGCAAGACAGCCTGAAATCTACCCCACTGCCTCTGACAGGAAGGAACTGGCCAGGATATCCCCGACTTTAGTCTACAGTGGACAGTGACAGCCACAGCTAGACTCAGTGTGGTTTAGGCATTTAAGAAAACTCTTAATAATGATATCAATCACTGGATTTGTAAGCATGTTTTTAACTGTAAAGTGTCATACTGTTATTTCATATTATCTTGATTCTTAACCTCTCTGTCTGTGAATGCAACATTTCTCAACCTCTCCTTATTCCTTTTCCCCCAAAGGAATAGTTTTGGAGCCCTTTGCCTCTGAACGTCTCCATCTAATGGCACTCCAAGCGACAACGACAATCCACAGAGCAGAGCATCCTTGTTCTCCTCCTCGGAGAAAGCAGCAATGTTTTGTCACCTAAGCTTTACTTTATATTTTTACTTTTAATGGTTTGTTTTTGTTGGTTTTCCTCAGTAGGCCCGAGGGGCCATCAGTGGATGTCGTCCATGACACAGCATTAGGGATTGCAAGGACGAACCGGGAAGCAGCACAGGCTGGGTGTGAAGATGTAGACTCCATGCTAACAGTACCTTCTTACGGGAAGCAGCACAGGCTGGGTGTGAAGATGTAGACTCCATGTTAACAGTGCCTTCTTACAGAAAACAAGTTTGTCTCCCTGTACTTCGTACTGTTTATTATGGGGAGCTAGAACTGCCTAGCCTCAGCTCCGTGCAAGTAAAGTTTATGACCCAATATCCCCCTTGTAATACACGATGTAGACATTTGTACCCCACGGGCTAGAATCTGAGTGAAATCAGGGAGGGATTTACCATCTGAGCAGAGTCATATACACACTCTATTGAAACTTATTGCCAGATTCCCTGGGACAGCTGGCTAATGAATGCAACCAAAATGTTTCACATTTGTATATTCTAATGTTAAATGCGTAAAAATCTCATTATAAGCAATTATTGTGAAGCCTCCCTCAAATGTGAGCATGCATTTACCCAATATACAGAGAAGTAAAACGCAAGAAGAAAATCCATAGAGTAGGTCAGTAGGTCAACAGTGCCACCAGCAACCTGTCAGAACCCTCTACAGTAGATCATTGTCGAAGAACTCCATGTTCCCATTATCTGCATCTGCATCGTCCTCCGAGGAAGAACCGCACCTGTGTCACCTAGGACCTCGGTGAGGGAAACAGACTTCTCTAAGAACATTTGGCTCTATTGGGATCACCATCCAGCTTCTCCATCAACCCCGGGCTCCTGGAGAAATGCCTCGTGTTAAGAGAGACCCTGAGAGGCGTGTGGGACTTACATTACCACTACCTGCTCCCGGACCATCTTTCCCAGGCTTTGCTGACTTGATCCTGAATTAATGAGCGTGTTATATGATATCTAATAAAAATGACTGGGGTACAGATACTGTTTGGAATGTGCCACATAGTTGGTTCAAGGCTAAATCAATTTCATCTCTAGTTAACACATGCTTGTTTTCTGTCTCTCTTGTCTCTCCACAACCCATAGCTCATTTTTTTTAACCCCATCTGGGAAACTTATCTCCTAAAACACCCCCATCAATCAGCCAAAGACACTCTTCCTGACAGGGCATCTGCCAGTTTTATTGAGCACAAGCAGTCACTGGTTTGGAGATGCCTCCCACATTCGCCAGAGTCGAGTGTTTTTCTAGCCTGCCTAACCACCCAAGTGCAATTTGGGATATTTATACTTCCCTCCAGTTTCTATTGAGATAATAGCACTACTTTTACAGAATCGAGCAAAGGGCATAGCAGGGTCGCCATGGAATAGAATAGAAGCTGAATCTGCTGTGTGTCCACATACTTAATATTTCTCCACATTTTTATATTTGCACTCAGTTTAGTCTTCTTTGTCTCAGTGTCTGCCCACCTCACCCCAAGTATGAAAATCAGATGCCCATAAGGACATGTACCCTTTGTCCTGGAAGCCTTCACTGATGACTGGCACCACTTCCATTTTGCAGACATTTATGCCAAGCCTCTAAGCTTAAGCTTTATGGCATAAAAAGGAAGTGGGGGAAGGGAGTGAGGGAGGGAGGGAGGGAGAAAGAGAGAGAGAGAGAGAGAGAGAGAGAGAGAGAGAGAGAGAGAGATGGCAGATGGCATTAGAATTTAAAGCCCCAGTGAAAGGGAAGAGGAGACAGGGAGAGGAGGCAGGCGACCCTGTCTCCTACAAAGTTCCAGTTGTGAACACACCGGCTGGCTACAGCACAGGAGTATTGTGCGTGGGCACAGGTGGGTCCCAGTCTCTCTGGCTGGATGCGGCTTCGGCACTGAACCTGAATGAAGACTTTCATTGCTGTGTGCTGTTTTTGTTGGCCAATAGCCATGACAAACATTTGCAGGTGGCTTGGCCAGATTTTGACACTTAAATATTTGAGGTTGTGATAAAAATCAGAATATTACTACAATATGGTTCTCTATGCTCATGCATGTGCATGCGCGTGTGCATGTGCACACGCATTGCACACACACACACACACACACACACACACACACACAAATAGAAATTTTAAAAAGCTATCTGCAATTTCAAATGCTCATTTGCAGACATCTCCCGGGGGAACTCGTATTTTAAAATGAGCACTCATTTCCTCTTTGCTGAGGGAAATAAAAGAGCCAAGCATCCCCAAATGTTACCACCTAGGGTTCCATACTCAGTCCACTGGTGAGAAGGGCAGGGCTGGGTCTTGCTGAGCCCCACGATCATCTGGGCAAGGCTTTGAATGGAGAGTAAGCACAACAGGGAAGGATCTGGAGAAAAGAAACAGCCTCCCTCGAGCTGGGCAACGAGACAGAGTCCTAAAAGTAACAATTATCTCCTAGAACACATCAGGAGATAGACACGACGCCCCCAAGAAGCAGAAAGAATGGCAGAGTGGCACGGCCTACAAATGTCACCCAAAATGTAGAGTCTGGGGCCCGCTGGGTAAATTATTGACAGAGTCAACACCCATCTTAAAATTTAGGGCTAGCCTTAAAAGGATTGCTTCATAAAACCCAGTGCTGCGTTAACAATGGGGACCACTAAGGGCCTCAGAGAGGGCTGTGGGCAAGGGTGCAGGGGCAGGCAAGGCTGCAGGGGAAGGAATGCCATAAAACTGCTAGTAAACTCCAGCACATTTTATGCTTTTCCCCCCTTGAAAGAAAAATAAAATAATTATAATTAGCTGGTCCAGCTGTAAATTGTCTGCCCGCAGCCAGGGCCCAAGAGAAAAGGAGTCCCCTGAGATGCAGACACCATCTTTAATGAAGCCACATTACCCTCCAAGGACATTGTGGTTTAGAGATAGTGGCAATACTTGCTTTCCAAGTTGCTTGAGAAGAAACCATTAACAGAGATACTTGGCTAAACGATAGCCGCTTTTTAAAGCCAAAGCAAGCACCTGGACATCTACTCTCACCGTCTGTGCTTTGAGTGAGCCACCAATCAGGCCCCTGACAAACAGAAGACAAACACAACCTGCGGGTCTTGTGTCACTAGGTGTCCCTCTGAGACACCTAATTGAGAAGTCTGGGACACAGTTCCCTATTCTAGAGCACTCAAGGAGTGAGCCAAGACCTTGTTCTGTGCCCACTGTTGTTCTCAGGGAAAAGATACAAGGAAAAATTCTAAGGAAGCATCTACATTTGAAGTCAGCACAGCCAGTAGCTGCCTGGCTGCATTTGGCTGCGTGTACAGATCACAGCAAGTTCCCCTTTGGGTTTCAGGAGCAGCCAATCGTCAGTGCCCAACAGTGTAGGCTTAAGAAATCACCTCCTCTCTTTTGAGGTTGTAAAGAATAAACTCCATCCTCATTCTGGAGATACGGAAGTGGGGAGGTTAGGAATTCTGCATTTCTAAGAATCTGTTGGGCAATGCCCACATTGCTGATGGTCAGCCCACACTCTGCAACAAAGGGCTGGACCAGTCAGATGACGTAAAGCATCAAGAAAAATTTCTAGTTCATGATACGGATATCAAGATTCTTCTACCAGTTTCCCTCAAGGTCTCAATCAATATTGCCTTGTTCCATAAATGAGAGGGAAGGGCCCTGTTTACACATTTTTGTCTATCCCAGAAATAAGTATGGACCAATAGAGAGACCGGGAAGGGATTTTGAGAAAGAAATAACAAGAGAGGTAGGGATGAAAGACCAGAAATAATCGCAGTTGTAGAATATACAGGTGGCCCAGCCAAGCAGCTGCAAAACTCCTAGGAAGGGGTTTGTGGAGGGGGCACACTACAAGGAGGAGCCTGGGCTGCTGTCACCAAACATTTGTTCTGAGCAGTCTTGCCTGGTCTGCATAACACCACTATTTTTGTCTGCCATTCACAAATCTTATTTGAAGAAACAAGGTCACATAATGAATAGCTTTCCCTTCCACATCTAGGATCAAAATAGCTCCAAGCGGATGGAGACTCCTCTCATCGAAAGCATCACTCCGGCCTCTTGGAAGCATCGTATCAGATCAGACAAACAACCAATCCAAGTACCAGAACCAGGGAGGATATACAACAGGTCGCCTGAGCTCTCCCAGAGACAGGGAGGAAGTCTTCTTACCCGATCTGGCGGTTGGTGGAGGGAGCCTGTGTGATGACCGAGCTGGACTGAGGCGAAGGCATGGCTTGCTGAATCACAACACTGGTGTCGTGGTTGGGCATGCGTGTGCTGCCCAGCTGGTGAGCTCCAGGTCCCGTCATGGTCCCACCAACTGCATTATGCATGGAGATATTCTGCCCAGAGAAGACAGAGAAGAAAGATCAGAAGGAACCAATGTTTCATCTACTGCCCAGCCCTCCAAGGCCAAAGCTAGAAAGCTGATCATGTTGCTGAAACAGAGTTAGAGCTTTTATCAAGGCATGGATTTGTTGGTCTTGTTATACCTGAACAGTTAAGAGGGGATAAAAAATGATTACTTACCCAAAGAGTAAAATATACCAGAAAATGCCTTGACATTTGCTGAGCACATGGCCACCGACCATCCTGAGGGAAGGCTCATGTGGTAGAAGGCGAAAAGGGGTAGTGTATACCTCATCTTACCGAGTGATGCACACTGTGCCAGAAAATGGTAGTACAGGAGGCTGTGATCTTGTGGATTTCATTCATCTTGTTATATGTTTGCATCCTAGTAGGTCAATATCCTTGCTGTCAGTACTACAACACGACAAACACCTATCCTCTTTTCCAGGAATCTCATACTTTTCTAGATTATAGTCATGGTGCTGAACAACCTATAAAATGTATAAGTTCTAATGTAGATTCTAAAATGTGATGGTTCTAATAGATCGAATCGGAGGGCCTGGGGGTCCAGTGTCAAGAATAATGCAACATATGTCTGTGTCTTCACAAAATCACCCTCTGACACCCACATGGAATAATGGAAATATAGAACAGTGATCTTGTCTTCTAGCCTGTGGAATGCTGGTACATGGGGCAGAGTAGCCCTTCAATAAACACTATTTCCCAGATGAACTAAAGAAGCAATATTTGAGTCACACAACGGGCTACTGCCCTGCATGGATTTCCGATGATTCTGATGGAAGCTATGGTGTTTGAAATAAACTAAAGTAAAACGGCGTTAAATGATTACACTAGGTAGACAAGCAAGCCAGTGGGGCAACAAGATGGAATACACACCAAGGCTGACGAGGACTCACCCAGGCACGAGGGCTGAAATGTGACCAAGTCAGAACCTGGCAAAGGAAGAGAAGGTGCACGGTCATACAGGTAGCAGGCAAGCATCTGCAGCACACTGCTGTGCAGGCAGGTGCCGTGTCAGCCAGCTCGAGGGGCAGGGGACTTCCAGCGGTCGGCTGGACAATAGGGTGAAGATGCAGGGAAAGAAATGGAGTGCCGTTTGCAATTCACTTGAGGAAAAATAGTATATATCTGTCCACACTTTAGTGTTACCAAGGGGAAAAGAAATCAAAGGAGATCATGGAGTGGCCCTTTGAATTTCTTCTGCAAAGGGCAGGATTTCCTGCACCATGTGTTAAATGATGGTGACAACATGTGAGGTACTCAGGGTGGCTGCACCCATCACGTGGCACCTTTCCCAGGGCTCTGATTTCTGAACCCTGACCACACAATTTGTGAGGAGTCCAAATGGAAAATGGGCACCTGGCTTAGACTGAGACTTGACTTTGTCATCACGGGGTCCCAAAGGCTCAAATATATGTACACGTGACCCGGAAGCCCCTCTTGCACACTGGAAGGATTTTCTGGCATGTGGAAATTCTGTGACTAGGCAAATGGAGAAGGAAGGAAACGGTGTGTAGAGACAGGTGGCCACATGGACAGGGGTTTGCTGCATTCTGTTTTATAGGATCTAAAGCTTCAAAAGTCATAATGACGAAAATAAGCACCATGTGTTATTCCTCTTAAACGTGAACTTTAGCATTCTTACACACCCAGACCTAGACCATGAGTTATCTTCTGTATTGCTCATCTCCTCAAAGACAAACATTTGCTGCATTATAACCATCCATATTTCAACACTATGCCCAAAGTCCAGCAGAATTCTGACTCTTCTTTGAAATTCTTGCTGTTGTGCCGTTTCCATTGTGTGTCATTAAAAGTGTACAATTTGATATTTAGAATCACATCTTTATAAGCACAGAGGAGAATATAAAATGCATGACATCTCCTTAAGTTTCCCAGGACACTTCTTTTCTGTTGTCCCCAGATGCAGTTTCAAATCCAACCAGCTTAGCCCAAGCATCCCTCCTCTTTCTTTATCTCCATGCCTCATCCCACCAGTCCGTGCCTAACCACTGTTATCTCCTTTTCTGTCATGCAGAGGTAGGTTCTCAATCTGTTGGTTGTGACCTCTTTGGGGTTACCTATCAGACATCTTGCATATCAGATATTCACAGCACAGTTCATAACAGTAGCACAATTACAGCCATGATGTAGCAAATATAATTTTATGGTTGACGTTCATTACAACATGAGGAACTGCATTAAAAGGTCACAGAATTAGGAAGGTAAGAACCCCTGCTGTAGTAGGAAACCGTCTTCATTCTTTCTTGGCTCTTGTCTCCCCTCCTTCCCACACACCGCACTGAATGTATATAACCCATCACACTACACACAGTGTCCAGTATGCATCCCCATTCTCAGTCACTGCACACTTTGCTTTGAAAGATTCTGACAGCACCATTTATAGCATCTCTGACTGCTGTGGGAGCCTCCCTACCCAATAGTTCATCTACCCCCTTTGTCACTCTGGCACCTTGTCCCACCTTTCTGGAATTCTCCTGCCTGCACTCTGATCCTACTTCATGTTGGACCCTGCAATATTGTTTTGTTTTGTTTTGTTTTGTTTTGGTTTGGTTTGGTTTGGTTTGGTTTGGTTTGGTTTGGATGCTGACATTCTTAGGTTCTGACTTCGCCCTTCACCTCTCAAACTATCCATTCTATGGGAAATTTCCACACCTCTCTAGTGATGGGAACCATTTCCTCTATAGGAGTTTTCATGAGATTATAGCTGTATGAACATTATCTATTCCTTCCCTCACTGTAATCACACTGAGTAGAAAACTAAATCTGGTTGTGCTTTCTTCTGGGACTCCATCACCAGATCCCAGGTGGGTGTGTGGTGAATGCAGAGGGGTCAGAATTCCTAGGCTATTCAGACTGTGGAGCCTTCTGCCTTTATTCTCTGGCCTTTGAGAGTGTGAACATCTCACCTGCTCACCTTGGAATCTGAGAGCATGTTAACAGCAATAGAGCTTTAGGTGTTAAGGAACATGTTCTCAAGCACAGGCTGAAGAACCAAAGAAGGTCAACACTAAGACAGAAGAATGGGAAGAAAAGCCTTTGAAAGGACCCAAAGAAACCCAAGGGTGCACAGTGGTTGGCTTCTGGTCTTTGTTACAAAGGGCTAACAATCTTCTTTATGTCTGCTGTGTAAAGCAGGGAAAACCAGGCTCAGGCGGGACCACAAGAAATGTGGTTCACGTCTTTTTTTATTTGAAAGTATAGCATGTTAAATTAGAGAATGAAGTTTCAGCCCAAGATGCCAAAGTTTAAGAACCTTTTCTGAGAATCATTAAAGAGAAAGTAATTATTATCTAGGAATAAGGCCCTCTTATTACATCTTCCCCAATAATTTTGAAAGAATTCTGTTTCTCTATGAGGTCCTACAAAATGACTTCTGAATTATATTTTCATGTTTTCATAATCCCCCCTCTCTCTCACTCACACACACACACACACACACACACACACACACACACACACACACGCTGCATGCATGCTGACTTCCCTTGAACCCAGAGAGTGATTTTAAAACACTTTAGAAAGATAAGTAATCTGGTAACAGCAACCTCATTTCATATGTGCAGGTGAGTGTTTTCTTTCAGCATTATGTAGGAATTCAAACATGAAATTATTTTCTAAGTTCACATTGTCCCAATTATATATTCAAAATCTGCTGGATTGATAAAAGAATAGCATTTTTGCATTCAGATAAATTCAGCCTCCAATTTCAAAAACACAAGAAGTGAGTTATCTTGCTGATTTATTTTTGGTAGGGCTGGTGGGTAGATGTGAAGCTAGTGAAACAATGTTACCAAGCAGACTGCACCGGATGGATGTCAGTTCATTGACAAAGATCAGAAGTGCGTGCCTTGAATGAAGTTCAGCCTTTGGCCTTTCTTGTTCGACAACTTTATCAACAGTTTGGATGAAGATAGAAAAATCATGCTTGTCAAATCTGCAGTTGACACAAAGTTGGGAGACAGAGCTAATGTTCTGGAAAGCAGAATCACGTTTGCCTTGGGCCAACTGTGTGATCTGGCTTCCAAAAATGCTAACATAAATCTAAGTTGTTTTAGAAGTGAAACGTCCTGATCAGGGGAAGTAATTATTCCACTGTAAGGTACGTTGGGCTGACCACATTTGGCCACCACATTTTAAGGGAGAAATTGACAAATAGGAGGGAAAGGGAGAAATGAATGCATTCAAAATGCACTGCATGGAGAATGACCCAAGAAGCAGGGAATATTTAGTCTGAAGAGGGGAAGACCTGAAGGGTCATGCTAAATGCTTTCAGATATTTGCAGGATTAGACAGAGTCTGCATCACCCCAGAGGACATAAGTGCGGGACAAGCAATAATGACACTAAGAAGTCAGTAACTACAACTCGTGTGTCTATATTAAAACAGACACTATAGTGGATACTTTCTAAAGCACATCTGTAGTCATTATGGCGATCCTGCAAGGTGAGCATCATTGCCTGTATTTTAAGAAAGAAAACAAAAGTTACCATCACCTATGATGCCACTGACCTCTGGCTACCATCGGTCTTATGGGTCAATACTTAAAAACATAGAAATTCGACCTTATGTCAGAATTTTTATTTATTCAACCTTATGTCAGAAGTTTTATTAGTATGTAGAAATATCCAAAGATAAAATAACATCTTTCATAAATACCTAGCTCCCCAGGTCTAGAGTAAGCCAGGACAAATGACAATCATCTGTAATCAGGGGTGTCCATGAGGATTCTTAAATCAGGAAGGAAATAATGCAAGATGTCTTCCAGATTTTTTCCATGGCAAAGGCATGGGTTATACGTGGGCTCACATGTTTTAGATGATCAGGTACATATACTACTTTTGAAATTGTACTGGTTTGAGAGTTAAGTTTCTCCCATGCTATTCTCCCCAGGCCCACCCCCATTGATATCATGAAACCTAGATAAATCACTCCGTAACCCCTTTCTCAATAGCCTCAGCATTATACAGGAGTAGGGGAGCCCAGAGTCACATAGTCTATCAATTCTCCAGCTCTGGCACTCCATGAGTCTCTTCTGCTACATCTTATGAGTCATTAAATATTCAAAATAAACATTTGGGACTGTGATTCATTGGCTTACAAACTGATTTTTTTTTTAATCTACATCCGTAAGCTTTCATGGAAGTGAACCTTTCAAATGTTATAAGCATCTGCCAGATAGAAATGATCTAGAAAGGTGCTGTCTCTTAGCCATCAAAAATGGAAGCTCTATAGACTTTAAACAGCATTTACTGAGCTTCCTGCTCTGGGACAAACATCTCTCAGCCTTCTCTGGACACCGTCCTCCATTCTCGCCCTGAAATGCATTGCTTTCAGTTATTGCTGTTCTGAGGCGTGCTGGGTGTGAATGGGATGAGAACCAGGGAAGTAATGAGTCTTGATTGCAAGCTCAGGGAGCCTGAGGTAGAGTGGTAATTGTCTTTCTGCATGCATGGGCTTGGAGCACAATACGCAAAAAAACAACTTAGTGTACAAGAATGTACATCTGTGTTCTTAAAAAAAATAACTATAATTTCAGGGTGTGGTAATGAAGGGTGAAGGGACATGGACCACAAATGAAAGTAAAGGTTAGCATACACAGCCTAGCCGAGGAAGATTCCCACAAGATTCCAGAATGCTATCTTCAAATCTACATTCTATCCAACTGCCCAGGTGTGGAGACTTTACAAGTTTCTTCATAAAGATCCAGGGTCATCCCGCTGCGCATTTACAAGCCAAGTTGTGCAATCATGGAGTTGTCTGCATTTTAATGATGCCCAGGGAAGTTATGAAGACTTCCAGAACTTCCCAGAGCTAAATATCCAATGAAGTGCATCCAAAAGATGGCTATGATGTTCACAGAATAACAACTGCTCTATGCCTATAGATGGTATTGGGCTTTGGAAGGTGTAGGGGATCATGAGTTTTTCTTTGGTGCCATCAGTGGCTATGCCAGTATTTGATGGCAGTCTTGCTAAGAGGGTAGGTATAGAAGACTTGTGCAGATGAGGGTGTAATATAGAAGAACTGGAAGAATCACAAAGTGGGAAAGACACCATGGTCCATCCACTTAGGCTCATCCTCTCTCTCTCCCTCTCTCCCTCCCTCCCCTCCCCTCCCCCCTTAGTGGAGTCAGATGGAGAAGGATGCACAGTGCAGGGTGAGAAAGCTCACTGGGTAACTTCTGCAGGATAGCGAGGAAGAGGAAAGTATGGGGTTCTGTGAAAATCCCCAGCCTTGATATACAAGTTTAAGCTTTACTTTCTAAGGGTTTGCTACTGAAGAATTTGAAAAGGGATGAGGTACAGGGGTTGGGGACATGAGCATGGGATCATCTAGACGTCAGGTCTTGTCCACACCAGCTCTGTATTATCTGGGCCATTTTAGTTCCCAGAAACCAACCATCCTCAATCTATAACAGAGAGAGCCATCTAATGACAAGCCTGCCACCATGTGTGAGACACAGCGATCCCAGCACCGTGTGTGACAGCAAATTGTGTCACTTTCCTTGTAGTAAAGTTACGTGAAGCTCAGTGAGGGAAGCAGCTTCTCATGGCTTTTCCCGTGCCTAATAAGAATAGTAATCATTTTAACAATGACCTGACTCTTATGCAGCAATACCATATGTCAGAAAATCCAGCTAAGTGGTGAATAACATAAGCCGCATTTCATAGATGAGGAAAGCGAGGCACATAGATGAGGAAAGAGAGACCGAATAGAATGGCCTAGATTCGGGTGTTCAGAGCTATACTCAAGTCGCTTCGCAAGCAGGAAGCCGCGCTGTTGCAATTGTTGTGTAGCGAGAATATTTCCTTTTGGGGACATGGCAAAACATCAGGCCTTTCTGGGCTCCTTGAGTGAACGGCACAGAGAGTGGCCAAGTAATGCTGGCTTGTGTCCTGAGACTCACAGCCTGGGAATCACTCCATTCCTACAGATTCGTGACTTCACCGACTTCATACCAGCAAATGCTTGGGGTGACACCATTAATTCATCTCAAAGACCAGTGTACTTGTCTGAGGAACATGCTTGCAAAAGTGGTTCCTCTCTGACTTGGGGGAAGATGGTACAGAAAAATCAGCTTGATCATGGCCGAAATCACCCTCAGTGGCCTTGGCTCCTTGCAAAAAACCAAAAGCAGACAGTCCCCTCAGGGGCCTTTCCGGTCTGGAGTCTGTCTGATTCACAACAGCACCCCACCTAAATGGTCACACTCTCCTCCAGTACCCAGACTTCTGTCATTTGCCCTAATACTGGGGTGGAGCACCCGAGCCCTTCCTGGGTGAAGTTTATAGCTACTCATTTAATACCATAGTAAAATACCCCAGACAATAAACATCTTCTCGGGTGCCACCCTTAACTGTGAGAAAGTTTCCAATTGTCTCTCAAAGGTCCCACCCCTTCCGTTACAGATTCACCCACCTAGAACTGTCCACGTATCTGCTCTCACCTCCTCTTCATTACCCCCACTCTTTCCACTTAATATGTTCATACAGTGTTGTGGCTTGGATATAGCTTATGTGCCTCCAAGGGTGCATGTGCTAGAATTTCTTTTTTTTTTCTTTTTTTTTCTTTTTTTGGTGAGGGAAGAGAAAGCAAAATTTAATCCTATTTAAAGGTGAGCCTTTCACAAGGTGACTCACAAGGTGATTCCATAAGATGTACATGATGGGACCTCATGGTTGAATCCTAGCCATTTAATAAGAAGGGCAGAGATCAGAGGCTCTAGTGCATGTGTGTCTCTCTGGCCCTGGGATCCTTCTCAGCATCCTGCCAGCAAGATACAACCTTGAACACAGACACCCAGGACCTTTCCCCTTAAGATACCACTTACCCCATCCTGCAGTGTCGTGTTATGTTATTAGCAAGGAAAACTGAGAAACGTCTCTACTGTACTCACACTCTAGAATTAGAACTGAGCCAATGCCAGTGGATGCTGCTTCTGGAGCCGTGAGGGCATTAGCAAAACCAGACTCAGGCCATCAAAATGATCAGATTCACCAATCACTGGTAGACTCTCTCAGTGATCCAAACCTTCCAGACAGCTGTTCATTCTGAGGCATGGAGGGACTCCTGTAGGCTGTCTGCTACCTTCTATATATGCCTCCAAGCTATTCACAAGATGGCCTCCTCCAACCTTTGCAGTATTATCCAGAAAACCTCCCCTACCCCATCCCTCCCCCTGTACCATCCACGTACACAGGGTTCCTAAGAGCTGGGCCCCAGCTTCACCTTTGCATGTATGCACTGGAGTCCACTCATTCCTCCAGATCCAGACTGTGTCACCTTCTCGGCGGAGCCTTAGATCCCTTTCTTATTTTCTGTCTCAGTTCTTCTCCCTCTGTCCTCCTGCTTTTCCCCTTGCCACTTCAAGACGGAGCTGCATTCTTCTAAGATGAGCCAGTGTCTGTTAGTAGAGTGTGTTCAGTAGGCATGCCCTCTACACAGTTACTCAGTATGCGAGTGCTCTATGTTCTTGGGCACAGAGGTAGTATTGGTGTGCTTCAAATCTCTCACTTGGGAAACAGGAGCAGCCTTACCCTATACAGGTTTTTGTAAGGATTCAATTAGGTGATATAAGCCCTGTGCTTAATGCCATGCTGGCTACGTTTGGCATCCATATGCCCCTCATTGTAATTAGCACTGTGCTTGTCACCACAACTAGCAGCAACAGTGGCTCTGCAGCACCTGTACCTCCTCCTCTGCGCCCCACTCAGCCCATGTTCCTTCTATCAAGGCTCTTGGAACACATTGGCAGGTATTTATTTTAAGGCCACCTTGTCATCTGCTTTTTGAATACCTTGATGACAAGGGCAAGATCTGACCTAGAATGATTGCTGAGTAAATTTACACAGTTTGCACTTTGGCAATGAAAAGGATAAAAACAGGCCCTCTCACTGCTGCCGGTGGCTCCCAGGGTTGGGGGAGTGCTGAAAAGGAGGAGGTGACACACACTTGGCCTGAGGAATACTTAACATAGGCTCACACACAACAGAAACAGGCATGCATCACCAGTGGCTGACTGTCTGTCTTTTGATGGACAGTGGGCTAGTCCACAGGCCTGGTCACCAGCCATCCCGAAGTACATGATCTCGCTTAACACTTTGAGTTTTGTTTTTATGATTCTAACACCCATCTTGCTTTTTCTTTTGTTGAGGTTGTTTGTTTGTTTGTTTTATCACTGGTTCTGGAGGGCTTTGTCTCTTAGTCTGATCCTCCAACTTCATGATGCCATCGCAGTTTTCAGTTCTTCAGGTCCCTCCCAGACCTCTGGAGATCCCACTATTGATGAGCTGACACAACCTCATCCATTCTCAATGCCTCTCCCAGGTCCAAAGCCTACAGCTCAGCATGACATCTATTAAAAGTTCATGGTTAGCCTCATCCTCAAGGCTATTTCTAAGCTCACATCTTCTGACTCAAACTCTCCGTCTAGCTCAGTAATTTAACTATCACATATTGCATATGAAGACCATCTTCTCCACACCCCAGCCTGCACAAGCTCAGCGCTCCTCTCTGCCTAACTCCATCCTGTTTGAAAACTGATCAACAGCATTTTCTCATGTACACAAGAAGGACAGTCATACTTGATACCTTGGAACATAAAGGGAGAGTTAGGGCTGTTTGGGAGACTGTTACTTCATCTGTTCCCCTACCACACAGAGAATCTAGACTCAACCTTTCTGCCCTCTCTCTCCTGATGATGATTATTCTCAGAATGACTCCCCTCCTCTCTCTTTTTCAGGTTTACCTTGGATGCCACTTTCCCAATGTCTTTCCTTGTCTAAAGGCACTGCTGTCCTCTCCTTTGAAGCACAATTTACATGATGCATCTGGTTCTGTAACTCCCAGGAAGACCAGGGAAGTGTTCCTCTGACCTGCTTCTCTTGTGGCCCCCTATTTCCAAACTGGCATAGAATAAGTTATCTGTTGTCTGAATTGACAAAATAATCATGATTTCTGAGACAATGCCACAGAAGCACAAAATCACAACTTCTCATTGCTCGTGTCCAACACAGTCACCTCAAGGATGAGACTTTAGCAGAAAGAGATGGCAAGTCCTGGCTTCCCTGGCCTTCTCACGTATGAGGCCAGCATGGTGTTCAGCAGTCTCCTCCAAGGGTCTTACATCGTCAGCTTCAACCAGAGCCACCAGCTGAACACAGAGAAAGCCAAAGGCAAGGACCAGAAACAAGTGAGGACTTGGAGTCCTGGAGAACGAATGGGGAAGACAAACAGGTGGCAGCACCAACTTGGGCAGGTTCTCACATGGCCATGGATAGGGAAAGCAATAGGGTCGCATCCCGCATCATGTATTAAGCAAACAGGACAATGTAGAACAGTTGCTAAGAGGCTGGTGGTGCTATAAGAAGCAAATGGTTAGTTCTGGAATGACTAAGTAATTCTCCCTTCCTTCCTGACCAGAACTTTGTCAGTTTACTGAAGAAAAAAGAAGAGTTTATATCAAATTACCACAGGCATTCCAAGGGACATGTCTCTCTAGTTTGTCAAAGGGCAGAAACATAACCGTCACACTCTCTTGGAAGTCACACAGGACATATGACCTGAGAGGACAGGGGCCTTTGCTTCTCTTTGCCCCTACCCCTGTTCTTTCTTGGCTTTTGATATTTCCAGGGCTAAAGAGTTGGAAGAGAGGGCTGTCTAGTACAAGAACCTGCTAGAAAACTACCTTGCCTGGAGCTTTGGTTGAGCATTTAGCTTCTTGAGCATTTGACAACAGGATAATCTTACCATAAACGAGACACATTTGCTTGCCTTAGTGGCAAGGAAATGTGCCACAAGGCTTCCTCCTCTGAGACAATAGAGAACGAGTTGCTGGCACTTCGTCTTGGGCTGGTAGAACCCGTCAAGTGGCTCTCTGTGAATAGCCTTGCTTTGTAAATTGTTCAGTGCTGGGGAACATAGCTGCTAAGCCGATGCTCTAAAATCCCATTTGGACTCAGCAGCCTCTGGATGTTTTGGAAATCACCAGCTTTCCTGGAGCACAGGTACCTCCCAGTTGCCATGCTAGCTGGCTTGTTCCATCTTGGAAGGCAAACAAACCCAAACCGAGCAACGCAAGAGAGAAGTCAGTGAGCTGTTGGGTTTGCCATGTTTGGTGATGGGCTAGCTAATGATAAAATGAGGTAACATCTTTTCTCTTGAGCATAGCAAGAGAAGCAATGTTTGCCATATAGCATTGGAGAAACTGGTCCCACTGGGCACAACAGTCCTAGGGCTGCTTCTGGACATCATGCCTGAATATTAAGGTTTTAAACATTTCTGCCAGCATCATCTTGAATTTTCTAGATCTTCAGGGATCCAGAAAAGTGGGAGACAGCCAGTGAGGTAGCTTCCATTTGCACAGAATGGCTAAGATGTCCCAAAGTGTGCATTATGTCACCTATGACTACTGCAATTCTATTTTGTCCTGACACCCTTGAGACCAGACGCTGTCTGTCTGGGTGGAATGGCGGCCTCCTAGACACCTGCACTTCTCCCCAGTCCTCTTCCAGGCACTTGCTGCAGCATCTTTAGATGCTCCTGAGCATCTCAGAAAATTACTGTTGTTTCTTTGGTCCATGCTCCCCAGTCCGTCCTTTCCCATTCATAACACCCCCATGCACATCATCCGAGCTACACACCACACTCTTTCTGATTCTTGTCCTGAAAACAAGGAATCACAAAGATAAAACTGCATAAAAATACCAGCTGGCTCTATTTTTCCCCACCGAGTAGGCCTATGAGTTTTCTCCCTCAAATCTCACGTTTTGAAACACCTTTTAAACGCATGGATTCATTTCTGTATGGAATATTCCGTCTGCCATCCCTATCGCTCTCCTTCATCCTAAAATCTAATTTTCCTCCATCATACCACCGTTCCAGTGTGCTGTGAGCCTCTCGGGGTGCACAGCAGAGTGGAAGCAGGCTTGAGTATATAGTCAACAAACACCCAATGCATTTACATGCTTAGCAGATGCACATTATTTTACAAGCAAGGTATTTGTAATATACTGTTTCATCAGTGAAAATCAATACAAGAAACAATGGATAACACATGCGCATGCGCGCGCGCACACACACACACACACAGCACAATGAGACATGCATTGTGATAAATATTTGTACCTTATGGATTAAAGGTATCCAAATGATCGGGAAACCTTCTTTGAGAGAAGGACATACATAATTTTCTGTTCCATCCCACCTGTCTTAACTGGGAAACTTAAGATATCTAACTTTATTGCCTAGCTTCTAAGGTCACATAGTAACAAAGTAAACTCACTTCATCTACTCATGATTCAGAACTCACAATAGGACAGAGGGGAACAATAGAAGGCAGAGTTAAGATGTGCCCTGGTCCTGTGGTGTGCTCCAGTTAACCCAGCCCCACCCCACAGAGATGAGTCCAGACAAGCATCACTCCTCTGAACCTGGGAACACACCCGCCAAACAAAGTCTTGCTCTAAGGCCACAGCTTCCTATTTCTCGACATTTCTGCTGGCAAGACAATTGGGCTTGGCATAAGAAGGGCTTTATATGTGAGAATCACAGAAGGAAGAATTTGGCACCTGGTGTTTATGTACCATAAAGCCATCACCAGACTGCACACAAGTCTCTTTTCAGCCAAAATTCCTGGGCAGGAGGAGGCGGTTCGGAACTGCATTTATCTACCTAGACAACCAGGACATATGGGTTGACTTGCTAAGCAACATGCTAATGCCATGAGGGAGCTTGACTTAGGTGTCATCCCCCGAGGCCTCCTGTTCTTGTGGTGTGACGCCTGGTCTGTAGACCTTCAGTAGCTGGAAGACTAGAGCCTCTCCTGGGTTCCTTTTCATTTCAGTGTGCCCTGCTGACAGCTTCAGGATGTGCAGACTTACTGTCAATTGGGTAAACATTAAAAAAAGATATGTTTCCAAACCTAAAATAGACATGCTAAGAAAGTTGGAGACCCCAGTAACAGCCATGACTACATTGCTGGAACTCTTAGTGAATTGTCAGAGCAAACAACTCATAGCTGTTCTAGTAAAGTGAGGTTTCAGTTGTCTGGTGTGTGTGTGTGTGTGTGTTTGTCTTCTTGCTTGCTTTGCAGGTGAATATGAGTGTGTTTGCTTGTTTATATGTGTGTATGTGTATGTGTGTGGCCCATGCTTAGTATTTGTCATCTGGTTACTGTACATGAGACAAATTGTAGGCCTTTCTGCAAAGAAATAGGTTTCTCAGATGTATCTGGAGACCTCTAGTTTACTAGTCACCTTATGAAATAGTTTTCAATCCCTTACAGATGAATTTGAAATTTTGAATTGGTTTAAAGAAAATCCAAAAGAATTTGAGTACTGGAACACATTTTCAAGACTATAGCTGCTGGGATAACACATGCTGCAGATGAGGAAGAGATGGCCCCAAAGCACTTGAAGTTCCTCAATGATCTTTCCTCTGCTGAAGGTGCTTTGCCTAGGAAGCTGCTCTGAAGCTGTCCCTGGGGCTGATGTTTCTGGATAGCTACCTTTCTATCAACTCCATCTTTGCTTCCACAGAACAATAATATTTAGAGATAAAACCTAATCTCACCCTCCCAGCCTAGGAGAGGTCACTTCCAGGAGCCTAGGTTCTTATTAATGTCTTATCTTGCACACTGATCTATTGATTCCAAAATTTTTTTTACACCTCCCCAGTTGATAAAGGATTAGGAAAGAAGAGCAGAGAAAGCCCCCCCTTCCCTCTCTGCAAGCATATAGTACATGGAAAGAAAGCTGGTGTATGAAGTCTGCAAACCAATCATGAAACTCCAGAGGAGACTAAGAAATGTGGAGTGATCGATCAGGGAGGATGGGGAGGATGGGGGCTTATGGTGTTTGTCTTAATTTTTGTGACATGATCCAATTACAACTATTTAAGAGTGTCCTGAAGCACTAGCACAGACAAATATCCAAAGATCCCTCTTAATTTCAGACCTCATACAAGTCTGCTTGCCCCTTCAACTGACTCTGGCGAACATTCTACATTCACACACAGATTATACCCAGAGCTCTTGGTGTATTCACTTAAATAAAGGGTCCCTGGAAAACTTGGATAATCCTGCTACCTTCAAAGAAAGACTATGGCTAATGGCTGACTCGTGAATTGCAGGGTGGATAGAGAGGGGATGCTCACCTGCCTCCAGGCACAGTCCTATGACCCAAAGGGCTACAGAGTCACAACCCTTTACTATGCAAGGTTTAATGGCCCAGTTTCGGCCAAAACATAGGAAAATGAAAAGGAACAGGAAAATCCCCCAAACAAAGGAAGCATATCTCTAACACCAAGGAAGACCTAGCAGGGAAAGAAGTTATCCACAGGAATGGAGACAGGACCTCAGATGGGCAAATCTCACACTGGGCTCATATGCATACAGGGAAGGCAGAGAAGAATGACAAGAGCTAAAGATTCCCTTATGGACATTCTGAAGGAAAGGCCCCAGAGAGAACCTTGGATCCCGTCCTTGCCTTGTCAGAGAAGAAAATGGAGCCCAGAGGCCAATACCCACTGAAGGGCAGAACTGGAGTGACTCTCCTGACTCTCGCTGCAGACTTGTTGAGCTAAAGCAAGATTATATTTTACACTTCTATTTCCTATTCATATTTGGACCTTGATATGCTTGACCCCTGAAGGAGTTACTTCATCTCGGGAGAAAGAAAAGCTAAGAATCTTCGGAGAGGGAAGTTAGTCAAGTTGATGACTATAAACCTGCCATTACTGCCTGGCACGCTGAAAGAAAGGAAAAAGGACTCTCTTTGATGGATACTGAGCTTCAGTTCTGGTCATCTGGAGCCCCTCGGTGGCATAGGGTCCCCATAGGCCTGAGGACATTTGCAATTATACTGTACAGGTTCCTCAAGTCTCCTCAAAAACAAAATGAAACAACAATAAGAAAGAGCAACGAGTTCTCTGCTTTTCTGTTGATATTTCTTCTTTCCACTTCAATGCCCACTGCCATTTGAGCTATTCACTGGGTTCACACTGGATAATGTTCTGATTAAAAAAAAAAAAAAAACTTAACCAAGTGTGGCTGCGGGGACAGGAAAACTCAATTGCCACTATGGTTGCGTATACAGATTGTGTCACACTCAAGGCTGAAACCCTAAACTATGTATTTTTACCCCCTGGACGCTGCCTATTGTGTGCTTATAAACAGGAACCTGGCAGCGTGTCAGGGGTGCAAATTGATTTCCTTTCCCAAATAAAATTGTAAAAAGCAAATAAACAAGGTTACATGGGCTAATGAAACATTACATGCCAGGCTGGGGAGAATTCCTTTCAAATGTATTTTCTAGTGCAAAAGCAACACAAAGCATCCATGAAAGGCTCTTTCATAAACAACATGTTTACACAAGAATGCATTACTTGAAAGAAAAGAAAAACTATAGTGTATCGCCCATGTTATATTTGGATTATGTTTTATGAAATAAATTCGGGGGACACAAAGTGGGGTGGTTCCTACAGTGTTAGAGAATATGAAAATTAAGCTGCTTAAAAATAAGATGGAACTGTTCTTATTTGACTAATTATTTTGTCTGAGTGTTTTCATAACATATCAACAGACTCAAGAAGCCCACTTTCAGGGTTATCTTAATGGAATGAATCTCATTTGGAGAAGAAAGTGAATGGGGTGGCCCACCCCACTCCAAGATCCTGGGAGAGCTCACTTGGCTGACTGCATCCATGGAAACATCTCCTGGAGAGTGGCCTATTTCCTAATGGAGATGCCGTGGCCAGCTGGAAGCAGTTTCAGTAATCGAATGTGTAAGAAACTTCGCTGTAAATTGCCTACCTCATACTTTATAACAAAGAATGGTGAATTTGGCCCTAAAGCCAAAGCCATCCCTGGTGGACTGTGAGCCTCAGACCAAATCACCCCACATCATCTCCTAGTTTTCTCCCATCTTCAAAAGAGTTTCTGCCTGAAAAACTGGGTAGCATGGAGCCTGGTATCACTTACATATGCAAAGTCCCAAGACCTCTGACATGCACTCGGAAGGAAAGATGGAAGGAAGAATTCAGTAATCTGGGCAAGGGAAGGCAGGAAAGGGGTTAAAGATGTAGCTTACTTGGTCAGTTGCCTGTGGCTCAAGCAAGAAGACCTGCATTTGAACTCTAGCACCTAAATCACAAACAAAACCACCAGGTTTGTTTGTAATTACACCAGGGAGGAGGCAGAAACAGGAGGATCCCTGGGGCTTTCTGAACAACCAGTCTAATCTAATCTAAAAGCCTCAGGTCCCAGTAAGAGACCCTGCAGCTGTGTGTGTGTGTGTGTGTGTGTGTGTGTGTATGTGTGTGTGTGTGTGTGTATGGCTCCTAAGCAAAGATACCTAATATTAGTCTCTGTTATATACATGTACACATATATGTACACATACCTATCTTCCCCAAACACACACACACACACACACACACACACACACACACTCAGAGACAGAGACACACAGACAAAGATACAGAGACAGAAATTGCTGGAGAACAGAGGCACTGTCTGCCAATGCTCACATAGGGACAAGGGCCACTTTGGTTGCTGCTTAATGCTCACATAGGGACAAGGGCCACTTTGGTTGCTGTTCTTATACCCTAGCCTTCTCTAATGCTTCCTTCTGTCCTTAGGACACAAGTGTCATATACTTAGTGACCAAGAGCAATACAAGTTAAGTTTCCATGACTCCAGGATGACCTTTAATCAAAACAAGAAATGAAACTTTTACCCTACTCAGAGCTCCTGGTTAGCCTCTAAATGTAATTCAGCTAGATAGTTAGAAATAAAGAACAAATTACCCAGAAAGAACAAGAGATCACCCGCTACCTTGACCTGTTCATTGTGGTGCCCGGGGTCACGTTCCAAGCTGAAGTGCTCCCTCTCTCTGCAGCACCTTGCTTACCAGACAGTCTTGCCCCATGCCTCCTGACCACTAGGAAATTTCTTTTCTCCATCACTTTGAAATCCACGGCCGGCAGCGGGGGCTGATGGTCATGGTGATTAATGAGGTAATATTTGTAAAATGCTAAGCGCTTCCCTGTCTAATGTTCAAATGCAAAAGCTTTAGACCAAACGCTCTGGAGAGCCGTAAAGCACAGAAAGGGTTAGTCACCAGTTGGCTGCAACTCTGTGCTAGGGAAGAAATTGACGAGTCGGGGGAGGGGAGATGTTTTGTCAAAGGATTTGGCTTAGGGGTTGGGGCTCTGAGAGCAGGATGTGAATGGGAAGAATCATTGGAGGCTAGCAAATCTGAAACGTGAAATACTTTGTTTCTAAATTATATCATAACATTGAAAACTGCATCCTTTTCAGCAACACCAAAGATAACTTAATTACAAGAAACTGTTTCCTCTGCACACAAGCCCCTAGGATGCATGCCAGTGTGTGAAAGTGGAGTATGTGGAGATATTTGCCCTTATCCTAAGACAAGGATGAGACAGGGAAAGAGATTGGCAAGGGACACCATATACAAAGTGTAACTGGCAACTTCATCTCACCCTGTTTTCTGGGGAAACGGAGGAATCAAATTAATCATGGGCAAATTTGATAACAGATGTGTTTCTTGGCGAATCTACATTAATCATTTGAGAAGTAATTATCCCCTAAAGCGTGTGGTGTTCCCGTGTGCGCTTGGCACTGTGCGAAGACTTCAGCCCCTTTGTTTTTATCTGACTTGAAGTTGGAGCCTCTTGAAGTTGGGTGATACTTCAACTGCTGCTTTAGATTATAAACTCTTAACAGCACCTTGCTCGAGGGCACTGTGTTTATTGACGCTATGTAAGCAATTTACAGTCCCTTAATAGCGCATTCACCACAATGTTACAGTGTTTAACTTGTTAAATTATATTTAGAGCTTCAGGGAAAATTACCTCATTGGCTTCACTAGCGAAGTTATTGATATCATGAAGTTATGGCGACATCCACCTGACTGGTGACAGCCACAGGGACATTTTACAGGCTGGGGTCAAAGGCAGAGGGCAGAGTTTAAGCCAAGCTGAGGAAGCAAGGAGCTAAGTAGAGAGACAGAGGAGGGGACTACAAAAGAAAGCTGACAGAGACTGAAAGGACCTCCGCTCTGATGGCCACATGGGGCTCAGTCTTGCTCTCCACTGCCTCTAAGTCATTTTTCAACCCCAATGTGCCCTCCTGTTAGAAAAGCGCTAGGGATCCTGAGTCTGGTGAGGCCACTGACTGGCAGCTCCGGGACATCCTATTTGATGGGCTTAGCGAGCCCTAACTGTAGCTCTTCAAGATAAAGGATTCCAAAGGAAACGATGTATTGTAGTTTGCCTCCTATTGCTGTCACAGAACACTGACCAAATGCATCTGGGGGTTGGGGGAGGAAAGGTTTATTTCTTCTTTAGCTTCATACCTCTCTGAGGGAAGCCAGGTCAGAAACTCGAGACAAGGACCTGGAGACAGGAACGGAGGCATGCTGCTCTCTGGCTTGCTGTCCACAGCACGCTCAGCCTGCTTTCTTCTATACCCTGCAGCACCCACAGTGGGCTGAGTCTCCCCACAGCAATCATTAATCAGGAAAAAGGCTTAGACTTCCCCACAGCCCAGTCTGAGGGAGACAATTTCTCAACTGACTCTCAAGTGACTCTAGCTCATGTCAAGGTGACAAATATCCAGTCCATGGTGTCTACATGATCACAAAGAACAGAGCAAGCAGGAGAAGGAATTAGGAGATAGGCAAGAAAGGAAGCCTTAACATCCAGAGGACAAGAGAACCACATGGCGGGAGGATGTGATGATGATGATGATGATGATGATGATGATGAGGAGGAGGAGGAGGAGGAGGAGGAGCTGCTGGAGTAAGAACTCCATTGTTATCAGAATAAAGAGATTAAAACACGGCTAAAATATCTTTGGGCCTGAAGCTTGGTGATGTCATGAGGCATCTTTAGCAAAGCAGTCAAAGGCCAAGGTATTAACCAACCACAGTAGCAACAGGGGACAGGCAGTGAAAGCAGCGAGTGGCTGATGTGTTCTGGGGTCTTAGTTCATGTGATGTGCCTACTCAGTAGTTCGCAGACAGCTAAGGGATAATAAAGCAAGCTACTGAGATGAGGGGGTGGGCAAGCCACCTCTGGGCTTAGGGCCTTTTCCTGTACCTCCACTCTGTAGCAGGTCTCTCTCCTCAGGGTACTACCTCGTGTAGCTGCCAAACAAATGAAACAGAAGCCTGAAAGGCCAGCAGGTGAAGGGCACGGCTCACCAGCCTTCTGAGCTCACTCGATCATTAACAAGGAGTCCTGGAGCAGAGGCAGATTGGGTGTATTTCAAAGATAGGGATCAACACTGAACCTAAACACCAGAATTCCTAAGACTGGAAAGGAAGTGTCATGAGTGTAGATGCTGAATATCAAAATGGACTCTACTCAAAAAAGCTCCAATGTTAAATTGAAATCAGAAGTTCCCATTTCGCCAAAATTTGATAGATTTTAATGATGGATCTAATAATTCTAATATGACGTTGGGGTTACAGTTTCCAAACTGTACATCTAGGTGTCCCAGAGACTATACTGATCCCACGGGGATGGCATGGATTGAAGTTTGAGGAATGTACAGCAGGGTAGGACATCTGTTGGACACTGTGCAAACATGGGTTGTTGAGGTTTCAACATTACCTCATGCAACATGCCTGTAGGCGATATTGCATGTGCAGGAGGCCAGATTGTTGGTGGTTGTTCTGATTCAAAACAACAGCATATGAGAATAATTGTGGAACAGAAGAGGAGGGTATAGATGTCAACTCTGAATCTAAGGCTTTCTGAGACACTGCTCATAGCAAAAGAGACCAACTGCGGTAGAGAATGGAATCATGCCATTTCTCTGGTCCTTCTGTTATTTTTCAATTAATTATTTCAAATCAGTACAAACAAGCATGCGCTTACTAAAGGGCTTGGACCCAAGTGGGCATTTACTAAACAAAATGCTATGGGATTTCTTTTGGCTTAGGCATGTCCCCTCCCCACACAGTACTGAAATACTAAAAGTGTGTGAAGCTGAGAAAGACCTTCAGCCCAGTGAGGACTGATAAGAGAAGAGATTCATGGAGATATTTAACAAAGACAACACTGGGGCCAGTTAGCCCTTAGGATAGATGGTCGTGTGGGTGCAGGAATAACTTGCGGTGCTTTCCAAAGCATCAGATGGTCGGAAGGTTATTGAGCTAGCATCATGGGGATGCTTATGCCCTGCATTCTAGAAAGTGCCTGAGAACAAGAGCCAGATAGTTCTGCATGTTTAACTTTCTCCACATCTACTGGGCTCTACCAACACACTCACATTTAATTAATTTTCTGTGACTGTGCTTTAAATTTATGGTGACGCCAAGAATAGCACCTGTCATTGTCATCTGACACTAACTGTTTATTGGATAGGAACGGACGGTTTAGAACATCTGCAGAGACATCTCACCAGCTCTTAATAGAACCACAGAACCAAAGTCTTTTGGAGTTGAACAAAGTCGGGACCCAGTATCGCAATGTATCATCATGCCTTCTACTGTAAAGTGTATGAAAAGGGTCAAAAGAAGATGGAGTTGCTCTTAGCAGAAAGTATCTTCAAACTTTCTCAGTGTCCCATTTTGTTAACTTGACACAGTGTAAAGACACCTGAGAAGGGAATCTCGATGACCAGATTGGATTGGCTAGAGGGCGTGCCTGTGAAGAATGGTCTTAACTGCTAATTTAGGTAGAAATACGCAGCCTAGTGAAGGCGGCACCCTTCCCTACTTGGGAAGCCGTGGGTTGTATAAGAGCGCTGGCTAGGCATGAACCGGTGACAGAGCCACCAAGCAGAATTCTTCCACAGCTTCCCCTTCAAGATCCTGCTTGGGTGCCTGCCCTGACTTCCCTCAGTGATGGACTGTGACCTATGAGCTGAAATAAAAACTCTTCTCCCCTAAGTTGCCTTTGGTCATGGTACTTGTCATAGCAACAGAATGAAACTAGCAAATTCACCAAAGGCCAAACGTTTTCACTGTGAAACAGACCAGGAGAATAGCCCCAAACTCAAGGGCTGGTTTCATGGACTTTAAACTCTAGCCAGTACCACAGATGGGAACTGAGATGTTTGGCTGGCTACAAAATTAATTCAATTAAATTTTGAATCAAGAACTGTCCAGAGAATTTGTTGAAATTTTTTGTTATAATTGAGGAGTAAAAGGAATGATGGACAAATTACCAAAGTTGTGTGTGTGTGTGTGTGTGTGTGTGTGTGTGTGTGTGTATGTATGTATGTATTTTAAAGTGCATGGGTGTTTTACATCCACATACATATATGCACCACATGCATAACACACACACACACACACACACACCACACATACCACACACACAGACACACACACAAACGCGCGTGCCACACGCACAACACACACACCACACACCACATGCACACCACATATGATCATATACACCATACACACACACACACCACACATATATACCACACACACACACAACATGCATACAATACACACACATATACCACACCCCCCCACACACACACAATCAATCATAAACACTCCATACACATACACATACACATGTGTGGTTTAATACTTATAGAATCAAACTATATAACTTGACCAGAACAGGTCAAAGGAGGAAAGTCAATTTTTATCAGTCGGACTGAGGTTAGATGAGGGTGAGAAATGATACCTAGTGGGTATGAGATTTCTCTTTGGAGTGATGGAAGTGATCTCAGTGTGTCTGGAATCGACAATACATACACTGAGTGGATTCCTTGCGTGCACTGATCTAGCTGTCAGAAACAGCGAAGAAGTGGATGGCAACAGAAAGTGTTGGGGAAAGTCAGCCCTGTTTGCCTGAGACCAGCACGGGGGCTGATTGGCCACACATGTCAAAATCTGTTGGGAGCCATTTTACCTAGCTCCATCACAACTTAAAGGTTGCTGTCCATTTAAATAGTTGGCTTTTCTGGGTGCTAGCATAATCTATTCAGTTCCACCCACCCAACTACAAGTTCTACGTTCTACGGGGAACACGTAGATTTCGAACCTTCTCATCTTAGTGCCCGGGGAAGGGAAGGGAGCCAGTAGTGGGAACTGAAGGTGGGAGAGGAAAGAAGCAAAGCAGGAAAGGAGGGTCTCAGACCAGCGAGGACAACATGACAATGTGCTCCAACCTAGGAAGTCTTGATTTACAGCGTTAATTCATCTCTGTATACTCAAGAGCTGAGAGGAAAGCATAAAAATAAAGCAAAAGAAATTTCTCAAAGTAAATGGTTACTGAAATAACCTTCAGAGACGGCCGTATACTTTCCTGGAAACAGGCTGAGCAATAAAACCTGCAACCCCTGTAAGAGCAGGGAGGGTTCACAGGGCAGAGCAAAGCTGGGGTCCACGGGGAACCTCTTGGAGACGATAGCATGCTCCCGGAGCAGTGCATAGGAGGTGAGGGAAAGGCTTTGCAGAAGTCAATCAACCAAAGATTCTCTATTAAGAGGTCACTTTCATCCTCGAAGCATCAAGGAGAGCATCCAAGTAGACTAGGCAGATGGAGGGGGCAAAGAACAGCCGTCTATTCTCTTCCCTTTGTCATGTGATGCTTGGCTGGGTCAGACCCTTAGCACCAGCAGTAGAGAGAAGAGGACTTATTACCACTTTTAGGGAGGAAAACTTCAAAGATAAGCATACCACTAACTTAAAGCCTGACATCCCGGGCCTGTAATATCAGTCTATACAGAGTTGAAGTACAAGTAAAGGCCAGATCACAGTGACAAATACGTGTCACCATTCTTTATCTTCCTCTTCCTACCATCCCCATGGCTACAGCTCCTGGAAAGGGGCCTGACTCTGCCAGCCAACCGCCTTACACAGATCTGCTCGTTTCTCATAGTTTCTGCAGGGAAATTCTCAGCTGATTACCTGATTCCCAGTGTCCCTCTGGCCTTCACACACCAGTTAGGTTAATGGAACATTCAGCCCCATCCCTATACTCTTGTCTTGGCCTCCAACTCTTCACAGCACCATACTTTCTAAATGACAGTGGCTCCCACCCAGAGCTGTGCAGGGAAGAGCCTGGGCCTTGTCCGCTATGTGCATCTCAGTAGCCTTCCCCTCTGGAGATACTCATTCTCTTGGGAAAATACATTGCTGCCTTCCGTCTCTTTGTTTCTAACACCCTAAAAAATGCAAGGCAAGTATGGCAGGCTGCTGCCAGGATGCCCAGGCCTTGGTGTTTAACTGCCATGTACATGTAAATGTCATGTCGCAGGAAGTCTGTTAGAGCAACATGGAAGTTTAAAGATCACATGTAGTGTCTGTGCCCGGCTGTCCTGTTGAAATTGTCCTTGCAGGCTTGACTTGAAGGTGTATTGGTCAAATGTAGTCCTCTGAAGAGGTATTTGGAGAGGTTCAGAAAGTGTAAGAACAGACCTTACTTCCAAAATCAAAAATTCATTAACCCAACATCCAAAGTTCATGCATCTCTCCAGAAACTAGGATTACAGAGCATGGGCCATGGGCTAGGTTGTGAGAAGGAAAGTGATGGGCAGCATCCAACTACAAAACAATGAGAACAGCTCCCACAAATCAACTTCAAAGTCAGCCCCTTGCTAGGGGAGAGAGAGAGCGCCAGGGGTCAACAGTTAATGCTAAATACTAAGCTACAAGAAGACAAGAGCTATACCCAAGACAGCTCTTGCAAAGAAAGGTTCTTTATGAGTGTCCGACATCATAGCTCTTGTAAAACCAAGCATTTATCCAGCAAAGTGCGGAGCCAGGCATTTAGAGATCACAGCACTTATATGCAGTAGATAAGATCAACTCCATTTCTCAGCAATGGTGGGCACCTGGTCTGCATGCAGCTGAGTCAGGATGCTGCCTCCCCCCCAACCCATTGTCCTGGGTGGGGTCCCTGTGCTGACATTTTCAGAAGTGCCCCTAGTTTTCTATTAACCACAGACTATAGGGCGCTGTGTCAAGAAGGAAGAGGGGGAGGAGGAGGAGGAGGAGGAGGAGGAAGAGGTGGAGGAGGAGGAGGAGGAGAATTTCCCTTTTTTCTTTGCTAGATCCAACTAAGATCTGTACCTTTAAAATCCAGCCAGTTGTACCCTATTTCTTCCCCAGAGGTATGTTTGGCTTCATAAGGTTGACATCATTCAGTGGTGGCTTCAAAGAGTGACAGAAAGCTCCTTGCAATGTAAGGATGCCATCTCAGATGTGCTTAAGTGCTTTAAAAAGGCAGGACCAGTGATCTCAATTCAGATGGAGAAAAGGCTGATAGGTGAATAGACAAATGGGTAAGCAGGAAAGACAATGTGTGATACATGCCTCAGAATGCTCTAAATTATGGCACAGGCATTACAGCTTTGAACTAGTATAAAAGAGACAGAAGATTGGCCCTGAATGAGGGAAGCAGGGTAAGAGGACAGGAAGGGAGAGGCCACTGCTGTGGACTGCTGTGGGGCATGAAAGGCCAAGGCACACATTGTGTTCTTTTTTTTGTTTTGTTTTGTTTTGTTTTTTAATTTATTGATATATTTATTTACATTTCAAATGATTTCCCCTTTTCTGGACCCCCACTCCCCGAAAGTCCCATCAGTCCCCTTCCCTCCCCCTGTTTTCCCACCCAACCCTTCCCACTTCCCTGTTCTGATTTTGTTCTATACTGCTTCACTGAATCTTTCCAGGTCAAGGGGCCACTCCTCCCTTCTTCTTGTACCTCATTTGATGTGTGGATTATGTTTTGGGTATTCCAGTTTTCTAGGTTAATATCCACTTATTAGTGAGTGCATACCATGATTCATTGCTTTCGTTCTTAAGAGACAGCCTGCAGACATTGACTCTGTAGAATACAAATAACCAAACTTGAGATGGGCAAGCGGGGCACGCTGACATCCTCACGAGGCTAACAGGAGCATGCGCAAAAGGCCTCCATGAACTTAAAATTAAGCTACATGGCTATAAGATGCTGATAATGATGGTGATCATGATTAGGGTGGTTGTGATGAGAAAGAAAACTGGTGTCAGAAGAAGCGAGGAGGGGGTGAAGAAGAGCCAGGACCCAGAGTACCGTGGCTGCTCAGAGACCACCATGAGATAGGAACAGCCAGATGGCATCAGCTGATTTGTTTTTAACAGGATTTAACATTCAGTAATGTACCCCCAAAATGTACACCCAGTAAATTAAGACTGTAATTCCATCTTGGTGTTATGGTGACATGAAAATCCACTCAAGCTAGGCTGTCAGGGTTTATGAAGTTATCAAAGCCCCTTGATGGAATTATAGCACTATTATGCACAGCTGGGGGGACATTACTTCTTATCTTAACAGCAGTTAAAAGCACAGTGGCTCAAAAGGGCACTAAAATACCAGTTCCCTATTAGTGATCAGCAGAGACAGCCGAAGGCAGCTTGCATATACGCACGCCTGTCTTTCTCTGTCTCTGTCTCTCTCCATCTCTGTCTGTCTCCATCTCTCTCCCTCCATCTCTCTTTCTCTTTCTCTGTCTCCGTCTCTCTGCCTCTGTGTCTACCCCCCCACTCCCACTCCACTTCATGACCAGTGTCTCTGAGTCACTCATCATCCATCCTGGATGCTGTATTTTCTGTGTTGTCTCCTTCACTGATTTCACAGACTTGCTCACAGATAGCACCATGTCTGAAACAGATAATGTTTTGCTGCCTTCTGGACATAAAGAAACATTGGCAGATAATCAATCTCTTCCCCTCTTCTCTAGAAAGGGGGCTATAAACATACAAAAAGCAAAGAATGAGTGGTGGTATTTAAAAATAAATAGCATGCTGGTTAGGAACAACAGGTCTGGGTTCCATCTGGATCGGATCCACTCCACTATCTGCAAATCGTGTTATTTGGTCAACCTGCTGCCCCTTTCAAACATGGCCATGAAAATGGAGTCTCAGGGTTGAGGGCAAGACCATCAAAGCTGTGCTCAGTCTAATCTAGAGCTGCAACCACTCTCGTCACAGGGTAGCTATTATCATAGTACCCACAGCAGTGTTTGCTTTTCTTTAAATGTTTTATTGAATTTAATTTGTATATACATGGGGGTCAGACCATAACTTGTGAGAGTTGGCTCTTTCTTCCCACCATACAGGTCCCAAGGATCAAACCCAGGCCATAGAACTTGGTGGCAAGCTCCATCACCTTTGGAACCATCTTGCAAGCCCTACTTGGTTTTCCTTTTCTTTTTCATAGACAAGGTCCTACTACTCATCCCAGACAGGCCTTGGACCTATAGCTTGAGTTCCTTCAGCTAAGAGCTAAGATTACAGAAGGTCACCACCATGGCCAGTTATATAATGAAGTAAGTATATCTGATGAAGAAGCTGTGTTAGTCAGGGTTTCTATTCCTGTACAAACATCATAAGCCAAGAAGCAAGTCGGGGAGGAAAGGGTTTATTCTGCTTACACTTCCACACAGCTGTTCATCACCAAAGGAAGTCAGGGCTAGAACTCAAGCAGGTCAGGAAGCAGGAGCTGATGCAGAGGCCATGGAAGGGTGTTTCTTACTGGCTTGCTTAGCCTGCTCTCTTATAGAACCCAAGAATACCAGCCCAGAGATGGTACCACTCACAAGGGACCCTCCCCGCTTGATCACTAATGAGAAAATGTCCTGCAGCTGGATCTCATGGAGGCACTTCCCCAACTGAAGCTTCTTTCTCTGTTTTCCAGCCCGTGTCAAGTTGATACACAAAACCAGCCAGTACAGAAGCCATGAATCAAATTAGAACCATGGGCCCTGTAAATCCTGTAGTAGGAATAACGGAATAAACATTCAGGAGAACCCTTTGACCTCAACACAAAGGCGAATGGTGGTAACCTTGGTAACTACCATAGAAGCGATGCGATTATTAGCTGATTGACAAAGGACTGTAATCATGAGTTAACTTTCTATTGACTCTTGTTGATCTTCTGACACAGGACTATTACACAGAATTGAATAGAACTCCTATGACTTATTCTATGTGTTTGCTTTTGCATAAGCCCCTCCAATGTAGAACTGGTGACTTCTAACTTTAGATATTTATCAGTAATTCAAGAACTCAAGGGCTTTTGTAATTGTATATGGGATGGATTCCTAGGTGGGGTAGTATCTGGATGGTCTTTTCTTCAGACTCTGCTCCATACTTTGTCTCTGTATCTCCTTCTGTAGGTATTTTGTTCCTCCTTCTAAGAAGGACTAGAGTACCCATACTTTGTTCTTCCTCTTTCTTGGGCATCATTTGATATGTGAATTGTGTCTTGGGTATCCCAAGCTTCTAGGCAAATATCCACTTATCAGTGAATGTATACCATGAGTGTTCTTTTGTGATTGGGTTACCTCACTCAGGATGATATTCTCTAGTTCCATTGATTTGTCTAAGAATTTCATGAATTCATTGTTTTTAATGCCTGAATAGTACTTCATTGTGTGTATATACCACATTTTCTGTATCCATTCCTCGACTGAAGGACATCTGGGTTCTTTCCAGCTTCTGGCTATTATAGATAGGGCTGCTATGGACATGGGGGAGAGGCTCTGGGTCCTGGAAAGACTTGATACTGTAGTGTAGAGGAATACCAGGATAGGGAAGCAGGGGGTTGGGTTGATTGGGGAAGGAGAGATGGCTTACAGGATTTTTGGGGGAGGGGGTAGCCAGGAAAGAGGACAACATTTGAAGTGTAAATAAAGAATATACCTAATTAAAAAAAAAAACTCAAGGGCTGTAGAGAAGGAACCTAGTGCAGAATCTGTGGGTTTCCAGAATAAGACCTCACAGTTCTCACCCACAGCTAATTCAGTCGAATTTGTAAGAGATTTTCTGGTCTTTGCAAGCATTCAAAAGAGATCTTTCCTTTCTGCCTTACAATTTATTCCCTTCTGTGTCATCTCAGTGAGGTGTGGAACTTTAACAAAAGTTACAACTAGGACGGAGCACGTGAAAATACAAAGGATTTTTGATAAGTATGGTCTAGGTCAAGTGAGCATCCAACGTGTCAACGCACGCACAGGTAATTTATTTTATTTATATGTATGGTGTTTTGTCTACACGTGTGTCTGTGCACCACATGCCTGCCCAGTGCCCTTGGAAACCAGAAATCGGCAGTGGATCCTCATCCTCTGGAACTGAAGTTATACACAGTTGTGCCTCAAGTCCTCTGGGAGAGCAGCCAATGTTCTTAACCACCAAGCCATCTCTCCGGCCCCACCAGGCGTGTTTTAAGAGAGACTGAGGAGGATCTCTTGGTCCAGCAGATAAGCTGAGTGTGAGAGGATGAGCAGAGTTCCAGGTGCTGCTGAGTATCACAGCAGGTGGAGAGAGCTGGGATAAAGGGACCCTTAGCATCTGTCATGGTCAGAGCTGATGTCCTGGGAACTGGGCCTTACGTTTGTGTTTTTAATTCTTCTTTGCTCTTAAGACTAGAACCAAGTATAAAAGCTACAATGAAAACAACAAATAACAGCTATGTGGTATTGAAGAACCACACAGAAGGGTGTTTTTATTTTTAATAAGTTCAGCTGCTGCTCTCATGCAGTGATGATGCTACCACTAGTCTGCACCAGCAATTATCTCATAAATGCTATGGATAATTCATTGCGATACATGGTTAGAAGATGTGGGCAGATGCAGCCTCAGGCAAAACAGGAAGCCTCCTCCAGCCTCACACTCCCAGCCTCAGACGGCAGGCCTCTCTTCCCCAGCACTTCCAAGGCCCCGTGCCAGTCATAGCTGCCCCTCCTCTCTTCATATAAACCAAAACATGTTTTCAGGATCGAGTCTCATAAACTCAGCCACCCACTGGAGGACAGATGATGAGACTTAATGATATTTTCCTGAGGTATTATATATTAGAACTGCTAAGAAAAGTAACAGTAGGAGACACTAGAAGATTGAAATTCAGACTGTAGTGTTATAGGGTATCTAAGAGGTCAATATTCAGAAAAATTACTGGTCCATTTGAATCACACTAAGCAGGAGACCAGGTACCCTGTAGAGCAAGCAAGGTTGGAAGGTAGCATCCTTAACATTTGGGAAATGCCTTTTCTAAATCTTTCCAAGTCTTCAATGTTTCTTGAAAATAGCCATTAGTCTCTCAAGACTCTGGGTTGACGGCAGCACTCCCTGAAAGACCCCCTCACTACACATATAGCATGCATCCTTGGATGTAGCCATAACAATTTATGCTTAATGAATGAGAAAGAATGTCCATTTCACTTGTTTTATGGCTTGGGCGATGGTGGGCTGAGAACCAAAAATGTCTGTGCTTATTTTCAGAACTGACACCATGACAGTCAATCCATCAACCACCATTTACAGAGTTCTCACAGGATGACGATGGTGGATTTTGTCTTTAAAGGACCTGAAGTGCTGAGAGCCTTAACATCTGTTCCCTTCAAGGGGACTCCGCCTTCATTTTGACTGTGCCTGGGTTAGCCTACTGACAGCAGAGTGGATCTTCCCCTGACTTGAGAAGCACACCTGACAAAACCATCGCCCACAAAAACATTTAACTAGCCAGTCACATGCTTTATCACATGCTTTATTGGCAGGGAACTGACTTGGGGGCAGGGAATAGTCTGTTGAGACTGTCTTGAGAAACAGTTGGGCATGTCTGTCTTTCTAACCCACTTAGTTCATTAATTCACACATAGGAGTGCATTAATTCCCACACAGGAAACAACAGCACTGACTTCTTGGGAGCAAAGGAGTCTGGGATGCTAAAAGGTCTAGATGATTTTGGTCTAGTTATTTAAGATGCATGCTTCCCAGGCCAGTAGCAGGCAGTGAGTAGGACAGACAGGCAAGGTAAGCTAGTCACAGGCTATGGGTATGTGCATTAAGCCCCAGAGGATTGCCAATGATAGTATTGATTAACTAGAAGTTGTAACAGCTAATATTTACCCAATACCTACACTATGCCAGGTACAGTTCTAAGACCTCCCAATGTTCCACCAGCATTTGTGATGTACCACCAGCATTTGTGCATATAATCCATATTCTTTATTTTTCCTCAAAGGGAAACTGAGTCACATACCAATGTGAAGGTGACATATATAATAACAGCTGCAGAGGAAACACCAAAAAAATTTGCAGAGCTAAACTGTCAAAAGTCAGCTTTAATGGACAGGCATTGGTTTTTAGTGATAAGGTAAATTTCAGCAAAGTTCAAAGAGTTGGCCATGCCAACAGTCTCTGCTACTGAAAGAGTTGAGCTAGAGTCAATCACAGAAAAGACTCAGAAAACTCCAAAATGTTTGGAATAGAAACAATATGCTTCTAAGTAATTCACATGTTAAAGCTGTGATGGGGGTGTATTAGAAAATGTAGCTGCAGGGGGAGGGCGGTGACTCAGTGGTTGGAGCACATAGTGTGCTTCCAGAAGACTAGAGAATCTACACCTGGCATCTCATAATGGCTGTCACCTCCAGTTCTAGGGGATCTATCACCTCTGGACTCCAGGGCTGCCTGTACTCACCTGCAGAGACCCACATAGAGACATGTACACATAATTTAAAATTAAATAAAAAAATCTTAATGTGTCTGATGCCACTAAACCTGTGTTGAAAAGAAAATGCACAGCTGTAGAGGCGTGTATTAGAAAGGGAAGTGGCCCAAATCTGTGATTTAACACAGAAAGGCAAATCATACCCAGAGACAGAAGAGATCGTGGAAAATAAAACAGAAATTTAAAGAGAGAAAGAAAGGCACATACAATAAAGGAAACTCACACCATCAAAGTTTGATTATCTAGAAATATGGATCCTATTGATCAATCTATAGCAAGACTAGTGAGGGAGAAGGACTTCAGTGGTCACTGGCAGCAGGAATAAGGAATGGGGGGAGGGGGCAGAATCACATGACCAGAGAAAACTCTAAAACTCCCTTCCAACCAATTTGAAAAACTTACTGCAAAAGACACATTCCTGATAGTCTCTCAGTTCACAAATGGAAACATAAGATATGTTCTACCTCTAAGGTTCTTTGATACTGTTTTGCAAAGGAAAGGTACAAAAAATTTCATATCACTAAAATTTAATATCGTCATATCAGCACTACCACCTCCATCATCACTATCCTCTTCCTCCTCCTCCTCACTACCACCACCACCACCACCGCCACCACCACCACCACAATCATCATCATCATCATCATCATCATCATCATCATCATCTAGCTCTCTGCACATTCCAGGGGCCAAATGGTAGCTGGGTAACTCTATAACAGCTTTTCCCCAATGCACAAAATCTGGAGAATTGAAGAAGGCAGAGAAATAGTGTAAGCATAATCTTGGATAAGCTATCATTGTAAGTTTCATGAATAGCAAACTTCTTCGGTGTGGACTGTCTGGGAGTGCATTCAGGGAGGCCTCACCTCCCACCCAGTGTCTGAGGACAATGTCTAGTCTGGAGTTCAACGCCCAGCTCGCCACTGACTGTCTGAACAGCTCTGAGCAAGCACCTAGTCCCTCTCCTCCCCTTTCTTCACCTGTAGCACCAGGATTACAATAGCATCCTCCTTACAGGTTTTCTTTCCTGTTTTGATACAGTAAGCCCAAGAAGCACACATCAGTATCTAGCAAATCGCTAAAAAATGACATGTGCCAGCCTGGCAGGCACCTTCCATAGTCCTTCACCACCTCCAGCTTCACTTAGGCTTTGAATTTTACAATCCAAAGTCTTCTTTAAAGCAAAACACTAGCATTAGGACCAAATCACCTCTGTGAATACTCACAGGGGTGCCCAGAGTGGAGGATTTACCGCGGAGCAAATGATGGCGGCTCCATTACAAATACATCGAGGCACGTGAGGAATTTCAACACAGGATGGGGGCCCCCCCCCCCCGTGCCTGCTTAAAATAAGTGAAACCAGGGAGGACCAAGCATAGGTTCTCCCCTCAAGACACCCCCATGTTTGCATAAGCTGCATTTTAAATATTTGACTTGAACTTGGCAGCGTCCATTGACAGAGATTTATTAGGGGAAGAGCGAAACGGCCCCGCCCTTTCCATCAAGGTGGGGTATGGCCAGGACTGTTCACTGTGAACCAAGGGGAGACCACGGGAGGTATGCAAGCTTTGAGGGTGACACCTGGGTCTCGCAATGGAAACCGGGGCTCCTTTCTCAGGGGCTTTTTTCTCAGGACAGCGCCCCCCTTATGACCTCCTCCTTATGACTTGTAAAGGCAATGCTGTCTCTTTCGTTGGCCTCTCTCTGCCTTTGCACAGATGGGAACAGGTTCAGCCTCAGTTGTTCTTTTTCTCAGCTGAACAGACCACACTTTGACTGTGTCAGAGCACCCCAGCTATCTGCAGCATCTCCTGCCCTTGTCCATTCCTGGGGCCAATTCTTTTCTAGGTTTTGTGTCATTTTACATTGTTTTTGAGACGGAGGCTTATGCAGTCCAGACTGGTTTCACACTTGCTATGTAGCAAGGGTTGGCTTTGAGCTCCTGACTTTGTATTTCGAGTGTAGAATTATAGGCACATGCAGACACGTCAAAGCTCCACCATGTCCATCTCCAGAGCATCTACAACAGTGACCTGCCTCTGAGGAGGAATTTAAATGATATTATATCCAAATGCAAATAACACACTATTTGGGGGTAAAAATTTCCAAATGCATACTACACAAAATTATTTTGTTTTGGCGGTGTTGCCCAGGGCTGTTCCAAACAGTTATTATAGAATAGATGATGATTTAAAAACTTGCCTCACCACACCATTTTATTCTCTTTAGGTAAAATCATATGATATAGCTCAAGGATATACAATAGTTTGTTGGTTTTTTTTTTTAATTTATTGTTTGTCAGTGAACATTCCAGAATGCCACAGTTTCTCTCTCTAAACCTCAGGCCTCTTACCAGAGAAATGGAACCAGTCCTTACACCCAGCAAACTGTGAGGGTGGAATCTCCCTGCACTTTAAGCTCCCATATAGTCATAGTGCTTAGTCCATGATTAATGCTCACTAGCAACTACTGTTGGAGTCAGAGGGAGTCAGAGGAGGCTTAGCAGGAGTCAGGCTTAAAAACTGATGCTTCTTTGAAGAAAACACAAGCCAGAGTTTTTCACATTCCAATCGCCTCTCCATACTGGAAGAAAGACTTTGGACAAGGTATTTAACCACCCTGGACTGCGGTCTGCTCATCTGTAAAAGACACACATAACAGCAATATTTAGGGTTGAAGAGAGATTGAGGGAAACCAAATAAGATAGTCTGGAAGACGCAGGTTCCTTGGATGCAGCCACCACGTGGCTCTTGTAATCCTCCTCCTCTTCTTCCATATGTTGTTTTCTTTGGGGGAGTGGAGTGATTTTGTTTGCCCTTTTTAAAAATTATTACTGCGGTTTTGATTCTTTGCATTTTTTTTTTTGCCTTTTGTTTTGTTTTTGTAGAGAGAGATGGAATCAGAGAGATGAAAGAAAGAGTGGGTGGAAAGGAAGGTGGCGAAGATCTGGGAGGAGTTGGGGAAGGGGACACAAGATCAGCATGTACTGTATAAAACATTTAAATAACAAAAGCAACGACATCGGGCCATTATAGATGTTCTTAGGTTTGTCATCATCCTGGAAGAAGGTAGGTCCCTGATCTAGAATGAGTAGGATCCTTGTGGAAAAGGGACGTCTGGAAAGAGACGCACAGGCAAAATGCTGTATAAACACAAAGCCCAGTGTCAGGATGGTGTGGCTGTGAGACAAGGCGTAACAAAGTCGCCGATAAGAAACCAGTCTTCTTTTGCCACCCAGGATTTTGCTTTCCCTCTTTTTACCTTCAGATTATCCCCAGATGAAACAGACAAGAACTCAGCATGTGTAGTCAGTGCTTCCTAACACCAAGGAAAGTAGACATTTCACTTTGTGTTGTCCGCTCATTCGTCACATTTTCCTGAAGAAGACCATGTCTTACCAAGGCCTCTGTTCTCCCTCTTCTCAGGCCTCTGTGTCAGGCAGGATAAAGGACAGAGTGCAGATGGAGAGGAGAGAGACCCCTGGAGAGTTTTGGCCTTGCTTGTTTATTCTGAGACACACTTGTGCCATCTCAACTATAGTCAAAGGACTCCGAATCAGGAACACAAACAAAGCTGACTGTGGCCAAGGGCCAGCGTGAAGTTCTCTAGCGCAGCTTTCTTGGAGAGCCATTTTGCATAGCCTTTTATATGATAATCACAACTCCTTCCTATGTATTGAACTTTGCAGCCAGAAGGAAAAATAAATAAATAAGACTAACTAATGGCTTGTTTCCCCAGAGGCGGCTTTTTATGGGATCATATGTTTTTTCAGCTTCTCCATCCCAGTTTCCTGCTTGGACACTAGGCGCCCTTGACAGTGGCTCCAACTTCATGCATTAGGGATAGAAGCCCAAACTGCCCCAGAGCAGGGTCCAGCAGGACGGCAGTACCAACCCAGGTCACAGCCATAGCGAACCCTGTACCCTCTGAGAGCAGCAGGTCTTACAACAACTTCCAGGTCAGGCATGACTCTTCTCTGGCATGGTGAAGAAAAATCAGGGTCAGACAGATGAAGTGCCCATTGCAAATATATCTCTATCTCTATCTCTATCTCTATCTCTATCTCTATCTCTATCTCTATCTCTATCTCTATCTCTATCTCTATCTCTATCTCTATCTCTATCTATCTATCTCTATCTCTATATCTCTATTTGTCTATATATCTCTATCTCTATATCTCTATTTGTCTATCTATCTTTATGTAAATAGTTGACTATATAAATAGTACATATATATATATATACCTGCCTCAAGGAACTATAATGAGCATGTATCCTTATTACATGGTGGGGAATCCTCTGGGTATATGCCCAGGAGTGGTATAGCAGGATCTTCTGGAAGTGAGGTGCCCAGTTTTAGGAGGAACCGCCAGACTGATTTCCAGAGTGGATGTACCAATTTGCAACCCCACCAGTAGTGGAGGAGTGTTCCTCTTTCTCCACACTCTCTCCAACACCTGCTGTCTCCTGAATTTTTAATCTTAGCCATTCTGACTGGTGTAAGATGAAATCTTAGGGTTGTTTTGATTTGCATTTCCCTAATGACTAATGAAGTTGAGCATTTTTTAAGATGCTTCTCCGCCATCCGAAGTTCTTCTGGTGAGAATTCTTTGTTTAACTCTGTACCCCATTTTTTAATAGGGTTGTTTGGTTTTCTGGAGTCTAACTTCTTGAGTTCTTTATATATATTGGATATTAGCCCTCTATCTGATGTAGGATTGGTGAAGATCTTTTCCCAATTTGTTGGTTGCCGATCTGTCCTCTTGATGGTGTCCTTTGCCTTACAGAAACTCTGTAACCTTATGAGGTCCCATTTGTCAATTCTTGCTCTTAGAGCATACGCTATTGGTGTTCTGTTCAGAAACTTTCTCCCTGTACCGATGTCCTCAAGGGTCTTCCCCAGTTTCTTTTCTATTAGCTTCAGAGTGTCTGGCTTTATGTGGAGGTCCTTGATCCATTTGGATTTGAGCTTAGTACAAGGAGACAAGGATGGATCAATTCCCATTCTTCTGCATGCTGACCTCCAGTTGAACCAGCACCATTTGTTAAAAAGGCTATCTTTTTTCCATTGGATGTTTTCAGCCTCTTTGTCGAGGATCAAGTGGCCATAGGTGTGTGGGTTCATTTCTGGATCTTCAATCCTGTTCCATTGATCCTCCTGCCTGTCACTGTACCAATACCATGCAGTTTTTAACACTATTGCTCTGTAGTATTGCTTGAGGTCAGGGATACTGATTCCCCCAGATTTTCTTTTGTTGCTGAGAATAGTTTTAGCTATCCTGGGTTTTTTGTTGTTCCATATGAATTTGATAATTGCTCTTTCTAACTCTGTGAAGAATTGAGTTGGGATTTTGATGGGTATTGCATTCAGCCCTATTTATAATTGCCAGATGCTAGAAAGAACCCAGGTATCCCTCAACAGAAGAGTGGATGCAAAAAATGTGGTATATCTATACAATGGAGTACTATTCAGCCATTAGAAACAACGAATTCATGAAATTCTTAGGCAAATGGATGGAGCTAGAGAACATCATACTAAGTGAGGTAACCCAGACTCAAAAGGTGAATCATGGTATGCACTCACTAATAAGTGGTTATTAACCTAGAAAACTGGAATACCCAAAACATAATCCACACATCAAATGAGATACAAGAAGAAAAGAAGAGCGGTCCCTGGTTCTGGAAAGACTCAGTCAAACAGTATTCGGCAAAACCAGAACGGGGAACTGGGAAGGGGTGGGAGGGAGGACAGGGGAAGAGAAGGGGGCTTACGGGACTTTCGGGGAGTGGGGGGGGGCTAGAAAAGGGGAAATCATTTGAAATGTAAATAAATTATATCGAATAAAAAAAAAGGAACTATAATGAGGATAAGAAATAAGGGTTTATGGATGATACCTGGTAGGTGATCAGTGAATGATAGTAAAGTTATCAGGCATTCCAAATACTCTACCATAAAGTAACTTTCCTAGCAGATCAGCCCACAGCAATGGCTGTGGGGTGTATTGAAGCTCATCAGACATTCTGCCAGTATTGAGTAAACAAGTAAACAATAACTAGGGAGGACACGTGTATGCACATACACACACACACACACACACACACACACACACACACACACAGACACACACACACACACACATACCCCTGCTTCCAGCCTTCCTTGTGTAGCTTTCCCTTTGGTTTTTTAGTATCCCTCCACCCCAGCCCTCGAAAATTAGGGGAATGGGGCAAAACCTGAAGGCTACCAATGCTCCTTTCTGTTCCCATCGTGGATCCTGTGGTTGAATGTCAGTGGGATTGGATTAAATGCAACAGCGGTTACTCTTGGGTAATTTGTAGTTTAATTATTCTTAGGCTGGTAAATCCATCACGTTAAATCTGGGGAGAAGTCACTAGATGAGTTGTGGAAACAGTTTTGATAAAAATTGTGGAAACTTGGGACAGCTGGTCCCTTTACCTCACCTCTTCCCTGTCTTCAGGGATCCACCCTTCTTGGCTGTCAGCAGGGCCTCTGCAGTGAGCCACTCCCAAGAGTTGCCCTGGTCCTTCCTACCCCATCCTCTTCTGCTGCCCAGAAGAGTATTTGAGTACTCTTTTCAATTTTTTTGAGTAATGTTTTATTATTTGAGTAAGCTACCAGCTGAACTCCGAGCAAGTCAACCTCTTCCCTGCAAACTACCATCCCACTCATTTCTTTTGATCATGAAATACTGCTCTTTGATGAATATGAAACCGTTAACAGGGACTCAGAGTCCCATCAGAACAGCCTGCTCACCTGTAGACAGTAGAGATTAGCACCCAAAGTTTCAGAATCTTTAAACATATTCAAAGTATTACGAGGAGAAAGTATTGTCCAAGAGAGAACAAGAAGTAGAGAGAGTGTCTGTCGACATAGCTGTGACTTGAGCTAAATAAACACAGCACACTGGTTCCACAGGATTCCAACTCCTTGGGATGTTCATAGCTATTGCACATAAAGAAAAGGCTTCTGTTGTTAGACAGGAACTTTTAAAAATGCTGTGCTAGATGTTTCTTTTAATATCAGAGAGTATTCATATGAACTACCACAGAAATAATAAGTTATGAATGAATTCAATGTCAAAGGACAAATGAAGAGGCTGTCTGGGTCTGCAGCACTTGTGATAAATGAAAAGAAATGGGTGACTGAATCATTTGGTCAGAGCCTGAAGTTCTCAGCTGCCAGGCATCCCAGACCTCAGTTCCAGAAGGACTGCAACATGTCCATTGTGCACAGCTGGTCTTGGCCAGTCTACATAGCCTGTCCACAAGGACGAATAGACTGCTTTCCCCCTGCCAGGTCACAGTGGCCTAAACCATGGATTCTGACTTTGATAGTGAATTTTTAGAACCAGAGATTTAATTTTCCCCCCCTATAATGTTCTACAGCCATCAAAATTCTGGTAATTGGAAACACTTAGATCCTATTAGGAAGCATGTCTTTCTAGGAAGTCACTGAAAGGTCAAAGAAGGCAGAGCGAGCCAGCATCCGCAGGATAAAGGGTTTCCTGAGTAATAACGGCATAGGCAACCCAATGTCTTCGAAAGATGTCAAGATCTGGTTTCAGTTGGTCTCACGGGCACTTTTATGATTTTGTTCTAAACAAACCATCCTTGAACATTCTTTTCCCTGATCTGAAAGTCAGTCCACTGCCATCTGCCAAAGCTCTCTCAAAAAATAAATATGGAGCTTCCTGTATTACCTGAGTTGGGGAGGGAAACTTTGGGGAAGTCCCCAGACTTTCACTTAACGATCGATCACCTGTAACAACAGAAGGATCACCTCCTGTTCTATGAGGGTCACAGAGGCTGAACCCTTTTTTGGTTTTAACAAAAGCTTTGCAAGGCTTTAGTCTTTGGGCATACTGCATGATGAAAGGGATTTCTGTGTCATGACCACCACCTAACATCCAGGAAAAGATATAAGCATACAGTGTTTGCTTAATTTTCTCATGCCAAATTTGGCACAGAAATCGTAGAAGACTGGCTTATTTTTGATATTTACAGGGAGCAGAATGAGAGCAAGAATAGCCAAAAACCTCACATGTACTTGGCATGTGAACTTCATTCACCACCAACTGCGTCCTGTAAGATACGTGCTTGTTACTGTCATTCTGAAAATGAGAAGACTGAAGTTCATGATGTCAGGCTGCATGCCAGGACCTGCCACTAATACCTAGTGTTCTCTTTCTCCCTCTCCCTCTCCCCTCCCCTCTCTCCCTCTCCCCTCCCCTCCTCTCTCTCTCTCCCTCTCCCTTCCCCCTCCTCTCTCTCCCTTTCCCCTCCCCTCCTCTCTCTCCCTCTCTCTTTGTCTCTCTCTCTGTCTCTCCCTCTCTCCCTCTCTCCCTCTCTCCCTTTCTCCCTCTCTCTCCCTCCCTCTCTCTCTTTCTCTCTCTCTCTCTCTCTCTCTCTCTCTCTCTCTCTCACACACACACACACACACACACTATCCTAAGGTGGACAATCCTTAGCTTAGCCTTTTACATGGCACAACACATTTGTCACACGTTTGTGAGTGACTACGTTCTGAATGATATTGCATGGTAATGATTAACATGTATACACTTTGATGAATGAATAGAGAAATTACTTATCCAAAGTCTGCTGCTTTCAGGTCGAGGTTTATCAGGCGGTATGGCAATTAACCAATAGTTATACTGAATAGGTTACAACGGGGAAAGTTCTTTCTCCTTTGTGAATTATTGGGGGAGGGGAGTTGCTTGTTTGTTTCTTTGTTTACAGGAAGCAGCTTCTAGATCCACTGAGGCAGCCTTCTCGTCGGAGGACAAGGGCATTCTTTTACTGGCTCACGTGCTTTAGTGATTCTTCAGGGAACTTCTCCCATGGGAGCTTCATGATGCTGGGAATGGGAAGACAGGACAGCCATGACCACATCAGACACAGCAAAATCAGAACTCAAGCAAGGAAAGTGAGAGGGGCATGCGAAGGCTGAGAAACCAGCGTCCCGCTCAGGGGAAACCAGGAAGGCCCCGGTGAGGGAACATCAGAGAGGTCCTCAGAGAGGTGGCATGGACTCCCATGGCGAGGTTAGAGGAATTTGGTCGAGGATGATGGGAAAATGAAGGGCCTTGCAGGAAAAGATTGCCACATGGGCAATGAGGTGACGCCATGGGCAGGATTAGGGGAGCATGGTTTATTCTATTTGAACAGCAAACACACAAAGGACAAATGAGAAAGAAAGCTGGAAATGAAGCCATGGTCAGATCAAGAAGAATTTTCAGCCCCACCCACCACTCTTTGTACAGGATCCCAGAAGAGCTTAAGGTCTATCAAGAAAGCCAAATTCCCCCTCTACAACTCACAGCTCCCCCACTAGAATGTAGCCCTGGCACCTGGCCCACCGTGCGCAGCACCTGGGACACATTAAAGCCTCCATAAACATTTGTTGGACTGAGCTGGGAGGACACCGTGGAAAGAATCCCAGTGGTAGACATTTGGGGTGGAGGGACAGTGAGTGGCAGAGTTTGGGTTTAGTGTCTAAGACTGTTATGGTCGAACATTTAACCAGCACTGCAGCTTGTCAGTAACCTGCCCAAACTTCTGTGGCACCCCGAAACAGGAGCGTATGAGGCTCCTGTGGTAGCTGGGTAGTGGGCTGCTCTTACACACAGATGATGGCATAGCAATTCCAGAATCTCATGTCGTTCCCTAGGAGTCCAACACCAGCAGTTCGCTGTGTGTGTTATCTTCAAGGACATTTATGTTATTGAGTCAGATGTAAGCTCTGAAGGCATCTCTACACCACCAAAGTACATATTCCTCCAGAAAAGTCAGGCCCTAGGACTCGGCATGGAAGTCACTGTGTCATAACAATTTGACATCACCCTTGGGATACTAGAGGTTGTCCTAAGCCTGGCTTAGAACTCAAGTGATTAGAGAAACCTACCTTTCCTGACTTTGAAAAACAAATGCACACAAACCACAGGTAAGCTGTCTTTCATTCTGAGCTTCCAGGGTCAGCTGGATTTCTGCTGCCACATCTGTGGAACACGGAAGACCATGGAGCTCAGACTGGAGGTGATGTAAAAGTCTTGTTGGTGGGGGGCAGAGTGGGTGCTATCAAGAATTTTTTTTCATGCATTTGTGGAAGCCAGGAGCGCCTTGATGTTCTGCAATGCTTTTACTGGACATTTGTGGGGAAAGTAAATCATACTGAAATATGTATGCAGCAAAAGGAAACAAAGGAAGGCAGTATCGGAAGCAGGGGTGGGGTGGGGGTAGGGGGAGCACGTGCATCTTCCAACCGAGGCTCCTACATGCACCAGTGGATCTAAAGTTTCCAGGTTCTGTGGATTCCAGCAAATAGTCCAAACCTGTCAGTTTTAGCTTCTGGTACAAAATACGTATCTTGCAAGGTGGTTGCGATTGTGGGGGAAAGATGCCCTTGAATCTTCAAACATAGGGTCTGGCAAGTCAGAGCCTGGTGATGACAGTAACTTTTGTCCTTACTAGTTTATGATCATGGCATCTTGCAGTGTCAGGTAAGTTTCCTAACCATGTCTAAATGAATATAAAATAGGCTTTTCACCTTTTCTGCCTTTGAAACTAAAAGAAACTATGCTGCTATGTAACCTAAACTGGATATAATCCTGGGGATAAATTCATCCTCCTAGCATGTGAGCTCTTTATACAAACAGCCCTTATATACATAGTTCAGGATAGCATGCCAGAGAAGGAAGGACACGGAAGGGATTAGAAGACTTCCAAGTGAGACTCACACATGCAGACATCCCTGGGGAAGGCCAAAGAAATTAGGCATTTAGAAAAAGCAATTGCCGTTTTTGAAATCTACTACATAAAGGGATTGAACCAGTAGAAGGGTTATAAATAAACAATAAATCATGCAATTATTACTGTTTGAATTTTGGCAAGATAACAAAAAAGAGCAGAGATATAATCAGGAAATAATAGCAAAGTTCTGCAAGGAACCCCTGCAATTAGTGATAAACAGAGTTTGGCTCCAATCTGAGCCCCAATATGGCTCTCATTAAAAAGACTTGGGACCTGTTCCTGGGGCCAAGCTCCACTAGCTTGAGGAGAAGTGAGGTAACCAAAATGTCAGTACACCACCCCCAACTCAGATAATCTTTTACCACAGTATTCTGGCCACCTGGTCTGAAATGACTACCTTATGCCTAGTAAGGAATGGGCCACAGCCTTCCGAAACTAATTGAGATGTTCCTGTTTTCAGCTTTTGGATTTTTTTATTTGTGATACTATAAACACACATATCTATGTACTCACACAAACATACACATACATACATATGCATGAACATGCACACACCACACGTGCATTGCAAGTGCCCTCATACACACACTCATACATACTACCATTCACATTCATACACACATACTAACACACATACACACACACACACACTAGGCAGTAGGCGCCTCCATTCCTTCTTCCATCCCAATTCCTTTCACCTTCTTTTATTAATGGTGCCTCTTAAAGAGATAAATGCTCCCACCCAAGTGATATCACTTAAACAGATAAATAGTCCACACCGTAAAGACACAGAGCTCACAAGGAAAAACCCTGTCTTATTAGACTAGAAACAGACACACTATATTAATGCAAAAAAATCAGCATATGGTTCTAATAGGCTTTCTTAAAATGATTTATCAGCTGTGATTAAGCCCTCAACCGGCATGTCTATCTTCATAAATAAAGCAAAAGTGCACCTTACTCTCAGACGTTTCTGCAGGATCTTATTACCCAGCCCAGCATACTGCACTCCATTTACAACGCGGCTCTGGGGAGCCAAGAATTTGTGTGTAATCACAAAGTGTGTGCTCCAGAAAGACTGCCAAGATTTAGTACTCTTATCTCCGAGATAGTCTTACTGAAAGTCCATTACAGTGAAGGCTCAGCCCCTCCCTGTGCCACGGAGCCCTGCACTTCAGAAATACAAACAGGTAATTAAAGGGCTATGGAGGATTTTGCAGTCAGCCCAGTGACACAGAATCACCAAGCAGCTGTTGGGGAAGGGATCCTGCACCAGGCGAGAGGTGCCTCTGCCAGGCTTGTAGGAAGTGGGGATCATTTTTTAGGAATCAATCTCTTTCTTCTTGTCTGTCCGTGAAAGAAAAGAGGAATGCAAATATTAGCAATCCTTGTTTGGACTTCTTTCTCCTGAGGGCTGATATGTCAGTCTCTGGGGAAACCTTGATACGAAGGGGCCTCAGGGCAGCAGCAGCAGCAGCAGCAGCAGCCTTGGAGAGGAAGGAGGAACCAGGTGATTGTGTGTGGGTTCAATAAGTTACAAGCTGATATCTGAGAACAGTCCAGGCCAACTATTTCACTGAGGGGACACAGTACTCACGCCAGGATAAGAGCCCCACGTCCACAGAGCAGCTGAACACGGTTGTGCACTTCCTTGAGTAAGGCTCTTTTGAACCCATTTCTCCTTCAGTCACCCTCATCTAAGCCATCCCCTGCCCTCGGGATCAGCCACCCACCACTTCCTCTCTACAGCAGCTTCCAGCTCTTCGGATGGGTTTAAAGCATAAATGCGAATCTCGACGCTTTTTTTTCTTCATTTTTTGACAATAAACCTGTTATACAATCTGTGTCTGTGGTGCTATTGTGAGATTTTGCCAAAAGGCAGAACTTGAGGCTATAAAATGAATTGGAATAACCCATCACTGTTACTAATACACATTTTTTTTTTTTGATTTTTGTTTTCTTCCCTGCAAAATACACCAGTGTGCTGACTCAGGAGCACAGTCCCTGTGGCTGCAGCCTGTGACTATTGCATTCAATTAGTGGAACTGCACTTATGAGGTCAAAGTAGCGCCTGCCTCCTGGGATCACAGGCTGTACCTCTGGCCCTGGCCAGCTGTCTTACAATATGTGCCTCTTGTCACAGGGGGGGTCCGAGGAAGGACATGTGTGTTTGGATCTGTGCAGAAGACACATTACTACTCACAGTAAATCTATACCAGTACATTCAGACAATGGGTAAATCAGTGGTCCTGTCTTCCCAGGGAGCCGCGGGTACATGTATTGTTGTCATACAAAAAGGGAAGAAAGTTCTCTAGCAGAGATGGGGATTAAGGTATCATTCACCTACTCTGGATGGACAGGAGAGAAATACCTTCCCAAACACCAATAGTATAACACGTTACTACCCCTGTTGATGGGGAGCCTCCTTTGAAACACTATCTGACAGGTATGCAAGCCTAGCATAAATGATTTCTGTCCTCAGAGCTTAGTAAACTCAATCTATATATGCTGATAGCAGGTTGCTCAAAAGTCTATTTTGAGCATGAGAAATGAAGTCACGTGTGACTTTTTGGAGAATGATGAAAGAACATGTTTTTTCTTTTTACCTTCATAAGGAATCCAGACAGTGGACCACACCACATGTCCACAGTTCATGCCCAGGCTCATGCAGGCAATAGAGGCCACATCAGGAGGAAGCCATTTCATGTGAACTAGTTACATCACACTGGAAGAAGCCATTGCCAGAATTCTGGACCATCTTCTTCCCCTCCAGCATCAGAAGACCAACTAGTAGGCTACCAGGGTAGAGTTCATGGGTACCCTACAACCCAGAGCACAGAGGCGTCCAGGCTTCCCTCCCCTGAGCTCTAGCTGTTCTCACAGGGAAGTGTGGATGGTAATGCCCGGCCCAACAGCACCAACAGCTCTGCACTTCCTCACATTTGTAAATCTTCCAAGATGTTTCTAAGCTCTGGCAATTACAAATCATCCTGGGGGAGGCAAGGAGGAGATGGCTTCCTGAGAACTTGGGGTCCAGTAACACACCATCTGGAGACATTGTGCCCACAGTCATACAAGTAACTGCTTCTCTTCTTTAGGAAGAAGACCATGCATGACCTCTCGCCTCAGCGCAAATCCACAGAACAAGGCTGAGCCTGGCACCAGCCTAGACAGGATTGGGTCAGTTTTCTGACTGGCTTTCAAAGTTTTCATACAGCAGATGGTGTTTTCCACATGTAACTCAGTTCTAGGGGATGCATGTGGTTGAAGCCATGCCAAACCCAAAATGTAAAGTCTTCCATTCAAAGACAGGACTGGGGTTGAGGTTTGTTCATAAGTGGGTCGCCTATCTTATTGCTCCAAAATGATTGTGTGACCTTACGTGCTGGTCTCACCTTGATGTGCATGATGGGGCTTATCAGAAATGGTGTGCTCAGGTGATGCTGAGAGCCGGGTCCTTTGGGAATGCCATTTGAGCGCCACAGGAGAGAGCTATGTGCTCCATGGGTAACAACACCACAGTTCAGTGGTAAGGTTTCAGAAAGCAAAGAACAAAGGGAACCACTAGGGAGTCCAGAAGGCTGCCAGGTGTCCCACCTGTCAGAGCAAGTGACAATGGGTGGCTGTTCAAGAGGGTCACTCTGACCTTACCCCCAGGCTGGGTGGCTTGTGAGTCCCTTTAATTTGTTAAAAGAGCTAGCTCTACAAAATGAGGAATATTAAGTGCAGACAAAATTCATGAATGTCCCCAAGTCTGTAGACTGTGGGGATCATTGTGACAGAAGGAAGGACAATCACCGTGCTTGAGTCTGAGGCTCTAGTCAGCACTGCCCCGCAGGTGTGATTTGATATCCAGCATGACAGAAAAACGAAGAGGAGTAATGCTGGGAATCCAGGTTCCTGCCCTCCAACTTATCAATATGGAAATAACAACACGCCAACCCTGAACTATCCCTCTGGTAAATCACTCCCATACCTGCCCCTGCCCATACTTAACACTCAGCTGGATTTACGCATGACAGAGGCAAAGGCAGGTTCTTGCAATGATTACTTGATTCTCCTTTCCTCCTTTATACTGTCAGTTTCTTCTCACATCTCTGTGAGGGGGCCAGGTAAGTGACTTCAGTACAGAGGCTCGAGGAGTCTCACATTTGGTCCAATTTTCCAAATGCCAATGCTGTTCTCTGCCTGGACCGGAAGCTTCACTTCTTTAGTCATTTTGTTAGAATCTGGCCCAGAATGCAAGCCTATTTTCCTGCCTGCCTGCCTTTGAGGGCATCAGTGCAAGGCAGTCTGAGAACGGCATAAGCAAAGACTTACAGCCCTGCGGCGCGCCACTTCTGTGCTCTGCCTGCCCGGTGCCCTGGAAACCCTGAATTACTCACAGCTGCAAGCCTTCAGAGGAGAGTGCCCACTGGGTGCTGTGATTCCTACTGCGGTAAAACACTAAAATCCTCCTGTGGCCAGTCTACCCCAGGACAGCTGAGGTGGGGTTTAAACAAGCTGAGGATATCGTCCAGCCCAGAATAAAGTCATCACCCTGAGGAGAAAGTGTCCTGCTAAGAGTTGCTGTTTTCTCGGGTTTGCTTCGGTGAGGATCGCCCCGCCCACTTCGCTCAGTTCCATTCACTTCTCACAGGAAGGTCACACCATGGAAAGGCAGGGCAGATCGAACTTTCCCCAGGACTTGAAAGTTGATGATTGTTTTTTTCATTTAAAAAAAAATGAATGGTCCTTACCTTTCTTATTGGCCCTTTTTCATGTATTTCAAGCATAGAACATTATATAGTACCAGGACCTGGCTGACCATGTATTGATTTGGCATGTAGGAAAACACTGCACAATGCTGTGGTTAATATCTCCCAAATCAATTCTTATTTGTGCTCTTGAGATCTCAAACTACGTTTGGACACAGGCTGTATACACAGAGGGTTTTGTTTTTTCCTTCCTTTTTGCTATAAGCAGGAAGAAACTTTAAGAACAATTGAATTTCAGTGTTTCAGTTGAAAAAAATTCTTTTTGATACACATGATTCTACAATATTTAAAGCTGTATAAGTCCTTACCCTTCTATTAAAGACCAAATAGCCTTTTAGAGACGTACTCTAGCCTGAAGTGGCAGAAACAGAACATAACAGAAGACCCAAAGGCTCTTTTCCTTGATTTCTGAGGGAACGCTTTTCCTCAGAGGGCTCCAGGTTAAACCAATGAAGTAGATCAAAGCTGTGGCTTCAGTGGTGGTCCAACCTGCCTGACAGAACCAGGGGAGTCACATGTGGCTGTGGGTCTGTACCCTGGGAAGAGCCATGAGGAAGCTTGGGTAGGTCACAGGGGCATCCCCAAAGAGCAACATCAGTAGCTGATGCTACTGGGTGCAGAGACTAAGATTATGTTTGTGGTACACAGATGAGAGTTTGGGTGAAGTTGACTATCAGCTATTAGGCTTATGGTTTTCTGAAGAGACAGAGTAGTTAGAACAGCCTGAGAGTAGACACTTCTCAAGAAAGGGCACAGTGATGGGACTGAGGCAGAAAGAAAGCCCAGAAGCAGTCACACAGACTGACACCTACCTTGTTTGTTTGTTTGTTTGTTTCTCTGCTCAGTCTATCTCTCTGCATTTCAATGGGAAAAAAAGAGTGAGAACTAATTAAGAGCATGTCCTGAAAATCTGAATACTTTGATGATTTCCACATTCACTCACCAGTGAACAGGAAATACTGATAAAAAAAAATCTGTTTTCCCAGATTTTCAACTACATACAGGTTTCAAAGTTACTGTCTAGAGTCCTCTCGATAGCGAGCAGCACAGTTGCTCTCTAGATTGCTCTCACGGTGGTCTGTTCTCCCGTTCTCCTTAGCAGCTGCATATGAGGATGCCCTTCACAGGCACGGCCTGTCTAACGGGACTAGAGACTCTGCAAACTTAGGATCAAAGAGATGTCAGAGAGAGACCTTCCTCTCCTTCACCATGACAAATATCAGGTGATAGAGAAAGTAAATAAAATCTATAGCAAGTACTTTAAATAATTCATACTGAACTGCCCAAGCCAGGAAACATTGATCCCCAATTGTTGCTACTCAGGACCCTTCTGTTCTAATGTATAACACTGGCTGAACATAGCGTTTGTGACTGCCTACTAATTTAAGTTTAAAGTTAACTTTACAGTCTCAACCTTTTTTTTTCTTTTCTGATAGGGTTTTAAGGTCTAACCCATCAAGATCTAAATTGGCGAAATATAGACACTCTCCGAGGGTGATGATGCAAAAATACCAAATACCACATACCTTAAGCCATGGGCTTCCCTAGCCATCACCATCAAAGATATTTGGCTTCATATTCACTTGTCCTCCATTAACAGTGCTCTGGGCATTCTGCTGCTCTCGGAACAGTCAGACTCTCCACAAAAATCAAACACTGCCACTGCAAAACTGAGGCAAGACCTTGGACCACACCCTACCTAATTCATTCACACATCCAGCAGTTGACACCAGCTCTCACTAATCCCTGTTAGGACAGGAACTATCATTCTTAAATTCCAGTGACCTAAAACACAGGAAATAGCTCCCAGTTCATCCTCTGGTTTAGTTATTGCCCTGAGTGGGATTCAAGAATCAACCCTAATTCTCTTTCATGCACCAAATTCCAGCTACAAAGAAGACTGTAACCTGTATGGAGGAAGTGGAACATGATTCCCATCTGTCCTGTGCTAAAATAGAAGAACAAAGGGAATTTTTTGAAGCCTTTCTTGGGTTTCCCAGTCGCCTTGGAGGGGGAAGGAATAGGTTGTTGTGTCCATTATCAAAGGGTGTTTCCTCCCAGTCAGGCTGATGAAAAAGGGAAAAGCTGAAAAAGAGTCTCATCTGCAAGGATTAGGCAAACAAGGAGACTGTTTAAAAGCTGGGTAAAACCAAGTTTAGGTTTCAAAACATTCTTTTTCCTCTGGACTTTTGGGGGAGGGTAGGATTGCTTTACACAAATATCTTAGCAGCAACATATTATCCTAACCGGAAACATGCAGCTGTTGCGAGTTTGCTCAGCCCTCAGCGTGCTGTCTTATTTTCTGTCCAGCACCACTTTGTTCTGCGGTGACCCTCCCCAGAGAGCAGCTATGCCTGCAAGTGACTGGCAAGAGCAAGACAGTAGAAAATAGCCAGTGGCCTTCTCTCTGCCTCTTCTTCTCTCTCCAAGCAGCTGGTGCCATCTGGGAATGTAGCTAGGTGCAGAATCTAATGAAGTTAAACACTGTAGCCTCTCTGGGCTGGGGCTGACCTAGCCATGCCCTGTTCTACTATCCCCACTGAGCTGAGATGCAAGATCTCAAGACTGTAACTTGTCCTTTTCCCTCATGTGTGAAAGAGTCAATGCCCTCTAGGGATAGACTGCACTTTCCATCATTTGAGAAGGAATTCTAGAGCATGGAAGTGTCCTAATTTGTTATTTGTACATCAGCATAATGAGCCACATTGAGGTCCTATGGGAAAATCCCAAAGCACAGCACGTGCACACTGTGTTTCTTATCTGCAAGTCTTTAACCATATTAGGCTGTAATGTTATATTTCTCTCAGTAGGACAAAGGATTTCATTTCTAGTCCCTTTGATTGTCCTTCCTTCTTTACATACACACACATGCACACGCACACACGCACACACTCACAGCCCACATGCAAACATGTGCAGAAACCATGTGTTCATATACATGCACGTTACATGAAAAACTGCTGTTATGTCAATAGAGTAGATGCCTGCTTCTGTGTTACTCAGATTCTTTTCTAGAAAAGAATTAAATGTAAAGGGCTTCTTTATCTAAAAACAAAACAAAACAAAAAACCTTTTTATTTTTCCTTTTTTCTGACCTTGGTCACAAAACCAGCACACCACCTTTCTCCTCAGAGTGTTTGAGGGAGCAGTACCTCAGTTTGACTCTTCCTGACTCAGTTTCTCCAGAGTTGAATAAGGCAGAAATTGGAGAGCTCCGGAAGACTGCTCAGGTCCATGTTGAGAGGTCTGCTTCGTACCCAGCTCTGTCAGAAGTGATTCCCTTCTATCTCATGAAACACCAGCTTCTCCTCACCTGTTCTGAAAAGCCTGCACTCTCTGCAAGCCTCCTCTTCCTGTAACTTTCAGTATATTCTACCCGAAAAACCATTGCCTCAGTCCTTAACTATGCACTTAGATCCTAGCATGTCTTCCAACTCTATTTTGGATAAATGTGCTTCCAACATTCACCTAGATTTTTTCCCAATTCTTCCTTAAATACTTTCTCTTTCAGCCTCCAACCATTGGCTTTCTGCTCAACAGTCCAAATGACTTTTCTAAAGCATTACGTCAGGTTCTGCCACTTCTCTACTTAGAATCACCCTATGGCTTCCCATCTCATTTAGAGTCAGTGTCAAAACTGAACACTCCAAATGGCCTGCATCACCCTTGCCCTCTTGGGCCTGCCTTCCCATACTCAGCTCTCTAGAGCATCCTTCCCTGACTGCACCTCTCTCTTCACAACTTCTCCAACACATACTCCATCTCCATCACTCAGCCTTAGGCCTTCACACATCGTCTGTTTTCACAAGTCATCCTCTCTGGCTAAGAACGTCTACTTGGGTCTCTAGGTCCCATGGGTTGAGATTCCCTCTCTGACCACACCCAGTGCTTCCTGAGTTCCTTGGCAGCCACACTGAACTCCATAGTACATTGTGGGGCATTTTCCACTGGGGCATTGTCTGGTCCATAGGAAGTAAGCCACCTAGAAGCAGAGACATTTTGTGTGCTTGTTTGTTTTCATCACTTGTGTTTATTTCGTCTTCATCAGTGCCTTTGCTAGTACTTGGTATATTGTGGTCGCCCTAAAACATCTCCTGAATGGAACCCGATGCACAGGCTTCAGGGTACAGACTGGAGCATGCTAAGCCAGGGGCACACTGAGCTTTGCAATGCCTGCTAGAGGGTTGTAACATGCTTTCGGGGTTGGAGATTTCTTACAGAAGACTTATGAGGCATGAGCTTATATTAGTATCAAAAATAGAGGTCATCTTGGAGACTGGAATTTGCTATATGATATTGGTACAGACACTGGGGTCTTCTGCCCCTGGCTATGACCTACTCTAACCTTTCATTCCATATACACACAGAGTAGTTTGGAAAAGAACATCAGAACTAAAGACAGAATCAATAAAATGCAATTGTTCCGATGGGGCACCCAGACTAAAAAGCATCCACTCTCTGTCTGTCTGTTATCTAGAGCTTCTAACCCTACAGCTGGAAATGCAAAGAAGCACAGGAGCATCGAGAGCCAATTCTCCAAACGAGTCAAATCATCCCTTTTTATAGAACTTTACTGATGAGCCAATTCAAGTACTTTATTAAAAAACAAACAAAACAAAAATCCCAAAAAGACAAAAAACAAAACTTGGACAAAGAGTTGGTCAGGGGAGATGCCACACAAGCCTGAGGACCTGAATTGAGATGCCTTGTACTTTTATAAAAACCAGGCATGGCATGTTCACCCACATGAACAAATACATACAACACACACACACACACAGAGAGAGAGAGAGAGAGAGAGAGAGAGAGAGAGAGAGAGAGAGAGAGAGAGGTAAAGAAATCAGAAAAAGAGCCTGGCGGTGGTGGTGCAAGCCTTTAATCCCAGCACTTGGGAGGCAGAGGCAGGTGGATTTCTGAGTTCTAGGCCAGCCTGGTTTACAGAGTGAGTTCCAGGACAGCCAGGAAACCCTGTCTTGAAAACCAAAATAAATAAATAAATAAATAAATAAATAAATAAATAAATAAATAAATAAATCAGAAAAAGGTTTCTGTGTAGAACAAAGGTGAAACATTGGAGCAGGGATTTATCTATCTCAGGGCAAAATGCTTGCCTGTGACCTCCAGCACTAGAGATGTATCTCAGCGACAGAATGCTTGCCTGTGGCCTTCAGCACTTTGCAGAAGCTAGCTGAAAATGAAACCAGCACCTGAATTTACAGCGAAGGAAATAAGAGGAGAACTGGAAAATGATAAGGAATGCAGTGAGCGTGGCCTTGCCTTTATGGGCTCTGCTTTTTGCTTTTTGTTTTGTTTTGTTTTTGTTTTTGTTCTTTGTTTTTTGTTTTTTGGGGTTTTTTTTGCATAAGAATGGATGAAGTAGGCTGCTTTCAGCTGCAGGCCTTCAGGGATGCTAACAGCTCCAGAACAGCAGTCCTGGAGGGAGGTGAAAGCACACTATCAGATAGGGAAGGATGCTTCCCAGTGGTTCTAAAGCCATGCCAGGGGATAAGCCGCCAGCACAGCTGTTTTGTTGCTTCAGGAGTCAGGGCGCATTAGTCACTGCGGAGAGGTCTCCTCAGTAGTGATGAGCACGAGGCTGGATTTGGTCCTCCTGGCTCAAACCAAACAGAGGGAGGAGAGCCTCAACCAGCTGAATGCGGCCTGGCTCCCAGGGCTTGCTATGGTGTCCTGAGGGGGCTTCTCCAGACTCCTCTCCACCCGCACACACCCAGCGCATCGCCCATTTAGTGCATCCCACGCAATGACCAACATTTGACCACAAGAAAACACCATCCTGGCCTCACCACCGTCTTTTGCTCACTGTCATTTGTTTCACTATTTAATTTGTAAATTTTAAGGAGTTCGCGTCGTTTTTTTAATTTACAATAAGTTTAAAGCAAGTCACCAAAACATGTATAGCATAAAAATATTGTTTGTATAATCAGAAGTCAGAGCCAGAGGAAATATAAACTGGAACTGAAAGTCTAGTGGCTGGGGGAAGTAAAATATTACTCATTACAGCGGTCAAAAGAGCTCTCCAAGTTAGGCAGTACGCCAGGCTTTGCGATAACCCAGCAGTCAGAGAGAAAAGAGAAACACAACCAGTACACACTTCTCATGGCCACAAGCAGAAAATGCTCGAGTTCCTCAGGGGAAGCAAACCATTTCCTGGAATTCAGATCTATAAGAACTGCTTGCAGAAGGCGTCACTTTGGGAGTCATGAATAACTAACTCCCCACCTCGAGTTTGCCTCAAGCCACACCCTCAACCAAGGCTGTTCCTGGTAAAGACCTTTAAGGAAATCAGGGGCATGCACCTACAACCAGTCTATCAGAAAGAGTATCAAGACAGTATTGACCATATGTATCTTTATCATAATCTAAGAAGCTCACTTTAACTGTCTGGAAAATGAATGACGCTGGGGGACACGCCTCCGGTATCTATTCGGGCCCACCTACCCTCTTGCTGTTCTCTTCTTCTTGAGCCTTCCTGAACTCATGCTCAAAGGAGCAGTCCAGCTCACTGAAGAGACCCACCTCCTCACAGTTCTTCAGGAATCTTGTGGGCGTTGGAGTCTGATCTGAAAGTAGAGGCCAGAGATCAATAACGGAAATTTTCCTCCAATGCATTGCAAATGGAACCAAATTCCTTCATACACTCCTATCACCTTAACAGGATGCCCAACAGCTGTCAACAATCCCCCAGTCCTTTAACCACAATGGCCATGTGGGAGAAAAAAGAGGCACTGGAAAGAAGATAGCCATATATAAGGACTTCCCAGTCCTCCTGACCACACCCTCACTCTCACCCCTGGACGACAGTAAACATTCTTATTCTCTATATCTGGAGGCAATATCATCTGAATACATATCATCATGTGAATTTTAAGTGGTAAAAAACAATTTAGCTAAAAATCAACCCCGAAGATCATCTGTCTACACCACTCTCAAACTTGACTTCGGGAGTCTGGTAAGGGAACAAAAGTACGTTTTTTTGTTTGTTTGTTTGTTTGTTTGTTTTTATAGAAAACAAAAAGAAACAAACAGGCCCGCTGATTCCTCCTTCTTAACACAAAAAGTAGCTCAGCAATTTTATCTCCTGAGAACCAGAGGCCGATGATAAAGGGTTCCAAGTCAAACACGTTCAGCTTCCATCTTTTATAAAATATATCATTATTGATTTTATTTTCCTTTACTGTAGCCAAAAGAATGTTCTGCAAATACTCTCTAAAGGGAAAGGAATTTCTTTCATGCTCTGGACTTTCTACAGAGCTTACTCTTTAGGAAATTGGAGGAGATGAAGCCATGATCTGCAGATGTAAGATTTGCAGTCTATGTAATATTTCACATCCATATACTCACAAGACCCTAGAGAGTAAGTAAGGTAGAATTACAGGTCCTTAGTCCCCAAATGGGCCATCTTCCTTCAGATTGGGTACACCTGACATGAATAGCACTGGGTAGAATTCTTTTTCCCAAGGTAGAAGATGAAAGAAACAGAAGGATCCCCCTCCCTGCCCCCCCCCCCTCTCTCTCTCTCTCACACACACACACACACACACACACAGATGCAAAGGAGAAAAGTTGAGAGTCAATCAAACAGTTTCAGGCTCTTGTTCAGGTCTCCCTGGTCTCTTCCACCGTGTGCTTGTATTGCCCCCACCTAAGCCCCTGACAGACATGGGATTGGGTGTGGCTTTCATCCACTTGATCTGCATACCACCTTCAGGTCACTTTTTGCACAGTTCTCCGAAGAACTGTCACCAGTCATCCAAAGAGTTCCCTTGTACTGAAACTCAGTGCCAGGCCCACACTCTACAAACTACCATGTCCCCAAAAATCAGGACTCTGTTTACTTTTCTACAGCACACAGAGTATTAATCCCAGCAATATAGTAAATATCAATTGAGAGTCATTGACTCTACTCCTATCCACAAGTCAGGTGGCTGGTTACCTGCCCTCCTCCATAGAATCAACCCTTCAAAGGCAGCATGTCTCCATTCCCTATAAGAAAGGGGCATTCAGTACCTGAGGACTTGGCATGGACTCCCAAGCAACAAAGTCCCATTGGGGTTCTTTGCCCTCTTATCCTCAAGATTCAAGATCTGAGTTCTCTACTACAGATGACTGTCAATCAAGCCTTAGCTTTGTGCATATGACATTCTTAGCACATTAAGTTGCTGTGATGCACACATAGACACTGGATGAACTTCACATATTTGTATAACATTTCTGTGATATTATAAAGCAATATATTTATTCAGGACTCTGTGGTTCACAGGCAGTTTCACCCACATTGCCTCACAGGTGTCTATAAGTAGAGTAGACACTATTCTAGAAATAGAGAGCTAATCTTCCTGAATAAGACCTCATAACCTAGAACCATCTCACTAAAAATCTTCTCTCACCTTCAGACAGGGTCTCCTTTCAATCCAAATCCAGTGTTTTTCTTTTCTAGGAACAAAGGGCTTATGGGTCTCTCTCTCTCTCTCTCTCTCTCTCTCTCTCTCTCTCTCTCTCACTCTGTGTGTGTGTGTGTGTATAAAACAACTTGGACAACCTTACATTCTAGGGGTCCATATTTGGAAAATAGCATGATTTAGAGAACATTAAATATTTTTTCCTAGATTTCATCTTCCTTATCTTTTAAATCCTAAGGGTTAAGGATTCTATGTCTTCTAAACTCAGCTTAGCTTCAAAAGCCACACCCACAGACCCAAGCAATATATGACTATTGAAAGGAGAGTCTGAGGCAACCACCAGGAACTAGTAATTGGGGCAGAAATAAGACCCAGAGCTACACATAGGACATCTGAATAGGGGTTGTAGATAGGGAAATCCAGTGTCAGGAGAGGGAGATGTGTGCCTTGTCTGCTAGGCACTGACTCCTCCCTGGGCATCTCTTGCTGGGCATGAAGATGAGGATTTCCCTCCCATCTCAGTGATATTCCCAGAAACCATGATGCACAAAAATTATTTTTCCTGTCCTCTTTCTGAAGAAATAAACTTTTGTCCCAGGCCTGATGTGTAAATTGAGTTCATAATTGTATTGGTAATTAATCATTTAATTAATTCCTGGCTTTCTCGATGTGCAGCCATCCATGGGATCCTGTGTACCCTTCACACAGTGCCCTGCATCCAAAGTACCTCCCTTCATTGTCAGGTCCTAAGAGTGTTTGAGCCACTTATCGTTACAGGAGTTCATTTTACCAGGTCTTGCCTTCCCTCTTACTCCTCCACACTGCCTTTAGGAGGTGAAGGATTGAGGTTGAGGACCAGAGTCAAGTGTATGTATCAGCCAGCTATGGCGTCCGCAACAGAAATACCTCGAATAAGAGCAGACGGGGCCTCTTTGGTAAGTAACAGCTTAGATGAGACCACACCTTGAAGACTTATAAGAACTAGTTTCGATAGAAAAACAAACTGAGTATCTCAAGGATATTCAGCAGTATCCTTGAGACTTGAGGTATTGAGAGATGGCTGGTCTGTGATATAAGAGAGGGCAGGATCCAAACAAAGTTAAGACATTTTTATTTTTCCTTTCCTCTGAAGCAAAGGATCTTCAGATACTACTGCCCACCTACACACAAAGGATGCGGCAGTGGGAGTGGCACTGCCCATCTTCTGGGCCTCTTTACTAATAAATTCAAAACTCATGGAACAACTAGACCTATGCATAGCAAAGGCAGTGGCTTCCCTCCTCTCTGAATCAGATGGTCCAGAGGGAGATGCCTGAGTTCTTACCAAGTATGACTCTCTTTGCTGAATTATATCCAAATGCCTACATTCTTGTTTGAGATATGCAAGTCATGCTGTTCCTAGGTTTTGATTCATCTTGTGGAATGAGGTACTCATCCCAGTTACAGCAGAAACCAGTAAATGCAACCTCACTTTCATTTAACATTTATTGGACTGAGTACAGGATCTCTTGTCATCTTTGCTCTCTTATCCTACCAGGTCCACGTAAGCCAGGCAATGTGCAAATGCTCAAAGGGGGAATAGCCCAACCTTTCAGTGGCTTAAGCCAGGGAAGAGGAAACGTTTCGCTGCCATGTTCACTTTTGTCAAATAATTATTTCCCCCCAAATCCATTAAACTTAGTCAGTAAAACCCATAGTTGTAAATTAAATGCTTGTAATCCTCTCCTTGTTTAGATCCAAGAACATTAGTCAGCCATAGCTGCAGTGACTTCTGTATCCTGGATGCAAAGGGCTGTGCCCTTCTGGTGAATATTTGTGCATTCAGTCCGTGAAGACAAGCAACCCTGAGGATGTACTGGGACTGGTTTTCTTAGGAACTCTGCTGAGCACTTAATACCTTAAGCCTTTCATTGGGCACTTCAGCAAAGAACACCCAATTAAGAGACGGAATAACCGCTGACCTTTTGAACTTGCACTTCACCTGTGCTAAAAGTTTTCCAAGATAACCACTCTCATCACCTGACTGGATGCTGAATAAACACCTGTGGCTTAAAGAGCACCCAGGGTGTCAGGGAGCCTCAAAGCATCTGAAGCAAAACAAGAAGAAAATGTTGATGGCTTCGTTTGCTGTCCTACCTGCCTCCAGGGAGAACAAATCCTGCTGTTTGCTGCAACATGGACAGATCTGGAAAGAGCAGAGCTAACCCAGCCAGGCACCCAACAATAAAAACACACTTGCATGCATTTGTGAGAGCTTAAAAAGTTAATTTTATATAAGTAGAGAATATAATGCTCACTGCCACAGGCTGAGGAGGGTGGGGCGGAGGGGGGGGGAAGGGATGGCTGCTGGGTACAGTGCTTATGATAGCATCTGATTTACTGCACAATAGGATAACTATGGCTGCCAATAATTGAATGCTATGTAACAGTCTTAGAATATTCTCTACACAAAGAAACCATAAATGTTCAATGTAATTGGTTGATCAACTGCCCTAATCTGATCAATACATATCAGGTACATGTATTGAAATATCATACAGTACCACATGAATATATGTAATTTGCATGTATCGATGAAATGTTTTCAATTAAGTTTGTAAATGTTAACACCAGAGGAGATTAACATTTTTTTCTCTTTGCAGTTTATCATGTTCAGGTCTCTAGATCCTTTGTTGAATGTTTCTTGAGAAAGGGGCATCTCCTCACTGAACCTCCATCCCTGCAAAAGTGAGCCAAAGGAGCCTTGAAATATTAAGACCACGATGTTTACCTTACAAGGAAAGACTTGAAAGAGTTGGCCTTGAGATCTAGAAATTAACCCACCAGTTACATGAGGAAATTCTGTAAACTTTATCAGCAGGACAGATGATAAGTAAGTACACACCTAACACTGTTTTTAAAAGCAGTTCTCAAGTTCTCATAAGGAGCTGGAGAGAGAGATCTGTCAGTAAAGTACTTACGTTGTAAGCACAAGGACATAAATTCAATCTATTGCACCCTGTAAAAAGCCAGGCATGGTGGTGCAGGCTTGGAAACCAAGTAGATGCTGGAGGCTTGCTGACCAGCTAGCCTAGCTTTCTTGGTAATTTCCTAGCAAATGAGATACTATTTCTCAAGGGGAAAAAAAGAAAGAGAAACAGAAAAGGAAAAGGAAAAAGAAAAAGAAAAAGAAAAGGAAAAAGAAAGAGAAAAATGTAGTCACTTTTTTCTATTGCTTGAGAAGTGATACCTGAGGTTGTCCTCTGTCCTCCTACATGTACCTACACACACTACACAATTTTTCATTCTCTATCTTTCTGTCTCTTTGTCTCTCTCTCTCTACTTGTCTCTGTTTCTATCTCTGTCTTTCTGTCTCTCTGTGTGCCTCTGTCTCTGTCTCTCATTCTCTCTCAGTTCCCATCAGTTTATAACCATGCCATGCATCATCCCCAGCACGATTCATTGCTCCAATGTGGTCCTAGAGAGCACATACAAAGCTAAATTCGCAAGCCTGATAAAAGATGTATTTAAGTCACGTACCTGTCTGCTTCATTTCCTCAACCATTAAAAACAAGATAAATGATCAACTGAAAGAAGGATGTGCAGAGGACAGGAGAGATAGCATATGTGAAAGAAGGATGTTGACCCTGAGAGACCTTTCTCCGTGACTTGGCTGCTCACACAGTCTTATGTTAAAGGACTAGGTGATGCCAAGCACTTTTACATCATTTGATAACAAACTGTTAGTGATCACCAATATATAAAGATATCAGCACCCACATGTGATATTCATACATATATACATACATGGCTAGGGTCTCTATAGTTAGTTTGAATTTATGACCATTATAGTCAGGGATTTTTTTTAATTAATATGTCATAATTATGTTTACAATAAAATGCAGCAGCTTGGTAAAATTCCTTAAGAAAGTAGCTTAGGGAGATCAATAGATGGCTCAGAGATTGAAAGTACAGGTTGCTCTTCTAGAGGACCCAGGTTCAATTCCTAGGACATACATGGTGTCTCACAATCATCCATGAATCCAATTTCAGGGAATCCAAGGCCCTCTACTGGCCTCCATGCACACCAGGCCTATATAGACTGTATAGACGCACATGCAAACTAAACCTCTATGAACATAAAAATAAACAAAAATTTAAAAATAAGGTAGCTCAAATCAGTAGCAAAAACATTACAATTATTATATCTCTTTTAGTAAGAACTAAAGTTGAAAGCTAAGGCAATTTTATGTATGTTTTCATATTTTTATAATAACATTTCTCTCTTAAAATTTTTATTAAAAAATTAACTTAGCTCCCATTTGCCTTTTAATAAAGATGCACATAGAAGAGTTTACATTAAATGAACTTTCAGATTTATAGTCTTTATAGAACAATGACCAGGAACAGCTTGCAGAATTGTATGGAGTTCAATGAGGCTTCTTCCTGGAAATTGGTGTGCCTCTGAGTGTAACTACACACAAGCAGGGTGCCCTATTGTCAACACAGACATTGCTGTCTTGTCTTCTTCCACAGGGACAGTGCCATCACAAAGCAAGACAGGGTGTGCCTGGTTTTAGACAATATTTGTGGCATACATTAAAAATTCTGGCTGAGGTGATTCTCTGCAGAGATGAAACCTCATCATGCTCTTGATTCATTTACTGGCAACATGAAGAAATGGTAGACCAGATGGCCTTGCTAGTGCCTATGAGTCAATGGGAAACTCTGTTGATGAGGACTTCTCCTGCAGTCTGTGCTCATTATTAGTTCTACATGGCTTCGAAGTTGACTTAACCAAAACAAGTATCTTCCAGACAGATTCACCAACAGCCATGGACCCCAAGTGCTCAAAAGCAACCGGGCCGTAAGTTCACTTTGCTTTGAGGTCCTGATCTGGCACAAGGTTTACTTACATCATTATATCACGAATGATGCCAGCTGAAAGAACAAAAGATATGAGGTGATTTCATTACCATAATGTGGCCTGAATTGTGGAAGCTAAAGCCCTATATCTACACTTGTCCTTAATTATATGAATTCTCCTATATGTTTTGTTCAAAGGGGCCAACTTCCAGGTTAAACAGAACATGGGTGAGTTTTTCTTATAAAAAATAAAATTCTGCAGAACAAGACCTCAATTCATTCCTGTGAATGATTCAAACGTCTGTATGTCTTGGCCAGCTAGAAACATGGATGAGAAACTGACCGCCCCCACAAATGCCCAAAGCCACCAGTCTCCTCCTGACCACAGTGAATGAGACAGTATGACTTCCAAACACGTCTCTTTGCCCCTTGAATCATTCGTATGTTAGAATCTCCTCCTACGCTTGTGCTACTCATGCCGTTGGCAAGCTCAGGGCTAGGCTGCACATAGAAGAGAAAGCAGTCCCTAGACTGAAAAAAAAATTAGCTTAGAGTAGAAACAGAACTTAGCACACAGAACTTACACAGTCTAGATGTGTAGCAAGAAAACAACAAAGAATTTTAATAATTGCTTATTTTGGCCATTTCGTCATATGGAAGAAGGGGCATGAGGATTAAATGACACAACGTGTATACACATAAGGCAGAGTGGCAGCAGAGCTAGCGATCACTAATATTGTGCTGTCTTTGGGCACAGGTCACCCTTGACAGCTTGTGTGGCATAAAGCTTCATTTCACTCACGTAGCGAGAAATTACTAATACTTTTGCCTTTATGTGCATTTGCAGGTGTTTGATTTGCTACTCTGCCGTGTGTGTGTGTGTGTGTGTGTGTGTGTGTGTTTGGTTGATTTACACACTTACTTCCTCTGTAACTTTTTATAAATCTCAGCTCATTTTAAAGGTGATGTGAAGTAATATTGCATCTTCCCTTCCGGCAAATTCCTGAGAATGCCCATGAATTATTGAATAGAGTTTTCCTCAAAGAGCCATGAACAATGATTTGTGGCTTTTTGGATAATCATGATCAACTCTTTGCAGACAAATCTTCCATTTCATTAAATCACATTCTTTCTTTACAGTGAGAATTGGGTTGAAAGTCTAAATTTAAGTGATAGGCCCTGAATCTAGACTCTCTCCGGAGATGCAGTTGAGTCTCCAATACTTTATCAGCATTTACACCAGGAGTGCAGAGAGTCTGTAAAGGAAGATGAGAGAAGGAAGCCAGTTTTGACTTCTCTTTTATGTCTCCACTCCAGGTACAGCTGGCTGTGCCACATCTTTCTTGTGGCTTTGCATCCCCAGCACTGGGATTATAAACATGAACCTTGCCTCACACATTGCAACCATATTTTGAAGGCATGAAAAGGGACTTCTAAGCATATACCATTAGTCATCAGGTCTTGGCACAATGACTAAAGCTTGTCCTGGTCACCCACCCTCAGGTGGCCTGCTGGACATTTGCTGCCACATTGCCAAACTTGATGGAACTTGTCACTAAGCAATCTTTCCTTCCTTGCTTATGTAGGTTGTTTAGTAGTTGAGTATCATCTCTTTTCCTCCATAGCCCACTTGAGTATGGTAAGCGCCATGTATGTCTACCCATGGCCACTGAAGGTCTTGATAAACAATAGATGTTGAGTGAATGAGGAGGTGGTGGAGGTGGGCCATTTGTAGTCTTTCTCCTCATACCTGGGCTGTGTCTGTCTTAACTTCATTAAATGAGTTACAGTGTCTAGTCATAGGGTTGCTAGGCATTTGAAAGTCTGTTCTCATCTCTCTCTCTCTCTCTCTCTCTCTCTCTCTCTCTCTCTCTCTCTCTCTCTCTGGCTTCCCACTCAAGGGGTAACCTTTTGGGTAAGATCCATGACAGTCACCAACTTCATCTTCCACACATATATGTAAATCTATCATCTTACACACATGTATGCTTATGAAGGCCTACCTAGGAGGGCAGCCCTGATCCACTGTCCCCACAGGAAACATGGAACTTACCAACCCCGAGATTTATGACAGAAAGATATGAAGTGGGAATATGCACTCTAGAAGGTCTTTTTATTCTTCCCCCAATCCCCAAATAACCTCCCTCTCCCTCCCCCTCCCCCCTTGGCTATAAATAATGTACCTTCCACTTCAACCCCCATTCTAGTTTTTGTTGGATTTTTCCATATATAGAACCTTGGAACCCTGTAAAAATAATATCATGCTGGAGATGCTTGACAGATAAGAATTCTCTAATGCCTGATGGCAGCCCAATTAAAATGGCCCCACATGCTGTCCTCTTCATCTGTGTTAGAATTTGACTGGGATTTTCAAGTGGAATGGATCTGCATACATAACAACCTATAATTTTGTTATTTTTATGCGAAAGGAAATTGCATTCTACAGATTCTCTCCTCAAAGGGCACGTAACACCTTTTGTATCTTGGGGCTGGAGAGGTGGCTTAGCAGTTAGGAGCACTTGATGTTGTTGCAGGAGACCAGGGTTCCATTCTAGGCACTCACACAGCAGCTTACAACCATCTGTAACGTTAGTTCTGTAGAATACAGTGCCCTCTTCTGACTTCCATGGGCACTAGGCACACACACACACACACACACACACACACACAAGCAAAACACTCCTTCTATATTAAAACTTTTCTTGTTGTGAAGTTATATTTCATTTGAACAAGGACAACTGAAAGTGACCACCATCACCATTAGATTCTAAAACTGTACCTATAGAACAGATAAGAATGAGAGACCCACAGCTGGAGAGGCTATTATGGGTCTTTTTGCAGACCCAGCACCCTCCCTGACTCGTGTCCCTATCTACCCAATTAAAGTAAAGAATCTATGTTTATACTCTTTCCAGAAGAGTAGACTCATTTAAATACCTGTCCCTGCACCCACTCTCTGTGCATGGCAAGGATCAGTGATAGTCAGTGTACTCAAACCTAGCTGGCTAGAGATGCCAGGGAGGCATTCTGGCACTGAGCTATGAACTCAGCTCTGGAAACTATTCTGAAGTGTGTATCCATGACATTCCACCACCTTCTTTAACTGTGAAATTTGCAAACAGTGAAGAATGTAATGATGCTATAGAGACTAACAAGATGTCCTGACTCTAGCCACACAAAAGCACAGCTAACACCATGATTCATCTTCATACAATATGTCAAGTCTCACTTCATCTGAAATGCAAAATTTTTGCAATTAAATATTGTTTGAAAAGTGGATCAAGAAGAATTTAGAGAGTTTTGCTTGATGTTCATTTAACTATTTGATTTATATCATCATGATGGGACACTAAATAGACTTAATACTGACCTGAACAAATTTTTGTGGCAAATGAAGTTTTAATGAATTGAAGCAAATCAAGATACAGATGTGAAAAATCTCCATTCAAATTTATAAACATAAATATATTTAAGCCTTAATCATAAAAAATTATATTTTTGATAAATAGACAATTTAGTCACTTCTTGGAACAAAAAACAGTCAAGTCCAAATATCCAAACAGAAAGGCTAATTCAATTCAGTGTGGACAGCTCTGGAATGCAACACGCAGCCAACATTAACTCTCTAGATATGAAAACATTGTATCTGGACTGGACAGTGCTCTATTCCAGAAAGCCTTGCAGAACTCTGAGTATGCAAAGTGAGAAATAGGCTCTGAAATTGAGCCCTTCCCTGGAATATGAAATCATTTCATATTAACTTCAACACAAACAGGAGGAAGCAGAGAAGATGCGCCAGCCTTCACCATGCTGTCTTCTCTGAGTTTCTCGCTCTCTTCATTTTTTATAATAAATTTCACATAAGAAAATTAGGCTATACAGTCTCCATTGCTTTTCACCTGGCCCTGCTCAGGATTTGCAATAAGGGCCATAAACTAACAAAGTTCCAGGAGAAACGATGTTTTAGGGCCTCACCCCATTGTTCATGTGGTCACAGGTTTCTGGCTCCTGTTGTACAGATGTTCAGATGAGACTCTTTGTAGAGCCAGGCTAGCCTGCCTGGAAGACACTGCTTACACTGCTGCTTGCTACTGGAGCCCCGATCCTACACACTCACTTCTCTGGAATACCCTCCTCCATTAGGCAACCTATTCTAGGTAACCAGTTAAGGAACTCAAGGAATGGCCCAGAGGTTTAAATAATGAGAAGTGGGTCTAAATATTGGTTGCTTCTGCACTCATGGCCGCGTCTGCACTCATGGTCACTTCTGAAACACAAAAGTTGGACAGTCTGTACCTTGACAAGCTAGGAAGTGACATAAGACAGGGCATCCAATGTAACCTTCTATGTTCTCGTAGGACTTTCTGCACCTCTTTAAACTCACAAAAAGCTGAACCAGTCTCTGAGTAGCAGTTTATTTATTCAAAAGAAGAGAAAAGTGGAGGGTGGAGGTGGGCAGTGACAGAGAAAAGGGCAGAGGTCCCTCTGAACTAGTCTCCTGAGCTCAGAGCATTGGCCCTAGGATCAGACCTCTCTAGTAGCTTGTGAAGCTGTGATGGCTCAAATTCTTCTGCTCACGTGTCTAACCTGGCCCAGCCTGACTCAGAGGGCAGCAATGATCAAGGGCCTTCAGCACCACAGTTTGGTGATTCCAGGATAGCTGCTCTAATTGCTTGCATGCTTCGTGGTAAGACATATTGGCAATTTACATAAGATTTCATAATAATGGCAAAAAATAAATCCCTAGAAATTTTTAATGCAATAAAAGCACTAGATCATATGACACTGTGGGTGTCTCTTTTGATGTCTATTACCATTCAGACACAGGGGTGTCTTCTCCTGAATATCAGGGAGACAGGGGGAACTGGTCAAATAGTTCATATGGGAAGGCAATGACCTGGTCATCTTGCCTGGGTCTTTGAAACACTCAGACCACCTTCCATTGGCTCCTCATATTTAGTGAAATATGCTGAAGAGATACAATCATTCCCATTTGACGGAGGAAGAAACTGAGACCTTGAAAGGTTCAATTATTTGTTCAAGGTCATATGGCCAAGACAGAGCGCAGATTAGCTTACAAGTTCCTCATCCCTCTACCTTATTTATTTTTGATTCCTCTTTAAGACAGGAAGATGTGGGGATTAGTTGATGGACTGAGTATTATTCATTTTGCTCCCAATCACTGAGCATGTTTCTAAACATAATCTCATTTAGTCACCCACTTAAGAGACAAGTGCTATTTCTTAAGGAAACATTCCTCGAGCATCCTCTGTGTTTCACTTCACTGCATGACACTTGTTTGTTCCCTACAAGGTTAATTTGATTTAATTAATCATTAATTTGATTTAAATATTAATTTGTAATTAATTACTATATCACAAATGAGCCTTGATTTTAGCCATATGTTTACATGAAAGACTACCCTGATATCCGTGAAGGTAGGAAATCGATTAGCCCATGTAACTGCAGAGCAGTGCATTGCAAGAGGTTCAGGGCACATTGTTACCTGTGTGGCTAAGATATAACTTTGAAAATAACACGGAGCCAAGTTTAATGCAACATATAAAGATGACAAGTTACACCAGGTGTGGCAAGCCATGCCTATAATCTCAGCACCGAGGCAGTAGAGGCAGAAAGATTGAGAGTTGTGGTCCTCCAAACCTTCCTTGCCTGCTGCTCTTACCTGATAGCATATTGTCTGTTTTTATTGAAGGAAACTTCAAAGTCATCTCATGCTTGTGCCTATGAATCATCAGATGGTCCTCTGTTGGGAAACGCTGTCGGGTGAATAGAGAGAAGAACAGGAGACATTCATTTGCAGCGCATACTTGACATCAAAGAGAAAATCACATTCAGAATAAAAAACAAGAGAGATTTAAAAAAAAAGAAAAGAATCGATTCTGAAAAAAAATATTATCATAAGAGTAAAGTCCCATGCTGATTTACACCCATGTGCTGGGTGTGGGAGGGGATTCCTCCCAACTATACACAACCATGTACATTATCACGTCCATCTGTTTGCCAAAAGCTTGCCTATGTGGCAAAGGACTACTGGGAAACGCTCTCGCCTCTAGTCACCCCACAGTTCCTCACCTCTTTCCCCAGAACTTTTCCAAAGTCCTGTGCTTCTTGTGTAAGTCCGGCTGCACGGACTGACCAGGCAATCACAGAATCTACGTGTTTCTTGAGAACTAGAGGTTTCCATCTGGGGGTTGGGTGGGGGAAGGAGAACTTTTCAAGTTCAAAGACTTTGAACTCTGTCTTATCTTTTGCTAAATAATGAAACAGAAAATGCAAAAAGCCCTGTTGAAAGTACTGAAACAACAACACACACACACACATACACACACACTCTCCAAAGACACACTGCGCCCTGATGCCTGCCTGACAGGAGGCCTCTTAAGAAAAGGTAGCAGAATGGAAAGGGACACTTCTCGTGGTCCCAACACGTGACTAACGGTGGCAGAGCACATAAAGTCCAACACGAGGAAATGGATGGAGAGCTGGGCAGCACTGGGAGCATACAAAACCATGTGGAACATTCTGTAATAGTAACTGCTTTACATAATAGTATAAAATTAAGTCAGAGGCACGGTAAGTATGCTAGACATTATCTACAGATTAACCAAAAATAAGAGAAACGCATGACATCGAAAGAATTTTGATTTATGTCAGACTTTGGGAAAGAATTCCATGCCATGCTTAATTTTTTAAATATATCTACTAATGTACGGCATGATGTCTTTACAGTATGTTTCTGTTTATGAAAGCCTAGTCCCTGTATTATCTGCTTTATTTTAATTATACATATGATTTCACAGTACCATGACAAATTATTTGGGGTGCTCTATACTGTGCATACTGTAGTCAGTCTGTATCTGAGATTTTCATGGAATGATGTTAGGGTTGTCAAAATGTTACTTCCAATTATTTTTGGCCATTTCTGGCTCTCTTGTGGTGAGTAAAGCCATGTGGTGACTCTGTCTTTTGCATCATAAAAATGACCCTGTCACCCAGAGGCAAGTGTCTGCTTGCTGCTGTAAAACCTCTGCCACTTCCCTTGTTGAATTCATGGTACAGCTAGGTGACTCATACCAGAAATAGTAGCCCTGCAATCACCCAAAATCTCTCAAGGGTTATGCTGAATTCTAAAGGAGAAAAAAAAAAGGAGTTTCCTAAAATTCTACCATCAGAAATGTAGCCATCAGTAACAGCGATGAGCTTTGTGGTTTGGCTGCGATTTGTTACTGAGCAGACTTTCGCCTGACCTGTCTGAGACTGGTATGCTTGTAATGATTGAACTGAACACAGTCTCATTACGTAGTCACTGAACACAGTGAACTGAACATTGATTATTAAAGTCACATATAAACATAGGAAAGCAATACATTCTGATTTACATTTCTGAGTCTTTGATAACTTGAAAAGAAACTTCCAGAACTCAGGATGGTCAGTATGAGTCTCTTTGTATACCATAGTTGAAGGTTTTTGTTATTTCTTTTTACATAGAGAATGGATTTGTGTCAACAGGACTTCAAAGGCTCTGAAGGCAGCTATTTACTTGGTGCTTTCAGCCTCTCCTGAAGAGTTTGCAAGCAGTGGCACTTACACCAACTTGTGGTTACCCAGAGCTTTGCTTCATATGACTTCAGGTTTTCCTGTTTCAGTATTATTTATTCTCTTACTTTTTCTTAACACAAAATATTTAACAGTAGTACAAATGAATTAGATAGAAACAGTATGGTATTATATTTCATTTTGTACTAATAAACCACTTTAAAAACTTACTTTATGTATGTAAATGTTTTGCCTGCATGTATGTCTGTGTGACATGCATGTGCCTAGAATTCACAGAGGCCAGAAGAAGGCATCTGATCTCCCAGAACTGGAGCTATCGATGGGTGTTAGCTGTCATATGGGTGCTAGGAACTGACCCAGGCTTCTTGGTCAATGTTCCTAACTCCTGACATACCTCTCCAGCTTTAATAAGCTACTTGTAAATAATGTTTGCTAAAGATTTCTTGAGTGTGTATCTGTGTGTGTGTGTGTGTGTGTGTGTGTCTCAGGAGTCTGTGCAGCATGTGAGTACAGGTGCCCACAGATGCCAGAAGTGGACTTCAGATACCCTTTTAATTACAAGTGGTTGTGTGTCAACTAAAACAGGTGTTAGGACTCCAGCTTGGGTCCTTTGTGACATCATTATCTGCTCCTGACCACTGAGCATGCTCTCTATCCTGTGACAAACCACAATAACCAGGTTGAAATAGTTAATCAGGTGTTTCTGCTTTTTGTTTGCTTCTTGTTGTTGTTGTTGTTGTTGTTGTTACACAAAGGGTCACCACCTAGCCTCCTAGCCTGGGCTAGCCAGGAACTCAGAATGCCCTTTCTTAGCCTCCTGAGTTCCAGAATTATAGGGACATGGCTATAACACCACATAGAAACTAAAGTTGCCTTCTGAATGAGACAAGTGATCACAAATTGTAAATAAATGAGCTGCATGGTATAAAACAGACAGGAGAGCTGAAAATAACAAGCCACCCAGAGGATAACAGAAGAGTGGGACACTGGGCTCTAAGAGAGCTGGAGAGCACAGCCAGGGTGGTCCTTGTTTCTTCAGAGACACAGTTCATGTTTACAGATTAAGTCCGAAAAGAAGAGAAAGTGGAGCAGAGTGATTTCCATCACCTCCTCCAAGTACTAATAATCCTGTTTATTTATTTATCTTCAAGGTACCCTTATCTTTTCCTTGCATGTCTCCAGATTATAGGATGACACTAGGGCAAATGCTGTGATACAGTCACATACATTGCACATATAGTCACACATATAATCACACCAGCTGCTTTGACTATGAGTTACTAATATCCCGCCCGTGATGACACTCAGGACTACCAGCTAATGTCTGCATCTTCCTTCAACTAAGAGATGAGCATAGCGCTTTGCAACAGTTTGTCAAGAAAAGGAAACACTTCCACATTAAAGGACACACTAACTTCTAGATACATCATCACAGTCAAAGCTGGGGATGGGTGGGTGTGTCTTGGAATTGTCCTTTAAAACAGAGACATTATTTGAATATTAAGTTCTCACTTGTATCCAACATTTTCCACAGTCCACTTAGCCTCATTAAAGAAACACCTTGGCTTGTTGCTTCAACAAAATATTCAAGGTCATTCAAAATGGGGTCTAGTCAAGAACTGGATGGTAAGAGCACAGTCAGTGAGACAGTACTTGCCTAGGATATGGGAGTTCCTGGGTACAAATCCCCACTGCCCACGTAACATACTTAAACCCAAAAGTCAACTGCACTCAATCTCCTCAGACTTCTCCTGTGACTTGGCAGTCTCCCTCTGTCCCTCCTGGCTCAGCTAAGCTGAGGTGCCCACTGCTCCTCGGGATGCTCTACGCCCTCCATCTTCTCGGCACTGACCGATCCTTCAAGCTCTGCTGCTCTCCCCTGGCCTTCTCACTGGTGTCTCGATCTTGACTAACTTCATCCTGGCTATCCTTCAGCTGCCTCCCTCCCAGGCTGCCCCTGGATCACTCTGTTTCCCGGCCCTGCCGGGAAGGCTCCTGAAAGGCTCCTCTGTGCCACCACTCCAGCTCCCTTGCCATCTGCCACCCACTCACTCATTAATCCCTTTCAGTCAGACCTCCACCCTCTGCTTTCTCCCATGTCTCCTGCGAGTACCTAGCTGCCAAATCCAACAGCCATTGCTCCACCCTCCAACTATCCCAGCTCCAACGGCACAGGACACCAGTGACTGCATGACTATGGCATTGGCCTGTTTGTATCTTGCCTGACTCCAGCGTAGAGCAATGCAGGATAGTATCAGTTAGATCACTGATCAAGAACAAAGGAGAACAAAACAAAACAAAGCAAAACAAACAAAAAAAAAACCCAAAAAATAAAAACAAAAAAACAAGGCTCTAACCGAAGTGAAACCACAGACATTGTAACCAGGAACAATTTTGATCCTAGAGGACATCTGCCAACCTCTGAGGATGTTTTGGTTGTCACAGCTGTGGTGTGCTATTGGTGTGTGATAGGTTAATAGGTTACACAGGAATGATGCCAAGCATTCTATAATACACACAATAGTGCCCATGTCAAAGAGCGACTTGGCTTTAGATGTTAATGATGCTACTTGGGGTAGGGTATGCCATACAGTTCAATATTTATGCATAGATATCTCTCTTCTATCTGACTGATGAAAATCTTACACACTGCTAGATGCTCTTCTCTGCTGGTACGTCGACTCTGGTCATAGCCTGGAATCCCCACCTAGACTGACCCCCTCATTTTATTTTGCTGGACCTCTGGAGGTCCTTTTCCATAGAGAAACCTTTCATTCCCCCAACCCTGCCCCCAAGTCAGCTCTCCAGTGTGGTCTGCTGTTTCTTTATGAAAAAAAAATGCAACTAACTAGCTAATTTGTGATTTCATCGTATGATTATAGATCTAATGCCCAGACCAGATATGTGTGTCTAGGGCAGTGTGGTTTTCATGGAGCAGCTAGAATGCCTGCACACACACAGGTAAGTGCTGAGAAAGGATATAGGTGGCTTGTAATAAATAGAAGGTAATGTCTATTTCAACAGCCAAGCAAAGCAAATCCCTCCAATCATCTGGGTTGCTTTGGACAAGGAGGCTTCCCTTTGAAGAAACTGAGCGGGTGTTTTGCTTTAGTTGGGAGCCGGTTTTAACTTAGGAGATATTCTTCATTTACCAAGGAAAGTCCTTATCTACCAGTATTTTCCCAGTTACTTATCAACCTGTCCAGATTTCCCTAGTATTTCCTACTTCACAGTGCCTTTCAAAACCCGTTTGCTCCAACATATTTTTTTTTCTCTACTAGTTTTCTTGTTTACAAGTTAGAAAGAAACACTGGCACAAAATCCTCTGATGAAAATTCCAGGCTCTGGCTGTTCAGCGCTAACACCAACAACAATGTTCTGTGTTTCTGGGACTGTGTTTCTCCAAAACCCCCTCTTCAGATTCTCCTAGAAACCCCCATGGTTTCTGGGAAACTAAAATGAGGAGGATATTCATCTGAATTGCCCTGACCCCTAGGAACCACCCCACACAGACTGCCAACACTATCACACTAACTAATGGGGGTGGGCCTTGGTTTCCTTGAAGGTATATGAAAATTATGAAACAAGCGTAATCTTCCACATTAGCAAAAATGCTTGTGCTCAGACTCAGAAATATGTCCTATCTGCCATAAAAAAAAAAGATTTTAGTATGAAAATCATTTCTACATATCTAAACCCTTAGGACACGGCATTACCCAAAGATAGACTCTTGAGTCCAGAAAAAAAAATGTCACCTTCAAGTTTAAAAATAAAACACAAGACTATAATTTCCATATAATAGATGTATATTCTAATATAATGAATTTAGCAGCAGTGGTGGTAACAAGGTTGGGCATTAGCTGAACACTAAGAAGAGACCCTGAGATTCTATCCTGCAAGCCAAGATAGACACTTAACACTTTTGTGTCTAAGAACTATAGTTCAAGAATTGTCATAGGAGTATACTTCTCTGAAAGAAGCAAGAATCCATCCCATGACTATGAAACATCTAGAAAGCACCCAGCACGCATGCAAGCAACTGACAGTTATGAAGTACACACCACCTTCCCCTTTCTGAATGATAGTCCAGCGGAAATGGTGGGCAGGATGTGTCTGGCTTGCTTCCGGAGCAAGTTACTCATAGGGATGTCAACACCACTGCGTTTGGGGGTGAAAGGGAAGTATTTCAAACTCTAAAGTGTGATCTAACAGTAGTGAAGATGAAAATCTTGATGCCACTGGTTTGGGAGAGGCTGAAAGCATTTTGGTGAGGAAAGAAATCCCAGGGGATATGATGGTCCAGTGGGAAATTCCTTTCCAGGGAAAGCGTAAAGCATTTCCTATAGGCTGAAGCACAGAGGGTCCGCACACTCACCTGGGAGCAGCCCGGGGCACTGCAGACAAACGGCCTCTCCTGCTCCAAGTTCATCTTGGATTCCTCATAAATCTGAAGGGTTAAAGGAAAACAGAAACCCATGAACATCTCTTTCTTCTGCTTTAAATGCATGAGGAAGACAATCATGGGGAGACTTCTATTGCCATTCCCTAAACTGAACAAGTTACACACAGACACAGTGATCACGGGCCCTGTATTCCAGTTTATTGATTCTCCTGATTGAGTTCCTAAAGTGCTCTCCTTAACGCATATCAAAGAAGTCATGATGATGTTGAAACCTAAAGCCTGCCTATGCAATGGTAGCTGGTGGGTGCTATTGCCGGTTAAGAAGACCTCAGCAAGAGCAAGATTCCAAGGCAAAGCAGACCACTTCAATCCTACTGAGAACTCTGAAACTGTTAGAAAAACTGGCTCAAAATCCTCTGATGAAAATTCCAAGCTCTGGCTGCTCAGCTCAGCTGAGAGGGACACTTTCAATTCTGTGTTCACCCAGAAAAGATTATGGTCAAAACTGCCTTTGCCAATGATCCCAGTGCCAAGAAAGTGTGGCCTCCATGGCTCTGTGGTTAACACCCCTGTTGCTGTTGGCTTTGTTTCTTTAAAAATGACAGGAAGAACAACGCAAACTTAAGAGACATTACTTAGACGATCTTCGAAATATTCTAAAAGCAGTATTAGAATTGTGTTTGTGTATTGCATATGCTTTTCAGGGTAGGTGGGTCAATTGCGAAGCTTCAGAACATATTGCCTTAACCTGGGTATAGGAAGCAATGTTTCTTTAAAATGCTGCCCGTGGGTGATTCCAAAAGGAAGACAGGGGAAGCTTGGCATCATGGACGAGTCCCACTGTGCAAGCATGTCTTGTTTGTACATTTTACACCTCCTTCTCCAAACACTAGTCTCTCATCCTCTCACTTTTCCAAAACATAAAGTGAGGATGATTGCCTTAAATAACATTGCCAGTGAGAGATGAAAATGCAAAACTAAAAACAGGGGTGAGGGGGAAAGTAAACCCCCTCCCAGCTATGATCCTCTCTGCAGGTTGTTTCTCAACCTGTGGGTCTCCACCCATTTGGGGGTCAAATGGCCTTTTTACACGGAAATGTATCACATGCCCCACATATTAGATAGTACATTACAACCCATAACAACAGCAAACTTACAGATATGAAGTAGCAATTAAATAATTTTATGGTTGGGGGTCAGCACAGCAAGAGGATTTTAAAGGATCCCAGTGCTTAAGAAGGTTGAGAACCACTGCTCTGAAAGGACTTCAAGCTGGTTGCCCCGAAATACAGCGATTAACATTAACACTTTCCTATATTAAGCATTATTATGTAAAATTCTTTTTCTGAGTTAACTTATCTTTTTCTTATGAGTTAAGGTTTTATTTTTTCTCTTTTAGTTGACATATATTTATGGAGTATAAGGTAGAAACTCAACGACTCATATGTGGCTTGTAATGTTCAAACTGCAGTAATTGGCATGGCTCCTTTAAACACAGTGCCTTAGTACTTAGTCCCTGCAAACTTTTCTCTGCCACTTCTTCCAAACATGTGCAAAAGGTTCTATGTTTATATATTATCTTTACAAGAAGAAATAAAACCATATTTAAAATCTCTACTTCCTCTCATCTGAAGAAAGTTATAAGCAACAAAAATAACTTCTATTCTTTTTGTTTGTTTATTTAACTTTGCCATTATTGATCTCAGGACATCACTCCTTCCAATGATGAAAAGTAAAGAACAATAATTTTGATGGGGGAGGCAGAATAACCACAACAAACTAGCTTAGGAAATAGAATAAAGTAACTTATTCCTTAATTAAATTTGCCATGTTTTTCTAAAAAATCAAAACCATGTTTTCAGTAATTTCCTGGAAATATCTCTGTGTCTGTGAGTCTGTCTGCTGTGAGTCTGTCTGCTGTGAGTCTGTCTGCTGTGAGTCTGTCTGCTTGGCAATGGCCTCATGTCTCCATGTCCCCACCTTGACAACAGGTGTAGCAATGTTGATCTTTAGCTCCTTTGTTCCAGTATCTGATTCCTTGGTTTAAAACCTGATAGAAGCCAGGCAGTGGTGGCACACATCTTTAATCCCAGCACTTGGAAGGCAGAGGCAGGAGGATTTCTGAGTTAGAGGCCAGCCTGGTCTACAGAGTGAGTTCCAGGACAGCCAGGACTACACAGAGAAACCCTGTTTTGAAAAACCAAAAAAAAAAAAAAAAAAAAGAAAGAAAGAAAGAAAGAAAGAAAGAAAGAAAGAAAGAAAGAAAGAAAGAAAGAAAGAAAGAAAGAAAGAAAGAAAAAAAGCCTGTGAGACATTTTGAAATCAAGGAGAGAGTGGGGCACCTCTGAGGTGAGAGAAGTTTGTAGGTAAGTGTATGGGGGGCTCATGGGTAGGAATCAGTCCCTATGTGTAAATTACAATTTAACTCCTTGTTTGCCTGTGTGGCTCTTGATTGGGTACCACTTGAGAGCTTCGTTTGCTAATGCCATGAAGGAACAGCATGTTTACAATCAAAATGAAGATTATAAGATAGTCAAATGGGACCGCTCTATGTATGCATATTTATGGCGGACATCAGAAGGTAATAATTAATGATAATTAAACCAATGTCCTAGCAACAGCTACTGTTGAGTCTCTAAAGAGTTTAACGAGCCAACGTAAGGAACGAGTTGGCCATACTCAGGGACTGCGTCTAAGGAGACATTGCCTTTGCACTATAATTGCTGCTCAGTCGTAGTCCTTGACCCACCAAAGTGCTGGCTTTCCCCATAAACTCAGGCTCAGTGCACAGAGAGTCTACGGCCCTGCTCAACCTCCTTAATCACCAGTTAAACATCTTGGAACCAGACTCTGATACTCAAGCTTGCACATATTTCAGAGCCCAGTTCCACAGACTTACTCTGAGGTCCTGAGCTTGTATTGTGTGGCTGCCATTTTTGGAGGAATGTGACTAATTTAAATTGATAAATACTGACATCTATTAGCAAAAGATTGATACTTCAAGAGACGCAATATGAGACACAGGAAGTCTCTTCTCAGACAATTTAAAGCACACGCAGCGGTGCATTCCACTGTCACTACTGTCCTTTCCGTTTATTTTCCAGACAGAGACAATCTGTAGCAACTTATTAAATGATATGCAATAAATATGGAGCAAATCTGTTTGGCAACATAACATTGGAGTAAAAGTCTTGAGGCACACAGCCGTTGCTAATATAAAGTAGGGTTTAAGGGATCAGTAAGGTCTAATACGAGTGGGTGTGTATATACCGTGTAAACCTCAACTACTTAATTTTGATGATCTACAGTTCCCACATGTAGCTCCTGCAAACAACACTCACTTGCTAATTCCTCTCCATGTAGGTGCTTGCAATAGACTTTCTAAATGGAACCACGCTGCCGTGTAGGCCTCATTACTTTTATCAACTGGTATGATCTGGTCTGATGTATTAGTCAAAAGGCATGGTGGATTTTTTACGGTCTATTATTATGGTTCTTTTCTAGTGCATAGTACAATAATTACACTCTCAGACCCTTACTGAAGCTCCACATGGGTTCCTTTATCACCCACCAAGTGGGCCAAATTATTCAGATGGGCTCTAGCCAGGTTGTTCCACACTTGGTCTTCAGAAGCAAGGCCTCATCCTCTCATTTCCCATTCAGATATTTTACTGGCTGGGACTTTTTTAATAAACCAAGTTTGGTTTGGCAATCACCACAGCCTAGGCTCCACTGCCTAGAGCTCCCATAGTAGGCGTTCAATAAATATTTGTGGAATGGATAATGAATCTTGAATCATCACAATAAATTGTCCCAAACAGCTTTCTGTTCTCAACTCTGGAGGTAATTTTGCTCAGTATTAAATTTTGAGAGGTGATAGATTGTGTGGGCCACAGACTCTTTTCTTTTCTCTGAGTATAGGCTTAAAACATCTGCCCACACTTCATGGGAGTGGGAGCCAAAGGTGCTTTTTTGGGGGGGGGACAAAAATGTTAGGAAGCTAGTTTCTATCTGTTCATTCCATCAGATATCACAAGCAAGACAACCTGGGTTACTGGGCTGTTCATGACCCTAGAGACCGCCCTTTGAGAAATCCTGACTTCGGCTGCAGCGATGAGAAATAGCCCCACTGTGGCAGATATTTCTACCACTTAATAGTTTTTAAATAGCACCATATTAATTGTTCTACTGTCAGACTCACTGTTCAGCTAAAAGGAATGTTTCATGAGTCTAATTCTTCTCAACCTTCTGGAAAACAATTAAAGATCCTAATAACACAGTTTAGTTTCACACAAAGGGAGCAGAGGTTTCCCCAGTAGACCGGGAGATGACTGGCTGATTTACAACTCAAACCCTCTACTGACGCTGCATCCCACTGGCTGCTGAGTGGGCTAGAACCTCTTTCTTTGTTCCGGGTTTGACCCCATAAATTCCTGCTCTAAAATGGGAAGTTGGTCCATAGTGGCTGAGGCCACCAATTCAAAGGTTTTTTTTTGGCCATTATGACAGACTTGGAATTAACTGTTTCTCAAAAGGCAAACACTGAAGAAAAAAAAAACTCAACATTAAAAATCTAGAGAGTCTTCAAAAAAATACACTAAATACATGCTTTCAATGTAAAGCTAACATCTGAGCCAGAGTGAGAAAAACTGGCTCCCTCTGGTTTGCAGTGATCATCCCAAGGAGATGTTTCACCACTCAACTCAGACAAAGCCATTGTCAACCCTTTGTAAACACTGAGTTCTAATCTCTGTGGGATGGCACAAACTTGTCTGGTAGAGGCAGACAGTGATATGAAATTTGGAATAGAAAAACACTAAAAACATTATTTGTATCTGAAAGCCTAGGACCAAAACCAGTAAGAATGTCGAAGATGCAAACTGAGCATCAGTGAACACTGTCTCTGGTGTCATTTCCCTGGTTGTGGGTACAGCACAGACCTCGAATTTTAAACTCTGGAGAGCGTCTATTGCCTCACCACAAGACTAGATGGAATCTTCTTGGGAGAGCTCACCTGAAACAAAGCCCCTGTCTTATTGAACCTCTGGACCTTTGAATGAGCTCTAGAGAAGCAAAGGGTCCCCCCCAAAGAGGGTGAGCGCTTGAAGAAGTCCTACTGAGTGAGACTCCAACTCTGTACTGTTTACTCTGAGAACACATATATTTAACTAAATTTATTACAGGCAAAGCCAATTTGGCATATATATGTATATATATATATGGCATATGGCATTTATACATTTATATAAATTTATATAAATAATATAAATAAAGTCACTCTAACTCACCTTATTTCCCCATTTGTAAAATGGGAGCATAGTAGCCAAACATTTGAACCCAGAACCCTCCACATAAAAGCTGTCAGGAAGGATAACTGGCCTTAACTTTGGGGACTTCCAATCTATCTTGATATTTCAAACCCAGAATACTATAACTTGAAATATAAAAAATAAGTGCCCTTGAATTTCAGTCCAAGAAAATCACTGGCTTTGTGAATAGATCTTTGTAGCTCTCCGAGTGGCTCTGTCCTTATCTTACAGTGTGTCTGTCTTCTCTACGTAAAACTGACTCTTTGTATGTATGTCTACTTCTCTGTGGATCTTTGTCTTGCCCCTCCCCCCACTGTGTGTGTGTGTGTGTGTGTGTGTGTGTGTGTCTGTGTGTGTGTCTGTGTGTGTGTGTGTCTGTGTGTGTGTGTGTCTGTGTGTGTCTGTGTGTGTGTGTCTCCCCAACCCTCCTGGATTGGCTTTGCCAGTAGAGGAATCGGGTCAGCTCGTTTCCTGTCCCTGTGTTATTCTTGAAGTGCACTGCAGTTGGAATCTGAATTTCATTGGGCCCGTATTATTTGCAGCTGTGTGACCTCTTTAACCCTGCCTTTAAAAGTGACATTTCAGCCCTCCAGCTTGAAATGCCTGCATGCTGCTGAGTTTTCCGACCAGAAAAGGGCTAGGCCCTGGAGTGGGACTGTCGCTCACACGTGTAAACTGTGGCAGAAGGTGGTGTGAGCAGGGTGTGGCCATGCGCAGCTTATAGTTGGCACTCCTTCCTAGAGGTGTATCCTGTGTGTGTGTTTGCCTAGAGATGAACAAATGTGACTCCAGTCATCCAGCGGAATAAAATTCCCTGCTTTTAGAAATGTTCACCATCCCTCATATCCTCCAAAACTCAGGCTGCTACAGGCTGAAGCAGAGATCTCTCCAGGACTTTGTCACATACTCCATCATTATAGAGACTGTCAAAAGTTCCCTTCCCATAAGCCCTCCCCCAGCCCCTTGTTCCCAGAAGGAAGGATTTCCAACAGCTTTCATCTCTGGAAACTGACCCTGATCTTACTCTCAGAAGGAGGCCCAAGGAGGAGTGAGTGCTGCGGGCTCCCGCCTCTCCCCGCTTCTGCGGGGGCCTGTGGTTTTATATATATGTGGCGTTTATAACCATATATTGGAAAACATTCCGGTGGGATTGGTTTTTCATATGTTACAGTCCCCCATCTCTCTTTTTTTAAATGTTCCATATGTTTCTTTAGGCATGAGGGTTTTTTTTTTTTTTTTTTTTTTTTTTTTTTTTTTTTAAGTCATGGGCTAATCGGAGCTTTTGTTCTCCCAAACCTGTCTTCTAACTTTCCTATCTATGGGTTCAATCGTTCAGTGTATTTGCTGAGCCCAAGTGCAAGGCATTAGGTTTGCAGCACAGAGAAGCCCTAAACACGTGCCCTCCTGAGTGTGTGCACTCAGATCTTTGCTCTCCCTGCTTCTGTCCAGTACAGTATATTTTTGCAGAACATCTCCCATCACCAAGAAAACTGTGTTTGACGTGTGTGGTTAACAAAACACTAGGGTGGTGTTTGTCTGGGTTTTAAGGAAGTATTGAGTGTAACTAAATCACTTGGCTTGTTTCTAACGAGACTGGGTACAACTTCAGAAGGAAACACAGCCTGCTTTCTTATAACACTCAGGACAAACAGCCTGGGGGAGTACCCCTACCCACAATTGCCCCCCCCCATCATTCCCTAATTTAAGAAAAGCCTCATAGGCTTCCCTTTGGCATGATGGTTCAGAGAAGGTGTTTCCTCTTTTGAAGCTGCCTCCTCTCAGATGATTCTACCTTGGTGTCAAGTTGACATAAAACCAGATGTCACAAGGGTGATTGGAGGTTTAGGGAGGCATCTTTAGTTTTCCAGTAAGTTTGCTGTCGCCATTTAAAAAAAATTGCCCCTTGGAATCTTCAGATGAAAAAATTAAAACAGCAAAGAAATGAAATTTAATGTTGGGTGTGTCCCTCACAAGGTCAAAGGTGGCTGCCGTGAAGCCAGTTTCCCCTCTCCTGATGGACACTATAGTGCAGTGCTCCTTTGCACATCTAGGATGGCACATTCTCAAATGGAACTGCCCTGTTTCCAGACAGTCACCGTTTGGGAGACAGTGGTCTTTCATGCTTTTTTAGAAGATTTACTTATTGTTTTTGTGCACGGTTGTCTTTGCTATACATATGTGTACTCACCATATCCATGCCTAGTGCCCACAGAGGTCAGAAGGAGGTCTGGATCCCCTGGAATTGGAGTTATAGGCAGGTGTGAGGTGCTGTATGGGTGTTGCACATTGGACCCTAATCCTCTGCAAGAGCACCCAGTGCGCTTCATTGCCAAGTCACCTTTCTAATTCTACTAAGCTATTTTTAAAAGAAAGCGATTATCTTAAGATATTTTGAAATGTCACAACTTTTTAATCTTGGTTTTCTGTGCACTTGTGCAAATGCTAGATAGTTTTGCTAAAAAGTTGTTCTATCCCCAGAAACAATGTATGCTTGATTCATGCAAAATTGGCTAAAACATCTCCTGAAGCTGAGTGGTGGCATCTAAGAAGACATCAGACACAATGGCAGCTATTCCAAGGCAGCGCTAGGAGGAGGTTGTTTCACCCTAAGATGAACTCATTGGTACTGATTTACTATGAGGATGAACCTATCCGAATGGAGGCCTTTTGCTCTTGGGTCTAGCAGAAATCTAGGCATTCCTGGGCTGTGTTCTAAAGAAACCTATAGTTATGTTCAGAGGCTAGTATGCCCACAACCAGCCGAATATCAGGTAAGACATATCCAAAGACTTGATTCAGATTCCCAGTGTACAATGTTTTGAATATCAAGCATGCAGACACTTAAAATACTGGGAGAAGATTTAAAGGCCATGCTAAGAAGAGTCAAATGTGAGAAAGGGTTGGCCTGGGGTTAATATTTTAGCTAAGATGGACTTATATACCTCGCCATGTATACCATCCCTATAAACGAAAAAAAAATCACTAGATCAGTAATACACCAGCAGATATTATTTGAAGTAACTTATCACCAGTAGCTGCAGTATCCAGATAAGTTTCCATACTATTGTGCAGTGTAGACAAAGCAGGACAAACCCAGAACCTGGGAGAACCAAAGTTTCCCTGTTAGCCCCTCACCTGCTGAAGGACAACATAACTCCCTGGAATGCTGGGAGTTCCAGTTCTTAGGAAACAACAAATCACAAATCACATGTTTTTAACACCCCTAAACAAGTTTGTTACAGAGATCACATATGGGCAGGAAGTATGTCAGGATGTTTGCTTGCCCTTGATTGGACCTGATGGGAAACACAATGAATTGTGGGGTTTGCCTTTTCAGCCCCAGCAAGACACAACTCGTGGCCACACACTGGGAATCCAGGGGTAGACCTGGCCAGAGCCCATTTTTTTCTGGCCAGTATTTAATTAATACTTGCTGCAAATTTGGCTCAAAATTGTGGAGTTGGTTTTTCTCTTGCAAATGTCAGAATTAAGAAACCCTGGCCACAGGTGTAATGGTGCTAACTCTGTGCCTTTTCATGTGTGATAAACACCTCCTCTGCTCATCACTGGCTGTTCTTGTTTGCTCTCTGTTGCAGTGTGAAAAAGCTGACTGAAAGCAGCTTAGGAAAGAAAAGTATATTTGACTTAAATTTCTTGATTACAAATAGTCTTTGAGGGAAGTCAGAGCAAGAACTCAAGAAGGGGCAGAGGCAAGAGTCCTGGAAGAAAACCTGCATGGGGTCCCCATGCTTGCTCAGCCTGCTTCTCAAACAACCCAGAGCAGCCTAGGGGTGGTACCATGCATGCTGGGCTGGGCTCTTCCACATCAATCATGAATCAAAATCGTGGCCCAGAGTTCTCCTCACACTCCAACTTAATAGAAGCATCTCTGCAGCTGAAGTTCCCTCCTCCCAGGCGACTCTAGTTTGTGACAATTTAACACAAACTAATTTGCAGATGGAGAACATAGTTTATTATACCCAGTACACTTTCCTCACTATTTTGTTTGTGGGGTTTTCAGTGCTATGAACTGAACCCCAGTCCTTAGTTCTGTATACTAACTAAGGGCTGTGTTTTTGAGCACAGGCTCAAAGCATCCCATTTTTGTCTGTTTGTTTCTGTTTTGCTTTTGATATTGTTGTTTTTTTTTCTCAAAATGAAACAAAGCACAAACCAGCTCTGAATTTTGCTTTATGTTGCTGTCATGGTCAAGCATCGGTTCAGAAAAGGCCTATAGAGAAAAAGCGTCTCCAAACCAACTTCTCAGAAAGAAAGGAAGAATACACAGTCACATATCCATATATTTTTGCTCTGGTCTGTTTGGTTTTATTGAGAAGTGAATTTTATATACAGAATATAAATCACACACATTTGATATGCAAAATACATATTCAGACCCCTGAAAAGAGAGATCATTTTATTCCCCAAAGATTCACTCAGCACTCAAAACTCAAGTTTAATTCCTAATGGAACTTAAGGGGTGAACTGAGTCCCAGGAACAGAAGGAACTCAAGCCCACTTTCCACAGGGGTCACATCCACTTTAAACGTTCAGGAATAATGTGTGTGTGTGTGTGTGTGTGTGTGTGTGTATTGTTGTTGTTGTTGTTGTCATTGTTATTCTCCAAAATGTAGGGAGTCCTACCAGGGATGTGGGACCCTATTGGTGGGGGAATGTGGTCTCTTTGCTAAGGGTTAAGGGTCAAGCTCTCAGGAATACCCAAACCTGGACTCTTCCAGGACAGAGTAGACATGCTGCAGCTGTGGGCTGGGTATAGCAGAAGAGGTGGGTGAGAAGTGTCAGGATAGGCAGGGACAGGGTCAGACTTTCCTCCAGCTCCAAACCCAGAGATAAATCTTAACTTCCCTCTGCAGGGATTGGAAGACTTCTTTGGGGCATTGTTCACAGCCCCCTTCAGGGTTCACCAGCCAAAATAGCTCTGTGCTACCTGAGCCTTGGTGTCCAGCACAGAGGGGAGATGTGCCTCGTGTCTGCGATGGGGGATTGACTACTGAAGGTTGCTTGTAGATCTAGCAAAGTTTGTGAGAATTCACAGGTTATAGGAAAACAAGGCTACGTCACTAACTGCATCAAATGCCAGTCTTGTATGTTAAATACTTCTAATAGGATGTCAACACAGCACAGATAAATGCAGTCACACATGCACACAACACTGCCACACACTCATACACTCACGGGCTTTCTCTCATACACCAGCACATGCACATAAGCTCTTCTCATTGTTTTGGAAGTAAGGGCTTTTGTATTTCTTGGTTTCATTTCAACGTAGGCTTGATTGTTATTTTAGTTACAATAAAATAAGACTATTATTTGTGGGTGGTTTAATATGGTGGCCAAAGAGTCAAATTTCCTATTAGAAAATTAACAATTAAATCCAAATTTCTTCATTTGAGAGCTGTGTCATCTTGGGTAAATTGCTTAATTCAGCTGAACATTAATATCTTCTTACTATAAAAAGAGACTCTAGGGATTAGAACGACGGTTCAGCAATTAAGAGTACTGGCTGCTCTTGTGCTCTCAATCTCTTTACTTATTCACTTATATCCTGCTCAGCGCCCCCTCATGGTTACCCCTCCCACAATCCTTCCCCCATCAACCCTCCCCTTCTCCTGAGTGGATGTGGGCCCCTGGCTATCCCCCCCCCACACACACACTCTGGCACATGAAATGTCTGTGAGGCTAGGTGCATCCTCTTCCACTGAGTCCAGACAAGGCAACCCACCTAAAAGAACATCTCCCACACACAGGCAACAGCTTTTTGGACAGCCTCCTCTCCAGTTGTTTGGGGCCCACATGAAGACCAAGATGCGCATCTGCTACATATGTGAGGGGAGGCCTGAAAATTGGGAATAGTTCCACGTCAAGACCCAGCTTTACCACTCCTGTGCACATACCCAAAGGATGCTCCAGCATCCCATGAAGTCACTAGCTCAATTCTGTTCATAGCAGCTTTATTCATAATAGCCAGAAACTGGAAACAACCTCAATATTCTTCAGATGAAGAATGGATAAGGAAAATGTGGTCCATCCACACAATGGAATCCTGTTCAGCCATTAAAAGCAAAGACATCACATGGATTTTGCAGGCGAATGGATGGATCTTGAGAAGACCATCCTAAGTAAGGTAACCCAGTACCAAAAGGATATGTATACTGATAAGTAGTTATAAGTCACAAAGTACAGGATACTCATGCTACACTCTACAGAAGCAAAGAAGCTAAACAAGAAGGAAGGCACAAGCAAGGATGCTTGAATCTCACTTGGAAAAGGAATAAAATAGTCATAAGAGATCAAGGGAGGGAGACCTGGATGGGAGAGGGGCTGGGAAGGGGAATCGGTGGTTCTGGTGTGGGGAGGGATGGGGGATGGCCAGATGGCCATGGAAATGAATAGAGATCTGCAACTGACAGGGGTGGGGAGGTAGGGGCAACTCTGGGAAGAGACAGAGATCTGGGATAAGGGAAAAATCAATGGGGGTGACTTTAGCTGTGACTCAGCATTGGGGATATGGAACCTGAAGACACCATCTCCTATAACCAGACAGGAACCCCAATGGAGCAGTAGGTACACCAACCCACTCACAAAACCTTCAATCCAAAATTTTTCATGGCTACAAGAAATGCAGGGACAGGGATGGAGTAGAGACTGAGGGAATGGCCAAACAATAACCAGCCCAATTTTAGATCCATCCCATGGACAAGCACCAATCCCTGACACTTTTAATGATGCTCTGTTATTCTTGGAACAGGAGTCCAGCATGACTATCCTCTGAGAGGCTCCACCCCGCAGCTGACTCAGACAGATACAGACACCCACAGCCAAACAGTGGATGGAGCTCCGTGACTCTCATAAAAGAATAGGAGGAAGGATTGTGGGTGCAAAGGGGATAGGAACTCCATAGGAACACCAACACAGTCCACTAATAGGAACCCCTGGAGCTCTCAGAGACTGAACTACTACCCAAAGAGCATACATGGGCTGTATCTAGGCCCCTCCAAACATTTGTAGCATTCTTTTAATTGAGAAGAATGTCATGCAGGAAGCGGAATGGCTCAGAAACCCATATTAGAACCAAACAAGACTAACAACAACAAAAACGTCAATGAAATGATTCCTATTGATATTCTGCAATACTCATGGCCAGTCATCATCAGAGAGGCTTCCTCAGCAGCTGAGAGCTGATGCAGAGACCCACCACACTCAAAATTAGGCATTGCTGGGGAGAACCTAGCAGAAGAGAAGAAGGAAGGATTGTAGGAGCCAGAGGGGTTCAGGACAACTGGAGTACACAGCCCACAGAATCAACGAAGCAGGGCTCATAGGGGCTCACAGGAACTCTACACATGTGCTGTGGTTGGTTAGCTTGGGTTTTTTGTGGGATTCCTAACAGTGGGAGTAGGGATGTCTCTGACTATTCTGCCTATACATCGGACCCTTTTCTTCCTGCTGGGTTGTCTTATTAGAGCTTGATATGAGGGTTTGTGTCTAGTCTTATTGGACCTTTTAATGCCATGTTTGGTTCATATTACTGGGAGGTCTGCTCTTTTCAGAAGGGAAATGAAGAAACAGTAGATCTGGGAGGAGAAAGGAGGCAGGGGCGTCTGTGAGGAGTGGAGGGCAGAAAGGCTGTGATCAGGATGAGAGAAAAATACCTCAGGGTTTCCATGTTGCTTCTTCATCTCTTCAAGTTGACAAAAGTAACTATCAGACTGTCTGACTGAGACATAACAACTAGAAATGCTTCAAGGTCAGATCTGTGTCACAGCCTGACTCTCAGACAGATACACTGTGTCATAGCCTCACCCTGGGACAGGCAGAAACATTGTATCACAGTCTCAGACAGACAGACATTGTATCACAGCCTGACTCAGACAGACAGACAGACAGACAGACAGACAGACAGACAGACACATTGTGTTACAGCCTGACTCTAGGACAGAGACTCTGTCACAGCCTGACTCTGGGACAGATACACTGTATCACAACCTGACTCAGGATACACACACTGTGTCACAGCCTGACTCTGGAACATACACATTGTGTCATAGTCTGACTTTTGGAAAGACACACTGCTAAGCTCTAAGCTTGGCTGGGTGCTTGTTTTGTCTCTGTTTTAGTCCACTGCACTTGGCCCTTCTTTACGACTTACTCTTGATATGAATATGAAATGATTGACAGTCTACACATTGGTTTGACAAGTTACTTGAACCAAGGATACAACTTGGCTCCTTCTAGCTGAGCAAGCTGAGGACTCTGGGACTCATCACCACATTTATGTGTAGAACAAAGCTGTAACAAACAACAGCCTCACAGAGAAAGAGAAATGAAATCCACACCCTCATCTCTACCTGACTGTTGTGTTCATGCAGTCCTGGTCCAAGGTTCATGCAGTCCTGGTCCAAGTCATCACGGAAACTGGTAGGGTCTGCCAACGTTGGGTAAATGAAGAGTCGCACCCTTTTTATTGGCAGGGGCTTCAGGCTTCCCTGCAGTCACTAGAAACAGGACTAATCCAGACCAAGCCTCTTTCCACCCCCTCACCTTGGCTACCATAACAGACAGGAAGGTTTTGTTTCTTCCTTACATTTTCTCTAGCAAGCAACATCATCTTTGGCCGTGCCCAGTTCATATCCTCGCTGTTCCTTATTATTTTTCCTCTCTGGTTTCCATTCTCCAAATATCCCAGGCAATAGTTGTAAGCATGAAGAGTATATTAACTGAGCAAGACAAGAGTCACACCATAACCAATGATCTGTTTACTTCAGCCTCTTAAGTGTATAGGAAGAGATGGATCAACAAAAGCAAGATGTCCTAACCCAAGATGCTGGGACACTAAAGATGAATAATCACAGACCTAAGGACTGGTCACCTCTTAATACAGACAATTCCTGTGAGGAAAGTTTGCTGGTGCTATTTTCTTTAATGATCAGAGGTGGTCAAATTTTATCTAATGAAAGCACATATCGTGCCAGCACATCTTATGTGTAGGGCATTTCTAATTTTAGAAAAGCATTTCCCATCAAAGAGTAACAAAAGCCTTTGGCTGCAGCAGCTTTGGTTTATCTCTTCCACTAAACACCTCAGTAAGGAGTACAGTAGAGGAACCCAGTTCCAATAGGGATGAAGAGGGCAATATTGCCCATGGTTTCCAAAGCCCTCTGCCATCCTGTTTACCTTTGTGATGAAGACATCAGAGGCTTTCTGGTACTCTCAAAACACTAGATTGTTTAAGTGTAGTTTAAGTAATGTTTCAAGTTCATGTTAGAAAGATGCTTCAAGGACCTTGAACATGAGCTCTGACCATGATCACCATCATCTTTGCCTTTGACTGTTTCCAGAGAGACAAAAACAAGCTCTCACACAAACACACCAAAAAATTCTCTGGACACCCAAGTTAACCAATGTCTCCATTCTTCCCAAACCACCAACCAATCAGCCAGTCCACCAGGCAAACAGCTCAAGCACCAGGCAAGGAAAACATGTTATTTTTCTGGGCAAGCCTTAACTTCCCTGCCTACAAAACACAGCCCCATGGGGCACATCCCACACATGGTGCGATTAAGGCTCCCGTGTCTCATTTGAAACCAATAGTTACCAGCCACCGCCCAAGGAAACTGAGGTCAGGTCCAGCAGCATGCATCCAAGGTCCAAGAGGGCTTATTCATCAGCATTGACACACAAACAAGCTTTTCCTGTGAGTCCCCTCATATTGACAATATCCAAAGAAGGCTCTAGAGGGAGGAGGGTCAGAGAGCAGCCACTCTCTGCAGAACCTCATCCCCAAGACACTCAGCACTTGGCCAACTGCTCAGAATAAGAGGCTCTGCTCAGTCTTTGTTCCAGGTGCCAGGCTGTCTGTCTGTCTGTCTGTCCTCTGAACCTGGGGAGCCATGGGGCTAAGACAGAGAAGAGAAAGCAAACCAAACATGCCATTTGGGATTCTGACTGTCCCTTGCAAAGGTAACTGGTAGGAAGGGGACAAAGTCCACAGTGATCAAGGGTCACTTCAAGACACATGCAAAGCACTTTTTAGAAATTCTCAAAGGACCAGAAGTCAGGGTCATGGCCCCAAAAGTGACAATGAGAAACTCCCAGAATAACCAGCCAAATAAGATGGGAGTCCGCCCTTTGCAGATTTCAGACAGCAGCCTTCCCTGCAGCCTGGCAGCTTGGTGGTGTTTCTGGGTCATATGCTGCCCTTAACACAGTACAGTGCTCCCCCCTCACACAGAACTAAGGACCAAAACCAGGATATTGCAGTTATGAGAAGGCAAGCTCTCTACCACGGAATTAAATTCCCAAAGCCAGGTTTTTATTTTAAAGAGTGAGGGGAAAGCCACTGTCTTCTCTCCTCTCCCTCCAGGGGACTTAGCAGCTAGAGTCTCCAGAGGACCAGAGGGCCAGCACATGTTAGACAGAGACAAATAGGAAGGGGTGTCTCTACTCTGACAGGACACATGGGGAAAAAAAATAGAGCACAAACATATGCAAAAAAAAAAAAAGCCTACAATCAGAGAAAAGAAAGGCACAGAAAAATATACCCAGGGCTCACGGGGGAAAAAAAGCCACAAGAGAGATTCAAGGATGATGAGGTAAGAAGAAAGGTGGAATTTGGAGTTTGTTTCTGAAGCATTTCCCCACAGTGTCATGTTCTGAGCACTTATGTCTACCTGGTAGTGCTATTTTGAGAAGTATGGAATCTTTAGGAGGTGGAACCTGGTAGGTCTCTAGAGGTGGGCCTACAAAAGAAATGGGTCAGTCAAACCCTGGTCCCAGCCCACTCTCTGCTTCCTGGTCCATCACTAGGGGAACAGTCGCTGCCTCACATCCCCATCTAGGGACAAAGCCACTCCCTGCAGTGCTAACTGAAGACTCCTAAAAGCAAATCTGTCCCTGCTTCTGTCAGGTGTTTCAGTCACAGAGGTGCATATGTAAGGAACACAGGTGACAGGCTGAGGAACACTGAGGCAGGTCAGGCTTGCCTCTCTGAGGGCTGTGTCTGAGTGAGACTTGTGGGATGCAACTAAACATTAGAAGACGGAGCTTGTCCCGGGTAGAAGCAGAGAGTTTGATGTGGCTGGGAACTGACGGAACTCTGAGGTCAGGTGTGGCAGTCCTGACAGCCAGGCTCTAGGGCAAGGGTAGAAAACAGGAAGTCTGTCAGTCTCCGGGAGAACTGATTCTGAGAGCAGAGGCCTGGAGATTCTGAACAGATGGGGGATATCTGATCTGTGTCCTCGGGGGCACTCTGAGGATCACAGTCTCTCTTTGGGGCTGTGGCCTGGATCACAGTCACCATGGGAAAGGTGACTTGCCCTCTTCATGAACCAGCCCTGCAGGCTACCCTGACTTCCTGAAAAGGTGAGGATGCTGTCTGTCCTGGGGTGAGGAGAGAGAAAATGGGAAGGAATGCACAGGCTAGTAACCCAGGGGTTTGTGAACGCCACAGAGGCAATGGCTTTCAGCTACCACTGTAGATGGAGCACTGAATCACATGGAGTATGAACTCCCGCTAACTGCGGGAGGCAACAGTACTTTGCTATGCTCTGATGGCCAGGGGGCTGTTAGAGGCCAGAGGGCCTATTCTACTGTTTGCAGCCAGTCACTGAAGAAATGTAGTAATATCTTTAAATTGTAGCTTTCTCCTCTGTGAAAAGCACAAACCCATTCTTGTTTATACAGGCTATGGTAAAGACGGAATAAGATCTATTGTTAATATTCGCCAAACTACAGCACTGCAGCTCTGCAGTATTTAAGCCTACAGATCTTGAATCTCTCAAAGACCAGCTGTGTGGCTTTGGAGAACTCACCCAACCTCTCTGTGCCTATTTCCTCACATCCTACAAGAATAGGACCCACCTCGTGAGGATTATCAGAATGTAGAGATTAAAGGAGTTAACATCTGTAAACAATTTCAAACAGTGTTTGACACGTGGTAAGCGCTGTGTAACTGCCAGTTCTTATTGCTGTTATGAAATTGGAATCTAAACCTTCTGAAAAGCATATGGCACCATAATCACGGAAATGTGGTTTATTTTCTGGTGACAAAAATAACCAGCAGGAATAACAGCACGCTAGTGTCGTTCACGGGCAGACATTAGCTTCCACTCGTGTATGAACTTGCTATGTTTCTGTGAACAGAAACGCAGAGGTTCTAATTTTTGTTTTTGTTTGCATATAGTTCAACACAAGCTGTAATTTCCAGGCTGTGTAGCAAACTCTCAATTTCCTGAGCTAATTTCTCCAATGAGCGTTTCCTTTGCCATCTTCTTACCTCTATATTGTTCCTCCAGTGCACGGAAGGATTCTATGACGGCAGAAGTGTCTGTGGACTTGTGCAATCACACCCTATAGCAGGCACACACAGCGAGCCAGGCTGCTCTATTTATGACACACAACATTAAAGGGCCACCTTTCTGGTACCGGAATGTAGTGGTACTGGACATATCTAGTGGAATAAAGGACACCACTTTCAAGAAGTGAATGGTAGCCAAGAAGATGGCCTTCAGAGTAGCTTGGATTTGACCTCCACTCCAGCTCTCCAATCCTTGCTGCTAGAACCTGAACGTCCTTGGACACACCACTTAATTTCTCTGACATTCAGCTCTCTAATCTGAAATAAGAGCAAGAAGGTAACAACTACTGCATAGATTTCCTGGGAGAACCGAGTAGAAACTGCCTGTCAAGCAGTTGGCTCAGTCAACGTTAGTTAACATTGCTCTGTTCATGCAGAAGGGGGCGGATCCGAGCTGGTAGCTACCATTTATGTGGGAAATGAGACTCTGAGAACACAGAGGAGACAGTGCTCAAGACGCACAGAGAGGAATAATAATCTGCTGTTCTTTTCTAGTGTCTGTCCTACCCATGATCCAGGATCCTTGGTCTGGTAGATCTGCCTTACCTCAGGTGTGCAAAACCCTGTGCTTACCAGCCTGAGTCCCAGATCTGATCACAGCTTACTGTCATCTTGATCAAATGAGAAGGCCAAGGTTATCTCCCTCAATCCCACTACTAATTCTCTCATTCACTCAACAACCTCCCCAAAAATCATACTCTGGGGGTAACCAAGAGATCTGCAGTGTCAGGTGGGGGAGTTGCCCACATAAGGGTCTCTATACCTCTCAGCAGCACTAGCAAGTGGTCCTTGTTTGAACCTTGGAGTCATCCTGAGATGGGTAGACTCCAGCCCATGTGAGAGCACAGCATCTGTGCTCATAGCTCAGCTGCAGTGGCTCTTGGCCCTCATTTTTATTCTGTTGGTGAGCTCTGCCATTCGGTAGCTCCTATGAAGAGGGCCCTGCTTCATGATGTATCCCTTTACACACACACACACACACACACACACACTCCAGCATCCTTGCATAAAGCTTTTGTAAAGACAGCTTGCCAGTCATCACCTGCTCTCATAGTTTTGGGTTGGTTTGGGCTGGATTTTTGAGATAAGAGTTTGCTCCGCAGCCCGGGGTATACTGTAGGCAGGGTTTGCTCTGACTCATGGTTTGATGACACAGTCCATCTTGGGGGAAATGCTATGATAATGGGAGTATGGGGTGGATGGTCACACCACGGCCACAGTGGAGAAGCAGATAGAGGTGAACAGTGGTGCTCAGCTCACTGTCTCCTTTATCTTTTTCAGCCTGATCACAGTTCACATTCAGGCTGGGTCTTTCCTCTTCCAGTAAACCTCATCCTCAAAGACAGACCTGGAGACATGTTATCTTTATATTGTTATGAAGATAGCAATAACAATTAACCATCACACTCAGGCCGAGCTGGGACTCACTATGCAACCCAGATCCACAATCCTCCTGCCTCTACCTTGCTGCCACTGAGATGACGGGAATACACCATCCCTTTTGTCATTAGAGTTTCTTACTTTATGCACACAGGGACTTAAATGTTTTTGCCTTTACCCATTCAATACAATGTTATCTGTTGAAATATTATATATCTTATTTTTATGTTATTACTTGTCCAAAGCTTATATTGTAAGTGGATATTGAATTTATCAAATGTTTTTTTAACGGTACTTTAGCAGCTCAACACCCTCTGATTATCAATCAATGGGCTCATTCCTTCCCGAAGTACAGTCTTCAATATGACCAAGATTAGATACATGCAACAGGCCCCAACTGCCTGACACCCCATCTTCTCTTTGGCAGACCAAACTTCTTAAGGTCCCTTCTGGTATTTCTCTTAGGATAGTGTCTTTTTCAAAGCTACCCTTGTCAGGGAGAACATTGAGACGATGGTGGCTTCTCTGTGGTTTTGGTCCCAGAGAATATTTACATTTAGCCTCAAGAAGTGAGCCATACTGGGAGACTCTAACAAATGAGGTAGGCAGATGTGACATCACGCCGCAGGAGCACCTCCTCTTTCTGCCTAGAGGAGAATTAAGACTTGCAACCACTACTGGGAAAAAGGCTCATTTTCTTAAGTCTTCAGGAAGGTATGCAAACGGTATGTGATTGTGTCTTCTCCACTGTACATGCGCAAAAAGGTTGGTGGAGGAAACAAAAGGCTGGAGGAAAGGGCAGAGTCTTTACGAATGTGATGTGTGAATGTGCAGCTTACGATGCAGCTCCAGGGGCTAAAACAAGTATTCATAATACCACAGCTCTGGGTGGTATACCAAGGCCTAGCCATCAAGAAAATAGTTCTTCTGGATAACCTCAGACCATTCCAAATTTGTTCTCTACTCCTTTACCTACCACTATCCCTATATCTAAAGGACTAAAGGCTCTGCACTGCCTGCTGGGTCTGGGGCCGCAGTGACTATGTCTCCACACATAGCAAACAGCCCCTTGCTCACAATTCCCACCTTCCCTGGTGAGGCTTCCCATAACCTCCTGCCTTCACAGCCTCAAGGATTGGAATGACTCTATCAGGGGTCATCCATGATCCATCTCTCCACAACTCTGGACCAAGTTCATTCAGGACATTTTCTCTTGTGATCCCATCCAAGGTGAAGAGACCGACTGACAAATACGGGAGTCTCTAGCTCAGAAATATTTCACCATACTCATGCTTGGAATCTCCATGGTTCTGAACCTTCCAGACGGTGGTCCAGATTTTCATGGCCCAGTACTGCAAGCTATAGGGTATCCAGATCCTATAGAGGAACCAAAAGACAGCAAGATGTCCTTGACCACCATTATAGTGCTCTCAGATAGAGAGGGCAGCCATGTTTGCATGTGGAAAGCAAGTGTGCTGGGAAGAACTCCCTGTGGTGACGCTGGCCCTGCAGTATGAAAAGCTGAAGCAGAAGGCAGGAGGGAGGCCACCTTAGACTTGGTACTATTTAGCAATTGTCACAAACCTTTGGAAAGGTATTTCATTGTCCCCAGCATAGAGAGGAGAAAGTAAGAGGGGAGCAGCTTTCCAAAGCCCCTGGCTCTTCTGCACCCCAAAAAATTTTCTATCCATTCTTATTGGACTTCTTCACCAAGGGACTAATGGGGGGGGGATTCTTTTGCAGCTGCAGACATGGTCTTGGGCCACATGGACACTATGAAACTTAAGAGCTACTATACCTTCATGTGTGCAAGCTAGGAGTGACGAGTAGATGGACTTTTCTAGAAAGACCACAAACAAAACATAAGGCCCTACTTATGTTAATAACACCTTTTTCTCTAAGAAGGTGCTATTTTGCCCTTTAGGGCTGTTTTTGTTCATTTCTCCAGGGTGCCTCATTTGGCTTCTTGGCTGTCCTTGGGCTGTTTCTGTCCCAGCCAGGGGCCACAGGTCCTATGAAGTCACCACCTTGCACCTGTGCTTGCTCCAGTGCCAAGGCCAAAGAAAGTCAGCCTTTCTGCTTCCTTTCGAAAGCCTGCCAGTCACACCTTCTGTACTTCAAAGGCACATGGTATGACCTCAGCAGGCTGACATAAATGGACACTCACAAGAAAGATTATTCATCTTGTGACTTTTCCATACGGGACAGAAACAGCCATTAGTGAACCTCTGCAGAGCTTAACAGTTTACAAAGCCATTTTCCATACATTAATTTAATTTCGTTCTTAGAATGATTTATGGGATGGTAGTATTTTTCTTATTATTTTCTAGATGACAAATCTGACATTTAGAGAGGAAAAGTAATATGGCTGAAGTCACACTACCGGTAAAAGGCAGAGCTACAACTTAAATTCAGGCCCTCTGCTCCAAGCCACTTGAATCTTCTTAACACAGCAAAGCGCACCATTTCAAACTGGTTGCAGTGTTTCTAGACCTGACAGAATTAATCTAAATATTGTGTGTACTGAATAAAAAAAAAATACTGTCCTAGAAGGCTCTAATCCTCCAGGATGTTTTCAAAGATGGATGAAGGCCATTCTCTTGCCTCAGAGCCTGGAGAATTTGCGAGTCCCTGGGTATCATCTCCTGCACAACTCAAACAGCAAGATGTTTGGTTCAGTGCTGCAGCTGCAGGCTTCACTCCTTAGCATCTTATCTTCAGGAACTCCTGCCCTTTAGGAAATGCAGAGGCAGCTTTGAAATCCCTCCTTTCCCAAGATAAGGTCTAGAGGAGATGGCATTGAGTGTCCCCTACCGATGAAGTGCCCAGGCTATCCCATCCCCCTAGTGCCATCACACTCCAACTGCAGTATCGCTATATGCCTGAAGCAGCACAGAAACCTAACTCAGCAGAAGGTTGCCATACAAACTATAAACACCAAGTATTCAGCAAAATCCCCAGCACACGGTTAGCACTACACCACAAAATTAATGTCTTCATGAGGCTTCCAGTTAGAAGTGCAAGGCTTGATCTTGCAGAAGTCACACAGTATTTCAAAATGTGCAACAATCTTTTCTTTATGAAAACTAAAACAAAGCTGTACATCCAATGAACGTACCTGTGTGTACGTTAGATAAGGAGCATGAACAGAGGAAGTCCTGAAAAGACATAAACTGTCCCCAAATGATGAGACTACACAATATCTGAATAATTTATAGTAAGTAGATGTTGTGTTAATAACACATATGCAATGCACACTCATATGCACAAACACATACCAGTCACAGTTGCAATACCTCCATATAAATATATGCACAAACATGTATTTATACTTAGACTCATGCATCCACACATACATGTACAATCATGCACACACAAGCATGTACACATATATACAAATATGTATCACATGTACACATATATACAAATACACACACATATATGAATATTCATACAGCACCACGTGCCCCACAGAGATATGCTTATATACATACACAGACACACACATATGCACACACTCATACACACAAACTACTTCCCATAAAGAAAAGGTCAGGCTTCACTAATTAATTCTACCAAAAAATATTCAAGAACAACTGACATCAATAAACAAGAAACTCTTTCCATGCCCCCCATAACAACCAGGGAGAACACATTTGAACTTATTCTATGAAACCAATATCCCTCTGATAGCAAAACCAAAGGCCTCCCAAGAAAACAGCACATAAATATTTCTTATGAATATAAATACAAATTCCTTCAACAAAACACTGGCAAGCTAAATCCAACCACACATAAAAAGGAATATACACCAGACTAAGTGGCCACTACCTCAGGAACACAAAGTTGGGTTAACAACCAGTAAAATAGTGTGGATTTATATAAAAGTCATATCATAATCTCCACAGACACATACAAATCATTGACAAAATTGTGACAGCTTTTCATAAAAAGGTATTTAAAGACCAAGGAAAGCAATTTCCGTGGCAAAAGCTATGTGAAACAAAACCCAAAACCCCACAGTTAACAGCACGTTTAAATAGTAAAAGGCTAAACGATTTAGCCTGGGGTCAGGAAAAAACAAGATAAATATGTCTGTTCTGACTACTACTCTCTGGAAGGTCTAACCATGGCAACCTGGTGGGGAAGATAGAACAAGGCTAGCCACACTGTAGAGTGACAGGCACAATTGTAAGCACAACTGTCTCTGATCATAAATGACATAGTTTTGTACACAGAAAGAACTGAGAAGTCAGCCAATGAACTAAATTATTAGGAGTGAAGAACGTACTCAACCGTTCATAAGACAGAAGTCAACATGCAAAACTGAAGTGTGTTTCTGTGTACTAGTGATGAACTTGGTGGAATGAAATTCACAATAGAAATCACATCATATATGCTTGGAGATAAATTTAATAACAAAAAGTATATTTATTTATTTATTTATTTATTTAGTACTTGGGTTTGAATCCAGAAACCTGTTTATGCTAGGCAAGTGCCCTTCCACTGTCACTGAAAAAAAAAAAAACATCAACATAAGAAAAAATAACTAAATGTGTGGATAAACACTTTTGACCTAGAAGGATTAGCATTGCTCAATCTGTGAGTTAATTCAATCCCAACTGAAATCCCAGCTGCCTTTGCCCCCTGAAGTCAGCAAGATCAATCGTAAAATTTATGTGGCTAAGCAAGGGTACAATAGACAAAACAAGCTTTAAAAAGAAGAGAGTTGAGGAATTCACCGGTTCTTATTTCAAAATATGTTCCTTATTTAAAAAAAAGAAAAAAGAAAAAAAAACACCCACTCACCAGGATAAAGGAATGTGGACAAACCTGTTGGAATAGCGTTGAGAGTTCAGAAGTAAACCTTTTCGGTTATCATCAATTGATGTTCAGGAAGGACACCAAGGTCATTTAAAGGAGAAAAGTATTTTCAACACATAGTATTTGAATAATTATATAGCCATATGTAAAATAATACAGTGGACCTCTACTTCACACCTATGCACATACAAAAAATTAATTTAGATCAGTCGTGGGACCAAATGGAAGAAGTGAGGCTGTAAAAGTCACAGATGAAATTGTGACATAAATCTCTGTGACCTCGAATTGGGCAATAAATTTTCATGACACCCAAAGTCCCAGCTATGAAAGTAACATGGCAGGGAGATCCTGGGGCCAGAGGGCCCACCTACTGGTGGTGTTTCAACAAATGGATACATAGTCAAAATGCTGTTTTAATGTTTCTGATTGTACCCATAGATTTGTGCTACTTCCAAAGATGGAAGCCTCTTTTTGCAGTGGATAGTGCTTAAATCAGAGACTCATGACAGGTCAAAGTATTGAGAATAAATGACTATACGTGCTTATTGTTAATGGGTCATCTAGACCAACGTCCCTCTACCCAGGGCTCAGGGAACATTACAGAGGAGTGGGTGGAAAGGATGTAAGAACAGATGAGGAGGGAAACTGGAAAACTGCTTTCGCCAAGAACGTAGCTGAGGTTCTCTCATCTTCTTACCACAGCTGTGGTTACTGATAAAAACTTGAACAAAATCAAGGCAGTAAAACGTCTAGCATGGATGGGGAGGACTCCGGAGGGCCACCCTTACTGGGGACTGTGGGCCGGGGATGGCTGCTGAAGGAAAAATCACTTTTCTTTACAGATATAAACACTGGTAGGCTGCCCACATTCCAGTGATTGGCACCATATATTTGCATATGGCAACACGAATTGAACTCATTGGTAGGCTATTTAATTATAATGATAATGATAATAATAATAAATAATAATAATTATAATAAAAGGACATGAAACCAGGAGGAAAATAAGTTGATGAGTCCTGTGAGGAGTATGAGGGAGGTACTTGAAAATCAAAGTAAATTGTAGACAATTATAATATTTTCAAAGAATAAATAAGATGTATATTAAAAAATTAGGAACATTTTAAAGCTTTTGTGCTTTGAAGAACACCACCAAGAAATTAAAAATCAACCCACAAAATAAGAAAAAATTCAAAGTATATATGATAAGGCTTATTATCCAGAATGTGTATAACAATTAACCCATATAAAAGGAAGAATAATTGTTTGAGTAAACATTTCTGTAAAGAAGACAAGAAGCATATGATAGGATGTCCAACATCATTAATCATTATGGATATTCAAATTGAAAACCACTTCATATCCAGTACAAGGTTCAAAATCAAGGTATATAATACGAGTTGGTGAAGATGCAGATGATTGTAGTCATCAGACAGATTGTTGGATTGTTGGTGAGATTATAAAGTGGAGCAGTTACTGTAGACAACAGTCAGGTACTTCTTATAACCATGTTACTATGTGACTACACATCTGACTTTCAGAATGATGTCATCTAATACTATATATATATACATACAAATTTGTATGTATATATATATATACATACAAATGCACAGACATACACTGTACATAAATAAAACCACTATTATATAAAATATATAATGTATATTAATATACATACACACACACACATATTTTCAGCAAATAGTAAGAACTCTTTAAAAGTGCTCCTAACTTTAGACCCAAAGAAACCAAACCCTATGCCCATCCCAGAAACTGCTAGCTTGTACAAAGATATTCATGCCATCCTTGTTCCTAATGACAAAGGTGGAAACGACCTGAATGTCTACCACCTAACCAGTACATAGGCACAATGTATTCATAAATGAAATCTTAGGGCGATGTTGATGTGCGCTACAACATAGAGAAGTCGTGGAAAGTGTGACGAGTAACTGGATGAAGGCATAAAAGGCCACATGTGTGTGACCTTATGAAAGGTCCAGAACTGGAAAACCCACAGGACAAAAAAAAAAAAAAAAAAAATGGATGTTTTCCAGGTATGGGGGAGGGGAAATACACAGTGGTTACTGATGACACAAAAGGAATTTTTTTTTCCTCTGCTGTAACCAAAAGCTACGACAAAAGCAATTTCAGGAAGTGTCTTAGTCAGGGTTTCCATTTCGGTGATGAAACACCATGACCAAAGCAAGTTGGTGAGGAAAGGGTTTCTTCGGCATATACTTCCACATCACTGTTCACTTCAGAAGGAAGTCAGGATGGGAACTCAAAACAAGGCAAGAACCCTGCAATAGGAGCTGATGTAGAAGCCATGGAGGGGTGGCATTTACTGTCTTGGCCAGCCTGCTTTCTTATGGAACTGCCAAGCCAGTGGTGGATGCCAGGGGTGGCCCTGACCGCAATCAACTGGGCCCTCCCCTCTCAGTCATGAATTAAGAAAATGTCTTACAGGTTTGCCTGCAGCATTTTCTCAAGTGAGGCTGTCTCCTTCCAGAGGACCACCACTTATGTCAAGCTGACATAAAACTAGCCAGCGCAGGAATGAAGGGCCCACAGTGTTGAGTTTTGGTTGGTGCACAGTTTTAAGAGATAAAGTCTCTCATGGCAGCAGAGGCATAGCAGCAGGCCTGTGTGGTGTATGGTCACAGGGTGGTCATGGTCAGGAAGTAGACATGAATGCCGGAGCTCAGTGCACATTTTCCTTTTCCGTCAAGGACTCTACCCCAGGAGATACTACCACCTACATTCAGGTTGAGTCTCTCCTCTACAGGTAAACTGTTCTAGAAACAGGTTAATAGATGCATATAGAGCTGTGTTTCTTTGGTGATTCTAAATCTAGTCAAGTTATTAGTGAAGAGTAACTGTTGTGATACAACCTTGACAACTCAATATCCAAACACATCATGACATTCTATCCCTGACCCCTAAATGTTATTTTAATACTACTAGATGCATTTAGTATGTCTCTACATCTAAAATCCCCATAGCCTTTAACGGTCCCCATACTGTCTGTCTTCTGAGAGTCAAGGCAATCTTTTAACTGTGAAATTTCTATAATATAAAAACAAAGTTGTATGCTTTCATAATTCCAAAAGGGAAGGATAGAAGATATCAAGAAAAGACAGGCCCAAACTCCAACCATAGCAAACCCCACACCCTGTACCTCCTCCTAGAGCTCTCAATAGAATCATCAAAAGCTCTAGCAACCTTGGATATCACCACCTCTCCAGCTCTGCCACTTATAGCACTTGCAGCCTCTCTCTTGAGTGGACAATACCCCTCAGTGGTGGTCCTGTGGTCCTAGCGTCTCTCAAATCCTGAAGTCTCTATTACAGTCTCAGCTTCTGTTTTACTTCAGGCGATAGCCTCTTGGGCTCTTCTTATGGATAAAGTTATCATGTTAAGCATTGTTTGCTTTCAAGAACTCACTGGTGCTTTAACATTCTACCTCCACAACACCCTCACTGGTATATCTCTAATGCAAAACCAGTACCACATGGGCAACACTGCCAAGATCTCCAACTACCTGGAGACATATCCTGGCTCTCCTGGATCACATTTCAGCAGTCTCTATGTGTGTTCAGGGATAAACTGAAAAACACTCTCCTAGGTGGTTGATTTAAAGCAGGAACCCCTTCAGCAAATGGTATTCTGTGTTCAGGTCCTCTCATTTTAAATGGGTCTGTCGTGTCATGGGTGGGAACTTTTCATGGGTGGGTCTTGCCCCCCCCAGACACCTTTCTATTGTGTCAGTGAAGAACACTGGGTCTCTCCTTAATAATTCTAATTTCTCAAACAACCACGACCACTCTCTCCATGGCTTTGTCTGAACTTTAAACCTATGAGTCTTCCTTTCCTCCCCCAACTGCACACTTCATAATTTCTGCTCCATGAATTACCCACTTTCTTCTTTCTCGGTGTAGACCTCGCTAGTAACTGTGAGAAGTAATTGTACCACTGCCAGACTGCTGCTTATCTTGAAATTTCCTCCATCAAACAAACTAATCTATCATTCTTAAATATATCATCCATACTTAGCTTCTCAGGACAAGGGCAGAATACAGCCAGATTCTTTGCTAGAGTGTGACACCAATAGCTTCTAGCCAAGCTCCCAATAGACAACTTGTTCTCTCTAAAACTTTCTGTGCTGGGTTTCCATTGTCTGCATCTCCCTTAGAATTCTGGTCTTCCAGATCCCCACCAGAATGCTCATGAAGCTCCGCTTACAGCATCCTAGGGCTTCTCTATCCCATAATTCCAAACACCTCTATGCTCCTGCAAAACAAAGGTGTAAGAACCATGTGGTCAGGATTATCACACCAAACACCACTCTACGGTGCTAACTTACTGCACGATTAATTTTTCTCATTGCTATGACAAAATACTCGAAAGAAAGGATCATCTTGGCTTCTAGTTCAAGGATACAGTCTATCATGGCAGGGAAGGTGTGGCCATCAGAACAAGAGGCAGCTTTTCACATTGTGTCTATACTTTCTCCTTTTATTCTGTCTGTGACCTTGCCTGGGGGATGATACTGACCACATTCAGAGTGAGTTTTCTGTTCTCAATAGAAACTTTCCGGAAAAATATCTCAGTCCTATAGAGTTGTATTTTGATGATAACCTAAATGCAGTCAAGTTGACAAAAAAGATTAATCATCATAGTATTGATAGCTGTATAGTGATATAACACTGGGCTACATATTTCATAGGGAGGAATTTATAGTGTGTCGATTATATCTCACAAAAACTTATATCAGTGTCTACATAGAACAGAAAATCACGTAAGTGTGTTCATTGCATTATACCCAGTCACTCTGTCTCACAGATGACAACAGATTTACAAGTCGATGTTTTTTCTATAAATTCTACACTGTTCTTTCTAGGCAGTTTCTACAGGAATAACCTCCTCCAATACAAAACTCAGGACACATTTTAACATGAGTTTCCTGGATTTTTATTAACCTACATTAAAAGTCCACATACCTAGCCATATCAAGTAAGCTGTTCACCAACCATCTGCTTAGAAAATGTTACAATGATATAAAATTGAAGTTGTCACAAAACAAAACTCCTCCAGGCATAGCCTCACATATATCAGGCATTGATTCATATCATATAAACATATTTCATTACGCAAAAGACACACCCAAGTTTCTAGACATCAGCCATGAGGAGCTGATGGAAAATTATGGCTACCCACACACTTTTATGCAGGAAAAGAATTCTCATCTGCTTTCTATTTTACATTTGAAGTCAACAGTTGAACAAAAACAAAGCACCCTCAAAACCATTCAGGGTGGAAGACTTACTCCATCAGTGGGTGACTCAGTTACCTGGTGCAGTACAAACATTTATTGAGTGCACAGGTACATCTTTCTCTGACAAGCTCTTTTCTCGTGCCTTTGAAAATGTCTTCCTAGGATCAGAGCTGCACAGAAGCCTCTTACAGAGCCTACTTCTGTGTGGTCTACTTTCCCGCTTCAGTCTCCGCATCCTTCTTCTTTTCTTCTCCTCACATCCCTCTTTCTCCTCACTCCCCAGTCTGAAGAACCCTCTCAACACCATTCCTGAGCAGTCTGCCCCTCTGCCTCTCTCTCCTCATATCTACCACTCATGTGTAATTAAGCTTCTAGGCCCAGATCATGCTAGGGATAACCAACATTTTTGCATCACTTCCTGTGTGAACTGGATTTCCTCACATCTCAGCGGATCCCTACTAGTTTATTATTTTTACTATTTAGTTTGTTATTGCTTATGTTATTATCACTTATTGTTCTTAGTTTATAAGAATTTAAGAGCCAGGCAGAATAAGGCCCTGCAGGAAGTCCATTAAGCCTCTTGCCACTACTGCCTGCCTTAAGGTGTCACTCTCCAACTAACCTTCGTTACAACTGTCCCATCATAACCCAGTGACATTTGCACGTAAGAAATTCTGGAAATAGATATTTTATAAACGCATACAATCAAGTTTATAAGAAGAAAGCAAAGACTGGGGTCTTCAGTCTCACTGTCCCTCCACTCTGCCTCCACTCTAGAGCCCCACAGTGGCCAGAGCACGCTCCTAAACGTGCTGAGAGCTGGCTGTGTGACACCCTTCTGCATGCCAAGGCTCTGCTGCTGCTGTTCCCTGAACCCTCCAATCCTATCTATTGCCTATCCTTGTGTCTCTTAGAAATAATCTTGATAGTGGATGCCCTACCTAAAATTGACTTAGGAGCCCCTGTGGCCTCCTGTAGGTCTTGGGTCTCCCCACCCCCATGGAATCCTTGGAAGGCACAGCCTGATCTCATTAGAATTAAATCTCCACAGGGCTCTAGAGTAGGAATGCTGGGCTACCTTGTTATACGATGTACGCGTACTTCACCTCTTTGTATGTCAGATCCTTCCTTGGTGAATTAGAGGAAATCCTAGCATAATATGCAACTTACCAAGTTTCTAGGATGTTTAAAATAATATAAGTAATAAAATGAGATGTGGCATGCACATATACATCTCTAGATAAATAATTCCCAATTTACCCTCCTTCCTTCTTCACCTATACCTCTGGTATTCCTATAAATCTTTGCTTTCTTCTCATAATCTTAATTATATGCATTTACAAAATATCCAATTCTAGAATGATGGGACAGCAGTGACAGAAAGTGGAGCTTTACGAAGGGCATTAGCTCCAAGTCTTAATGGTACACTTAATGAGTCTACCCCAGCCACATTGTTCACATCTGTGAAATGGAGCAATGGTATAGACCTTGTGAGACTGCACAGAAAGTCGACAGAGATAGTCTGTCTGAAGCAAGTGTTCAGTGCCTGGAGCTCACTAGGCAGGCTGGACCACAAACCCGTTCACTGCTTATATCTGACACACAGTCAGATCATGTTCTCAGCAGCAAGTGGCATCCACTAAAGAAAAGGAAGGCACTGGGGAGAGTGTAGAAAGAGAATTTAAAATAATCCTTTAAGATAAGATTCCAGAACCTAAAACCACCCCCCATGGCCCCTGAGACCTGAGGGGGGCTCAGTATTCTATGGCTCTGATCAACAGCAGCTTCCTTTTGTCAGGGGAATCTCTGCAATAGGGAAAAGCCCCGGACAGTCAGCACACACATGTGAGTTCTGACTGATACAAGGGAATGCTAGTTAACTGGACAAAAGGAAGGAGGGGTGGGGTGTGCAGAGGCCCACTGCCAGCTCCGAAGCTGTACTCCCTCACTGAGAACGTGACCGCCACGAGGCGCTCGTGTTGATTTTTCCCAGAGGACGAGGAGGAAGGCCAGTTCCATGGGGGCGTTAATGTGGAGGGGTGTGGGCAGTGCAATGGAGACTCCTGTGGCTACATTCTTTCTTGGCAGGCAGAGTGATAGGGTGTGGGTGTCCTGTCATCAGATCTGCACGACATTAGCCCAACCCATTACATCAGCAGGAATCACATCCCTCAGGGAGGAGTGAAGGCCAGGGCAGCAGGGCCAGCTCATCCCACAGTAAGGCATTACAAGCTGTTGCCTCTCCCCTGCCCTGTTCTTCTGAACTCCATGGGAATTGCCACTCCCAAGGCCCACCACATCTCAGGCACCACCTGGGTGTTTAATTTATGTTCAAATATTTAATTCCCCCAATATCCCTTCCAAGATGCAATCACATCCATATTTTATTAGTGACTTCAGTTGGTCTCAGGGAGGTGAAGTCATTGGCCATGATCATCACATAGTCAGTGTTTGGCAGCGCTGGGATCCAAGCCCAGATCCATCTTAAGCTATAGCCCCTGTTTTGTTTGATGGGACTCCATATTCTCTCAAAGGCCTCTTTTGACACAGCCTTTTCCAGCATGCCTATTTTGGAATGCTATGAAGCTGGTGATAAGTCTCTTTTATTATTCTGTGAAGTTAAATCCACCATGACATAGGTTATGTTGTTTAGTTCCATTTCCAAAGCACTACCTGTCCATGTCACATACACACTGCAGTCCAGGAAGGAAAATCTCTTAGCATGCTCGGCAAACATACCAAGCCACCCTGGGAATCGCAAAGAAGTTATCAGACCCAACCAAGCCTACTGACATTTTTAATCAACATTCACACATGCCTGCATGCAACATTTATCATTAATTTAGTCAGAAAATGTTGAATTAGGAAGCATGACACTACCAAGCATCTAACTAGACGTGGGAGATATAAAATAGACACTGTCTCAGAATTTCCCAACCACAGACCAAATTCTGGGGAGGGTTGTAGAGTCCGGCCTTTGGTCCTTCTTGGTTCTTGATTCCAGATGTAATCACTTGCTTGCTCCCATGTCACTATCACCAATCTTAGCTGCCATGATAGGATACTGGGCCAATACTAGTGCTGTGCCTTTGACCTTCCTAAGTTGTGACAAATAAACCTCATCTTCCTAAGTAGCCAAGTCAGTGATTTCAGTACAGTAATGAGAGACTAACCAATGTACCTAGGCATAAGCCTGTGAGGAGAGACAGTAACACTAGGTATGGGCTGTCCGTATGCAAAATGTTGCACGCACACGCGCGCACGCGCATACACACACACACACACACAGAGAGAGAGAGAGAGAGAGAGAGAGTCAGAGAGAGAGAGAGTGAGTGAGAGAGAGAGAGAGAGAGAGAGAGATTTAAAGGTAATTTGTTTATCTACCCCCATGCTGACAGCATATAATAATACTCACAGGGGGATTTCTTCCTCTTCCACTTCCTCTTCTTCCTCCTCCCTCCTCTTCTTCTTCCTCCTCTTCCTCCTCCTCCCTCCTCTCTCCCCCTCCATCCTCTTCTTCCTCCTCCTCATCCTTCTACTTCAACTTAACTAAGACCTCTACAAAGGCTACATCATGGAGAGACTTATTACATTTCAAAAAGCTCTTAAAAGCTGACCTTTGGCTGGGGACTAGTGTTTCCTTTACTAAGCAGTCTATCACAGTGAAGGTCCCTGACCAGACCATTGTCCTGTGGCTGGCAGTAACCAATCTGTAACAGCAGAGGCCCATGGCCAACCTCACAAGGAGATTTTTTTTTTTCAGGAACAAAAGAAACCAACTGGAAGGCGAGTCTCCATAGATGGAGCATTCACAACCAGCAAATGCCTGCTGGATATTTATGTGCCCTCAGTGTAGAGGCGGTGAAATTGGATAAGCTCAAAGCCATAGATTTGTAACTTGCACTTATGTAAATATCTATGGATTCATTGAGGGATCGATTCTCTCTGCCTTTCTCTTTAGTATGTGCTTCAGAGAGAACATTTTTTTTTCCTTCTCGAAATGAGGATATGGACTTCAGCTGTTGCTTAGGAAAGTTAAGTTAGAAGCCTGCAAAAGAATAGTCTAAAGTCCATTTGTGACTTCACTCTAACAGATAACACTGAATCTTCTTTCCCAATGCCCCCATCAACTCTGGGTTACTAAGTTGGCCAGATCAGTAACACTTTTTACATGGGGTGGGGTAGGGTTGGAGGCAGAGAGACAGAGAGACAGAGAGACAGAGACAGGGAGAGAGGAAGAAAAGGAAAGAGGGAGCGAGGGAGATAGAAAAGGCGAAGGATAGAGGAAGGGACCTCTGCTAACTGACAAGCACATGCCAGCTTTTTTCCCAGAGCTTCTTAGCCAGAGTTGCCAATCTCTTTCCTGCTTCTGATTTCTAACCTAGCCACATATCCCCACCCCAGGCCATCTCCTAAAGCCCTGGTAAACTCTTTCTCCTCCCTCTCAGTGTCCTCTTAAGCCCTCAGACCCCAAAGTCTGGTCTTCAAGACTCCTGATCTGGGCTCTGATCTGTCTCTGACTTGCTCCATTGCAGGTGTGTGGATGCAGAAGCCTCCACCAGCCACTGTCCAATGCTACCCTTTCAGCATTTAACTTACAAATGGCATTTCTCTAACCCTTGTCATCAGTGCTTTCTTCCTCCTGGGTTTATTGGAACCTTGTTATATTACTGCGTGCGAGGGGAGCAGTAAAGAAACTGCTGACAGGACTGCTACATGGTCTGATTAGGGAGAAGGTTTTATTGTGAATAAGAGAGAGAAAACAACCAGAGGCATCTGGAAGAGTCTAGAGATGAGAGGAAAGACAGCATCTTCCAGATGCCTCACATGGCCAGGGCTAGCTGTGAGAGAAGGAAAACTAGCACGAGATAGAAAAGATGATCAAAGGGGCAAGGGGAGAAGAGGATATGGAGAGAGGAGAGGGGTAAGGAGAAGAACAGGGGCAGCGGGGAGAGGGGCAGGGAGAGGGAGAGAAATAGAGAGAGAGAAAACACTAGAGAACATCAGGTTATAAGGAGGAGGGTGGGTAGCTGTGGGGAGGGAAGGGCCAGATGAAGCGTGAAATGTATAACAGGTACTATGCATAGGTATTCTAAGACCCCGGGGGCCAGCATGCGCTTTGATATACAAACACAGGTACCTGTCAGTAAAGAGCCTATATATAGGTCACTTCTGGCAGAGGTGAGGCATCTGTTCACACTGAGTCCACAATCCAGAAGTCTATAGCAATGAATGCTGCGTTTAACTGCCTTTCTTCTTTCTGTTCAGTCTGGACCCCCAGACCATGGAATGGTGGTACCCACATTTAGGGTAGGCCTTCCTATGTCATAAACCTAAACTAGAAAGCACCCACAGACAGCTTCATAGGTGTATTTTCATAATGATTTTAAACCCCAGCAAGCTGACAGCCACAAAGGTATAGCATCCCCAAGAAGAATCTTCACTCCAGTGGAGCCTGGTGCCTCACGTCAAGACCTGCCTTGCTGATAGACTAGTGTCATAGAAAGGTGGAGCCACAAGTACACTAACCATGACATAGAAGTAGTTCATTTGTCCCAGGAAGAAGTACAGTTTGCACAGATACTGTGAGGTACCACTAAGGGACAATTTAGCCCCCATGGGGGACTAGGAACCCTTGGAAAGAAAATCTCTGGGAGACGAGACATGCTTCAGCAGTCAGACACTGCTAGAGCCCCTGGAGATTACAATAAGTCCAAGATGATACATATTAATCATCCTGCAATCATTTTAACGACAGTTACCACAAGGGCTAAAGGAGTATCTATGAGAGAAGAGAAGCTCATAGGACAGGAGCTGTAGCACAGTCTCTCACACAGTGACCCACTTGGCCCTGACCCTTTTCCAACAAATCACTTATAAAAACCCTCTTCTGATGCAGAAAAAAATAGCACCTTCAACAAATGGTACTGGTCAAACTAGGTAGCTGCATGGAGAAGAATACAAAAGGATCCATACTTATCATACTCAGTACAAATGGATTAAAGAACTCAACACAAAACCAGATATATTGAACCTAATAGACATGAGGTGGGGATGGCTTTGAACTCATTGGTGCAGGAAGACTTTCTGAAGAGGACATCAATTGCAGAAGGCATTTTGTGATCAACAAACAAAAAATGGGACCTCATGAATCGATGAAGCTTCAGCAGAGCAAAGGGCACTGTTGTTAGGACAAAGCAGGAGCTCGCAGAATGGGAAAAGATTTTCACCACCTACCTACTCAAAAGAGGATTAAGATCCAAAATATATAATATATATAGAACTAAATATATAACTAAAAAATAAAAAAAAAAATAAACACCAGATAGCAAAATTACCACAGTTAAAATCTGGAGACCTGGGATAGTGAAATTCCAAAAAGAGCAAACTCAAATTTCTGAAAAATATTTAAAGAAATGTTCAACATCTTCAGCTATCAGGAAAATGCAAATCAAAACATTTTTGCAATTCCATCCTAAATTTCTCAGAATGGCTAAGATCTACACAAGTGGCAGCTCATGTTGGGAGGATGCGATGTAAGAACATTCATCCATTGCTAGTGGGAGTGCAAACTCACATAAACACTATGGAAATCAGCTGTACAGTTTCTCAGGAAGATGGCAATTGATCTACCTCAAGACCCAGCCATATCACTCTTGTGCATATACCCAAAGGATACTTAGTCCTACCACAGAGACACTTGCTCAACCATGTTCATCGCTTCTCTATTCATAACAGCCTGATATTAGAAACAACTTGGATACCCCTCAACAAAAGAATAGATAAAGAAATGTAGGGCATTTACACAATGGAGTATTACTCAGTCATTTAAAAAAAATCATGAAATTTGCAGGTAACTATAAGGAATTAGATAAAATCGTACCTAGTAAGGTAACCCAAACCCAGAAAGACAAATGTGGTCATGTATTCACTAATATATGTATATTAGCTGTAAAGTCAGTGACAGCCAAGCTACAGTCTGTAAAGCCACAGAGGTTAGGTATAGAATAAGGGACTAGGGGGTAAAGATAGGTCTTGTGTGGAAAGGGAAATAGAAGAAACAGTTATGGATGGGTAAGGGAGCTGTAACAGAAGTACCAAGTTGGGAGTAGGAGTGAAGAGGAAGATTATGGAGGGATATGGAGAGACAGATAAAATTGAGGGCCATTTGAGGGATAGCATGGAGACCTAGGATAGTAGACGCCTCGTTAAATAAAAAGACAACCTAAATGGAATAACCAAATTAGGGAGGAGACATAATCCCAGCTGGCCATCTCTTGTCACCAAATGAAGCTTCCAGTACCAGGATTGGGTTACATCTAATTGAGTTGTTGGCCAAAGGGATCCCATAGGAATACCCAAACAACTGAGGCTGTTGCCAAGACTACAGGTTGCTTTCCACAAACTGACAGCAAGGCCCCATTGCTGAAGACTACATCTGCACAACTCATTAAACACGGAGAGGTTGAGCTGGTGGCTACGTAGAGCTTTTACCCATTTTCTTTTAGCATCTTTAATACAGAAAGGTACTTTTCACACTTCCAAAAGAGAGATGTAAAAACCAAGCCATCCACAAACATTTTGATCTACAATGGTACCCTGCCTATAAGGTATGATAATGCAATGGTGGGAGTAACCACAAGGTTTGACTTCAGTCCCATTCTATGAGACAGAACCTATTCCCAACACTGTGTGGGTGACCAATACCAGAGACAAAATAGTAGATATCCCAAGGACCTAGGGTAAAGCCAAAAAACCCAAGAAAACAAGAAATAGTTGTGATAAAATAACTCTCAATGAATTCTGCTACACCCCTAGATCAGCGTCTTGCTCAGCCATCATCATTGAAGCTTCCTCCTGCAGCAGATGGGAGCAGACACAGAGACCCACAGCCAGAGAGTGTGCAGAGGGACCATGGAACACTCAGCCCTAAGTGTCTGTATCAAGTCCCTTCCCTCAGGGATCTAGGATCCTAATGGAAGAGGAGACACAAAACATGTAAGAGCCAATGGAGGACACCAAGGTCCACTAACTCAATGTGATCCAAGCTCATATGAACTCATAGAGACTGAAGAAGCATGCACCAGGTCTACATGAGTCTGCACCAGGTCCTATAGCTTTAAGCTTAGTGTTTTTATGGGACTCCTGAGTATGTGGATAAGAAGGCCTCTGATTCTGGTGCCATCTCTTAGACCCTTTCTTCTCTGTTTGCTTTGTCTAAATCTGATGTGTTAGTTTTTGTCTTATGTTATCCCTCAGAAGCCTGTTTGTTTTCTAATGAGAGACAGAAAGGGAGTGGATCTGGATGGAAGGGGATATGGGGAGGAACTGAGAGGAAAGAGGAGGAGTAGAACTATAATCAGGAAATATTATGTAAGAAAAACTCTACTTTCAATAGAAGGAAAATCTAAATCTTCCCTGCTATACAAAGCAAAGATGGTAGCATTTTAATACCTAGAATGTATCAAGGTTAGTACTAACTTTATTTTCAGATGTTTGCTGGCAATCTGGAGGTATATAAACTCCAACCAAGGGACCACCACACTGTGCTGATTTCTTCACTTGCCCTTGCCCACTGTATCTATTCTCTGCCCTCTCTGTCCAGGTCTCTGTTTCAGGCTGAGCACTGTAGACTGTATCCTCCAGGCCCCTTTGTCCTCTCCTGTTCAGCCAATGAGAGGCAGTGGCAAGAGGTGAAAGGCTGTGAGGGAAAAGAGTCTGGTAACCACTTCCTCTCCCTCTCCATACCCTCTTCCATCCTAAGGGCCCATGGAAATGTGGGCCCGTCCACCTTGCTCCTGCAGGAATCAGGAATAAGAGCTTCCTGCTTCTGGAATTCTCTGTCCTTGGCTGGTTCCACAACCCTGCCTCCACTTTCCTTCAAGCCTTTGGGTTAAACTCTTGTATTGTGTTGTCTCCCTTTAGGATATTGACTGATTTAAACATAGTTTAAACATAGTCTCTTGGTATCAGCAGAGGGCTGGTTGAGCCCAGAATGCACCATGGATGCCAGTCTGTGGACATTTGAGAGTCATATAATATATGGCAGAGTGTTTTCATGTAACCTACACACACCCTCATATACTTTAAATGGCATTTAAGTTGTTGTTATATACCACCATTTGGGGCAGAATAACAAGAAGAAAGTTGCGCAGCTGCGGTTATTTTCTCAAGTACTTTCAATCTATGGTCGGTTGAGTCCGTAAGTATGAGTTCTGTGGCTTTACAGGGCCAACTAAACATATAATTCCATCTGAACTGTATCATGTGTCTTATAATGGTGTGTCTGGAGAGACATAACTTTAGATTGGCAAAGGGCTGGGGATCTATAGAGTCTAACACCCACAATGGGATCACTGCTCTAAGATGAGCTGAAGGGGTTTGCTCTGGATACCATGTGGGCAGGCTGAGTACCAGGCTGGGACTGAATTTTCTTGCCACGAGGAACTGACAAATCTAATAGCAGAGTCATACAGCAGAAACACATTCATGCCATTTTGTATGACTGTAATAGACATATGTCATATATGCATGCACTTTAAAATACATTATCCTTTGGGAAAACTCAGTGGAACTTATTCAGCAATGTTCACATTGCCCAAGATCTCTGAGCTGTCCATCAGCAATCACACAGAAAACAAACACATATCACCTTCAAGTGTCCCAGACTCCAAAGTGTAAAAAGACATGTTAGTAACACGCTCTAGAGGTTCTCAGCCTTCTTAATGGTATTACAGTTGATCATGTTGTGATGACTCGCAACCATAAAATTATTTTGTTTCTACTTCATAGCTTTAAATTCGCTATTGTTATGAATCATAACGTAAATATCTGTGTTTTCTGGTGATCTTAGCTGACCCCTGTGAAAGGGTTATTCATTGTCCACGTTGAGAACTACTGCTATAGGGTATAGTGCTCACCTAATAATCACCCTGTGGAACTGCCGCATTTCCCTATGCATAAAACTCTAAGCAAACTGGTCTTACTGACACTGGGCACACACAGTAGCATCTGCACATGCATGTGTACACAGAACTTACACCACAAAACTTCTAGCTGCTGTCAGATCTAACTATTTTTAAGTTATACTTCCCCAAATCACATCCATTCAGGACTGATTTTTCCAGTATAAAAAGAAGCACGCGCGCGCGCGCACACACACACACACACACACACACAGTTTGGCAAAAAAGACAGAATAGTATCCAGAATAATGGCCAGAGTCCAGATCAACTGTGAAATACTGGATCGGCCTTCCCTAAACCACAGAGAGACTTGGAGGAAGCCATATGCTTGTGTAAGTCTGGGACTGTAAATGTCAGATGCCACAACACAGAACGGCTACTTCCACCGAAGCCTTTATTTATAATGATCACACAAGGGAAAGGAGGTGAGGGCTTCAGCCCTCCAGGTTAGCTTTCTGGTGCCCTGAGAAAACCCTGGCCAAAAACATCTTTGTTTTTGATGTCTTTCGTTTACTCAGAAAAAAAGAGTTTATTCATCTTATACTTCCACATCACAGTCCATCATGGAGAAAAACCCCGGCAGGAGCTCAAGCAGGAGCAGAAACTGAAGCAAAGTCCATGGAAGAACGATGTTTGCTGGCTCGCTGATGACTTGTGTTCTGCCACCTTTCTTATTCAAGACAATGTGCCCAGGGGTGGCACCACCCACAGCATGCTAGGACCTTCGGTGATCATGAAAATGCCCCACAGACGTGCCCATGGGCCAATCTGGTTCCTCTTTCCCAGGAATCTCTAGTTTGTATACTGATGACAAAACTAAGCAGCATACTCCTATCCTAAGCTTACCTTTGTTTTCCTTTATTCATTCACTTCACACACACACACACACACACACACACACACACACACACACTCCAGACCCCTAAAAGCTTTCATTAATTTTTTGTTGTTTTTCTAGTTTATATATATGGATGTTTTTCCTGCATGTGTGAACCACTTGCATGCAGGGCCCACAGACGTCACAAGAGGGTATCAGATCCCGAGACTAGAGACAAATTGTGAGGGGCTCTGTGGGTGCTGGGAATTGAACCTGGGTTCTTCGAAAAAGCAGCCAGGGCTTTTACCTGCTAAGTCAACTCTCCATCCCTGTGAAGTTTTCTTGGCCACTTCCAGTGCTTGGCTATCCTTGGTACATTTGAGAAACAACAGTAACACTTTTGTCCTAAGCAACTTTACAGGAAGAGCTTGGTTCCTCCTGGTTGACCTGGGTTCCTTACAGATCAACAGGTAAGCTGCCCCTGCCTTATATGCTTCTGCCTCATTATGAGGTGAATCCAAACCTCCCACCAAACACACACACACACACACACACACACACACACACACTTAAAAAGCAGGCAGTTGCAGTCATAACTCACTTTCTACTTTGTGCCAAGAGTTAGACAGCCAAAGTTCCTCTTCTGTACTTTGTGTTTCTCTTTATTATTCTAGAGCCACACACTGACAATACAGAGTGTGCAAAGCTAGAAGCCTGGGGTCTCTATGTAAGCAGACCAACTCCTGCGGTGACCTATTATCTGGGTGAAATTATGGTTTGACATCAGCCAATTCTAAATCTATGTGGGGTATTTCCTAATTGCATATTTTCTCCAGCATGAGAAATTGCAAGCTAGGTAAATAATCTACTTTAGTACTTTTGCTTGATATACAACCCAAGCATCAGGACAGCAGATTAGAACAGTGGGTACCATACTTTGGGACTGAGATAATTTTAGGATTTTCTATGTCTTCAGTGCTTGTTTCTAGCCAGGCATTATGTAAAGCTTGCAGATTCTGGTCCAAGCCAGCATGCCCATGGTCATTTTATTATCTTTGTCCAAAAGAAAGCATCAGAATTATGATCATCAGTCTCAAGCTTCAAACAAACAGTATCTATTATACTGTCATTTTCCATGGTGAAGAGGAGACCCAAAGTGAACAAGATAAACAGATACAGATGGAAAAATTAAAACTCATCGGTTATGTCAACTAATTCTTCAAAGTAATTTCTCTTGCTGTTAGAGGGAATATATATTTTCATCCTCACATTCCAAAGCAAACCCAATGATTAGATCTATTATTGAGTCAGCCTACTTCACAAACTATACTTTTCAAGTCTCAGCATTCCTAAATCTATGTAAACAACAGAATTTGACACTGTACGACATGAAGGCTGGGAGCAAGATAAGAGAAAGGGAAAGGAAAGCCTACCAGAAATTGTAACAGGAATCAAAGTTCCCAGCGTCAGTCAGATGACTCTAAGCAAGCAACAATGCTTCATAAAAGTCAATCAGCTTTATTTTGCTGTTAGAGAAACTCTTTTAAGATGTCTCCCTCCTAATACAATATTGGGCAAAGGACCAAAGAAAATGTACCTCTTCTTAACATATAAATTGATTTCAAGCTGCCAAATTTAACAAAAGCCCAGAAGACATAGTTGCGGTTACAAACGAGAATGTCGGAGTGAATGTGCTAAGCAGTGAGGCGTTCTGGGAGCTCACGGAAGGGACAGTGAGGGAGAGGTGGGCAGTTAAGTAAAGAACTGAGTGAGGGATAGGAATGCCATCTTAAGCAACATGCATTAAACTGATCGAGGCATGAGTCTACTCTGTGTTGCTACAGCGAAAACTCTCCAAGACTGAGTACTTTATAAAGAAAAGCTTACTTAATCCGAGACTATCACAGTGAAGCTGGCATCTAGCGAAGCTCTCCTGGCAGATAGCTTGACACGGTGAAGGCGCATGCAAGAGGGAGCTCCCGTGCCATGGGAGGCAAAGAGAGCCAGCTCACCTTGTAACTACGCCCTCTTCAGGCCACCCAGCCAATCCTGTGAGACCTAACCAACATACGTCCACAAGATTAGCATTTATCCCTTCAAAAGACCAGGCAGCCTAAAAATGATCCCCTATCTTTCCCATGCCATTACACTGGAGAGAAGATCAATGCAAATTTCTGGTGGGGAAAAGCACATTACACATCATAGGATGGGACGTAGAAAGGGAAAGTTGGAGAGTGTAATCAATGGGGACAAAAGTAATGGAGGCGCATTGAAGGGGTGAGGGGTAGCGTGAGCCGAGTGGCGTGGCTGAGTCCCTGTCTTCCAGTGCAGCCTTGATAGCTTGGAGCTTAGATGCACACACACTACTTAGAGTTGAGCATGAGTGTCCAGGAGAACATCAGTTTAGAGAAGATCGTCCCCTCAGAGCTGGAGGAGACATAATGTCACCTGAAGTTTCTAGGTGTCTGGCTTATGTTTCTCTCCTTCCACACCTAGAACAAAGTAGAGGGAAGGGACAAGGAGAAGAAGCTTGTCCTCCGTGAAACAGGAAAAAGCCATTTTTAAAAGGAAATGAGGTTGATAAGGATTAGGAACTGGCTAAGAAGTCAGGGCCTCAATTCTTCCTCAGTCAAGGTAGGTCAGCAGTCACAGAATAACAAAAGGCTGAAGAAGGAGTCACAAGGCTGACCTTCCAGCCACAGCCCCGGTCCTCCTGGTGTGGCATCTCATCAGGCAGCCACAGGACCCCTCCGGCCTCAGGACCCCTCCCATGTGAGTAGAATGAAAAGGCCAACTGAGATACCACCACGGCTCCTCTTGGGTTGCCTTATCAGTTGTCCACCCCGTGGCTCAGCCAGGCCCCTTCCCAGCCAGCTCAGCGCCTTTGTTCTTTGAGGCACAGGTGATAATCAGAAAAGCCACCTGAAGAACTCAGCAGGTAAAAGACTCACTTCCGAGTCTAGGGATGTTCCCCATAAGAACAAAGCAAGACTGAAACCCCAGCAGGGAAAACCTGGACCCTGCAGCTGCCTGTGCAGCATCTGTGGCTCTTGGCGGCATCATCTGGGCTCCAGAAGCCTTAGATCGTCCCATCCCTCCGCTTTGCCGCCAGCAGCACTGTAGCCTCTCTTGGCCCTGTCTCACCCAATGCCTGCAGCTTTCCTCAATGCAGCGCCCTGCACTCTGGGCATCGAGGTTTCACCTTTACAACTTTAGACAAAAGAGCTTTTGGGGCCTCTTAGCAAGGCTAGCCTCGGCCTTCCTTGCCTAACCTCAGCCGTCCTTGCCTAGCCGCCGCGGCCGTCCTTGCCTAGCCTCGGCCGTCCTTGCCTAGCCTCGGCCGTCCTTGCCTAACCTCAGCCGTCCTTGCCTAGCCGTGGCCATCCTTGCCTAGCCGCAGCAGCTGTGGGGCTTCTTGGCTAAAGTTCCCTTTTAACAATAGCATTCTGCATGGCTGCCACACCAGCACCATGTGGAGGATACTCCTGAGTTCTACTGGCAGCTTAGGATACAGTCTGCCTCTCTCCTGTCACAGCTCCTGGACTACGTGGACACTGGCAGCCACACTGTAGAAACCCCTTCCCCTTTGGCTGGTTTTTGAGAAGGGAACTGTTGGGTGGCCATCTTTGCTCTGCTTTCCCTGTGAAATGAATCTGCCTCTTCCAGTTCTTCAGCAGGTGAGGGCTTGCGCTGCAGGTACCTTACCTAGCGTCACAGTGCAGAGCGTGATATCCTCTGAATGAAACAAATGTCCTATTACAGATGCTTTGTCTATGCCCCCTTCTAAGTCTGCAACTTAAAGCTCACTCTGCTTCCCTTACCAAACTGCCCCCTTGCTGTTCTGTCTTACTTTAGAGTCCTACGCAATCACAGCCTGGATGCTAGCCTACCTTGAAATCGCTTCCCTCAGACATCTCACTCTAACACTTGTAAATTCAGCTACTCTCAAGCTTCCCTCCTCATTACACTACTCTCTTTAACAAACACACATGCTTCATCTGCAACTTTAGATACTCACACACCCTTTCCCCCCCCCGCCCCGCCCCCCCCCCCCGTGCCATTCTGCACAGTTTTCTTCTCAGCTTGCTTTAAGCTCTCATTATAAACCTCAGAAAATGCAGCCAGCATCACCCATGCCACAACCTAGATGTTACACTGTGTTGAAACTGCCTCTGCCGTACAGCCTAATCCGTTACTGTCGTGTTCAGTCTCACCCAATGTCTCTCAGGACATGGCAGACTACAGCCAGACTCTTTGTCAGAAGGTAACCCAAGTGGCCTCTACCCAGTTCCTAGTAGAGTCCCTTTTCACTTCTGAAACCTTGTGAGCACAGTCTTTACTTACTGCCTTTCTATCAACATCCTGGTCGGCCACACCCACCCATGAGAATAGCCTGGTGAGCTCTAATCACACCATTCTTGGCCTCTGTATCCCGCAGTTATAAACTGGTCTCTGTTCATCTGGCAAAGCAGCTACAAAAGCCGACATTGATCACATTCCATCATGGTAAGACCCCTGCTCCTACTGCCAGAATCCGCATTAGCTACCTTTCTTTCTCAGGTAATCCTCTCTAGAAATGCTTTCATAGCCAAGGGCATGCATGCCGCACCTGTGTTTCTTAACCCAGTCCAGTGGACAACTGAAATCACTGATCACAAAAGGGCTTCTTTAAGAACTAATGCCAGGATCACTAAAAGAGTTGATTCAAATGTCTCCCCTTCCAGATTTATAGCAACCAAGACAATAGGCATAAATGAAGGGAACCATCAAAGTTAAATTCCTTCTACAAAATACTGTCTTCATTTCCTAGATCAAGCTAATACTGGTTAGCTGTCTGTCTGTCTGTTTTGTTGTTTGTTTCAATTTGGCACAAACCAGGATCATCAGGGAAGAGGTAACCTGAACTGAGAAAAATGCTTCCATCAGATTGGCCCAGAGGCATGTCTGTTGGGACATTTTCCTTATTAATGATGGATGTGAGAGGGCCCCACCCACTTGGGTGGTACCAACTCTGGCCAGGGTATTCATAATTGTTTAAGAGAGCAGGTTGAAGCCAGCTAGAAGGGCCAGCCAGTAAGCTGTGTTCCTTCACATGGTTCCTGCCTCTGCTCCCACTTGAGTCCTACCTAATTTTACTCAATGATGGACCCAAACCAGGAAATATATAACAAATAACCTCTTTGCTTCCCAAGATGCTTTGGACATGGTGTTTATCACAGCAACAAAACACAAACTGTGACAAGCCCTAACAAAAAAGTACCACTGTGACCTATCAGAAATGAGTTAGCATATCCAAAGAAGGGCTGAAGAAGACAGGGTTATCACAGCATCTGGATGGCTACTGCTTATCATATTAAAATAATTCCAAACCCTTCAGTAGAAACTCAGTTCCTTGGATGCTCAAATCCTTGACACAATAAAATGGTGGTGTTTGTATGGATGTCTACATATCTGTCTGTCATCCCAGGACTGCTTATGATGCATGCATGCACACTGTAAGTGCTTCACACATTGCTATTGTTTAGAGAATAACGACAAGAAAACTGTTGCTCATGTTCTATATGCACATGTGCATATGTTCTTTTCCCAAAACGTCTGACTGTGTTTACCAGCACTGCAATGAGTGCAGGATTTCTAACATCCATGCAGCGCCTTCTGGGCCCTTGGGCTGCAGGAAGGACACTCTTAGTTTCTCCAGGGACTCTGAGAGGCCCATGTTATCCCAAGCTTCACTTTCAGGTAGGAGTTTAGTAACCATTTCAAGGCCAGCAAGGGATAGAGCTAAGGACTGAGCCCAGAAGGAAACATCTGCATGTCCTGTGGCCCTGCCTGTCAGGTGCTCAAGGCTCAGGGGAAAAAAAAACAAAAACAAAAAACAACAAACAAACAACATGCTACGTCAATATCTGGCATACAAAAGGGCATTGAGCAGTTCACTCTAGCTGCACAGTGTGAAGTGGGAAGATGATTACTATTGTATAAAGAATCTTCAAAGATGTCACCCAACTGATAAAGAGCAAAGCCAAGACCGAAACTCCAAATGGCTGGGTGCTCTCGTGCGTCTGCTCTCAGAGACGAAGCCAGGGAAGCCTTCACACCCTCGTGTAGGAAGAACATTTGGTTCGTATTTTCACTGGTGTCATATTTTGGAAGCTGACGGCAGCCACAGCATCCTGCCAAGTTAGCCCCAAATGCTCCAGTTTTTGTGCAGCGTAGTGGAGTTGGGGGGGGGAGGGCAGGGGAAACTCCTGAAATAAACAGACCAACTGAATACAAGGAGAATTTCAGACCACTCTGCACCCTGCGAAAGAACCAGACCGTGAGGGGAAGATGCCTGCCCCACGGGTTCTTTTGGAGTGTCTGTCTGTGGCGATCTTATTCAGCACAGCCCAGGAAAGGCACCCAGTCTGTCCCAAGGAGTCCTACTAGAGACCAGGAACAAAACTAAGGGGTGGCAGGAGCAAAGCTTCACAGGTTGCCCCCATCCCCCTGCGGATTTCTGTTTTCCTTTGTTCGCTAGTACTGCTTCAGCACTGCCACCAACAGGCTTGGGGCCTGCAGGCAAGCAGCAACCCTCCCATTCCTTTCTCAAGTACATTGTGCAAGGATTTCAGGTCCTGGGTCCCACTTTCGCTCTTAAGCAAAGCCGTATTCTTATTTTTATTATTATCTTTCTCTGGGAGACTTGACTGTGAAGGGGCAAAAAGAAATGTCCTCATTCTCCAGTCTAGTTGGTGAGCAGCTAGGATGAACCTGACCGAAGCTAAATGCTCCAGGATGATCCAGAACCGTCTGCTCTACCAGAGGCCATTGTAGAAGGAATACCTGCAAGTTCCTTGTGTGGCATGGAAGACCAGGAAGACACGTCCTTTGACCCCCACTGCAGGAGAAGACACTGGCCACTTTGGTAATTTAGGGCAGGAGAGTTCTCTCTCTCAAAGTCCTTCCTTTAAATTCTTTGGTAATTAGATTTTCTCTGGCACCAAGAGCAGTTGAAATGAGCTCAGGAAACACAGCTGATAGCTTCAAGTTCTTTGCTGTTAGAGGTGAAGGCTGACAAGAATTTCTTTTCTTACTGTGTTATGCTACCCCAGGCACAAAGTGGCAGAGTGAACGTCGTCAGGCCGTGCATCTTGCCTCCTTTGTTTTGTTTTGTTTTTTGTTTTTTGTTTCTAAAGACAGATTCCCCTCTGATGGAGAAGGGCCAGCCGATGTCCCTTTCCAGACAGTGAGAGGGCCAGTGGTTGACCAGTCATATATCATTCTGTTTCCACCCTGCATTTGAGAAACTGATCTATCTATCTACCAACCATTTTCCTGAGCTTTCCTCCACTGTCCTTTCCCAGGAAAACTAGCCAAGTAGCTTCTTCAGATTGGCACCTGTTGAAAGAAGGAGAGAGACCATAGGCAGCAGACCACTGCCATCTTGGGAAAGAGGATTCGGGTCCTGCCCATGCTAGTAGACTGGTTCCCCCTCCAAATTCTAACTTCATAATCACTGAATATGTCATAACAAGTTGAATGCATCCCAGGGCAAGGGGAGTGTCCAAGGCTAGTGTCACACTACCAAAATCTTTATCCAATCACTTATTGGTACTATTGCGGAATCATAAAAAGTGTAAGTTAGAAGTGAGAAGACAACAGAGGGAAAAAAACCATCTGGATTCTATACAGACCTCAAGTGACACCCAAGCTACAGAACTGATCTCTGTGATGCTTACTTAGTCACTTATTCTTAGTGAGTATGGTCTCGTATACCATCCAGTATGGTCTGGATCCAGCCTCAAACTCTCTATTGGAGCTGAACGTCTTCTGATCCTACTGCCTCTGCCAACCAAGAGCTGGGATTACAGGCATGCACTGCCATGCCAGAGCAAAGCAAAATTCCCCATATCAAAATCATTCACATTCAACCCAATTTTTAGACCACTTAGCTCAATCAACTTCCATGCAGTAGAAACACATTCTGACATCTGATAGTCAACACTATCCCTACAGCATGTTGGCACTGAAGACTGGGTCAAGCTCCCGCAGGAGGACTTGGTGGTAGTAGAAGCATTTTCCTTAAAGGGCATGATCATCTACGGTGTATTAGTGTTTTAGGTGTCAGCTGGTAGGTGGGAAGGCAAGATGAGATAATGCTTGAGGAGATAAAGAAGTGACTGAAAACTTCCAATCTTATCTCTTTGAACTTTGCATGCACACAAGCTCAGCACCTATTTCTGAAACAAATGAACAACTTCAACTGTTTAAAGCCAGACTCCTTTGTAAACTAGAGAGAACAGTTGCTGGTCCCATCTGCATCTTCACACCTAGCTTAGAAGCTGACACAATAGAAGCCTTGATTCTGCAATCTTCTCAAACATTTCTCTCCAGGCAAAAATCTTAGAAGACAGGCTCAGTTTGTCCCCCGGGAACATGGACAGTTTCAATGACTGTTTCCTTTCCGCAACAGTAGCAAGGGTTTTCCAAGCTTCGGACTCTTTGGCGATGATACAAATCCTCTACAAGTTCAACACACACCTGGACCCTGCGTGTCACCCTCAAGAAATAGGAAATGAGGAAGTGACAAGGAGAAGCTGGTCCTGCTTCCTGGAGTGCATATCAGAGAGTTTCATCACTCCCCTTGGCTCTTACCATCTGCCTCCATGAAACTGGGAAGAAGTTAACTAGCATGCCAAGGTAAACTTCAGCCTTTCCCAGTTCCTGATGCAGCCCACCCTTCAGGATTGTTCTGAGGATTGAGATGAAGCAGCTAAAGAATTCTGGACTGGCTGGCCCAAAGTATGTTTCCAATTAAAGTTGGCTTCTGTTATGGTCCTATATGATATTGGAATTTGCATATACTCAAAGAGCATACATTTATATGTGTGTCCACTATGATTCCTCCGTAAAAAATGAAATAGGAAATGTGGTTAAGCCTAACACATTTTCTATTGTATCACAACAAAGCCATGAGTGATACTGACTTACACTCTGAGATTGAGACACACCACATCATTCAACCCCAGCTGAGGACAGATTCATATTCTACTTTCCCATCCACAAACAATATAACTTTGGGAAATTTATATAGGATTTTATCTTCCAAGATATGGGTTAACGATCTAGCAACTGGCAGACGGTGTTTCCCATGGCTTCATGCCATGTAACCAGTCACCAGAGACTTTTGAGCAGAAGACCTCTCTTGCCGTTTGTGTAAGAGCTCAGCAATGACCAGGAGCCCGAGAATGCCCTTGGTTCCCTTCCCCTGCCTCCTGTGCGTGAAGCTTCCAACCAAGTGTGAAGTTCTGGTGTGTGCATGCTCAGGTTTTGCCAAAAGTAAAAAAAATGAAGTAGGGAGAAACACGTTGGAAGGGATTAAAATCAAGCTCTATTGTCTTCTTGGACAACAAATAACTCTTCAAAAACCAACATGTGATGAGTCAATTATGAATGGGAAAAAAACATATAGACTAAATTTTCCTTGAAATACACAAGGGTCTAAAAATATAAGGAGAAATGCACTGATAAAATACATTTGAGGTTTTATTGAAATCAAAACATTTACAAAGCCAAGCATATCTTCTTGTACCAAAACTCCTCATGTTCTCTTCTGCCAACCATGGGCTGTCTCCTTGGGCATCCCCAGCAATAGACTACAAGATACTCCAATTCTTGCCAATAGACAGACAGACAGACAGACAGGCAGGCAGGCAAACAGATAGATATTGCTGGCCTCCAAGCTACCCTATAGTTCCTGAATCATATCTTGTGTACAGTTGATGAAACACCTTCAGCCCAAGCTATGTATACACCAGTGGACCAAAATTTCAAAGAAGCAGCCCTTGCTCCAGAAACTCAGTAGCCCCCCCATAATAAAAAAAATTTGTAGATGGCTACTAAATTTATTAAATTTAGCTTCCACCCAGCAATTCTAAAGCTAGTAAACTAACTACCAAGCTACTTGCCAGGCTTGCAAAATTAGCAAAACCTGAGGAAAAGGCCAGGGGTGGCAACAGAGAAAACCAGGCTGCAATCTCTCATGCAACTGTGCACACCCCTGCAGCGGATCCCAGCAAGCTGGCAGTGAGCATGTGATATTAACCGAAGCCCTTAATTTAAGGAAACGGAATCGACCAACTAGTAATTAACAAATTATTCTTAAACAGGCCTCGCTTAAAAATTAAGTTGAACTACCATTTTTCTATAACCCATCAGGAAAATGCTGACTGCTACTTCAAGTAAACACAACTTAGGCAGATGGCGAGCACTCGCAGAGCACCAAACCTATACTTAAATAAATCAATGTTGTCGGGCGGCTGCAGCACTCCACGGCCACTCAGCAGAATTCACGGACACCTTTGCAAGACTTGGCAATGATTTACTGTCACGTGGAGATGACAGCTGAGAGCACCAGGTTTCCTGGTTAGAATGTGCTGTGCCCCTGAGACAGGTAAAGAGAACAGGAAGAGAGGAGTTTCCAACTGCTTCCCAAGAGTGCATGGGAGAAAGATGATTCCAAGCCCCGCCTCCCCAATACACCCAGTGCCTGTGGGCCTGTTCACTAACTCACTCCTTGGAGAAATTTCTACTCCGGATAAGTTAGGTCCTAGACAATCCAAGTTGAACACCACCTCATCCTCAACCCTCCCCACAAATCTACCCAAAGATCACTAAGACGTGAATGAGAGAATTGGGGAAACTTGCTAAAATTCTATAAACAGGATGCTTTAGAATATAAAAAAAATTCTTAAAAACTGGACAGCTACTGTCACTGCTGTTTGAGGACCTGGGGACCCTGTTGCTTGTGGAGGTGCCATCTTAAGAGATTATGTAGTGTAGCATTGTGTCTTAGTCAGAGTGTCTATTCCTGCACAAACATCATGACCAAGAAGTAAGTTAGGGAGGAAAGGATTTATTCAGCTTAAACTTCCACATTGCTGTTCATCACCAAAGGAGGTCAAGACTGGAACTCAAGCAGGTCAGGAAGCAGCAGCTGATGCAGAAGCCATGGAGGGATGTTACTTACTGGGTTGCTTCCCCCTGGCTTGCTAAGCTTGCTTTCTTATAGAACCCAGGACTACCAGCCCAGAGATGGTACCGCCCACAATGGGCCCTTCTTCCTTGATCACCAGCTGAGAAAATGCCCCACAGCTGGGTCTCATGGAGGCACTTCCCCAACTAAAGCTCCTTTCTCTGTGATAACTCCAGCCTGTGTCAAGTAGACACACGAAACCAGCCAGTACACATAGAGTCTGGAACTTAAAGTAGTAGGTTCAAATCTTGGCTTCATCTTTCATGGGTGAAGTGACCTCAGAAAATCTGCATACCCTTTATGAGTCAGTTTCCTCCTTTTTACAATAGGACTTCAATGGACAGATTGCTTAAATGTCTGGATGTGATAAACACTAGAATCTTAATCAGGCATGATGGAATTTGTTTAACTCAGATGAACCTATAGACTATTCTAGCTAGTAGAACAGTGTGTACAAAGTCTGGATGATGATCATGAACAATACATCATGGTATTTTCCTGAAGCAGACACAGAATGGCATTGGGTGAAGTTTATCCCTTGGGCAGGTGAAATCCAACAGTTGTCTGAGATTTTAGGCTTTAGCTCACTCTGCCTTCCATGTAGAGCTTGGGTTCATGTGGTGTAAAGTGCATGTGAATGAAAAAAACATCAAAAAAGAGATCTGCACTTATATTTGAGCTTTCTCCCCCTAACAACACAATAACAACAAAAACAAGAAACCTTACAAATGATTAAGGCTGTCTGTGGTCAAAGCTAAGAAGTAAATATCCCTGTGTTTGGTTGCTTACCAAGGAAATTGTGGGGCTTTGCAAAGGTTAGCCAGTCCTAGTCCTTCCTCAACCCACCTAGCTTTGGAAGCAGTTCCTTTGGCCTCTGTTCCTACCCCACACAACTTTGAAGCTGGATTCCATAGCTCACTGCTGGGAGTCCATTTTTAAGTGCTCAGTTTTATTGGTTTAATGGTGTTCACGTATCACAGAATGCTAGAAGTCAGAGGGAATTTATAGCAATCAGTAAATCCTGTTCCTCCCCACTTGGGGGTCTCTGGATTCCAAGGAGGTCTGTGAAAGCAATAACCCAGATCAGCTCTATTTTGAGTATGTCCAATCTTAATATGTATTTAAATAGTTTCTCATTGGCACTACAAAGCTTCGGTTGCCAATAAAGTGCCAAGTTTCTAAACTGTTGTCTGTCTTTATTTTGATTCGGTATGGTGACACTATACCATCTCATGTTTCTCACAACTTATTATTGATGATTACAAGTGTCAATAATTTGAAAAGAAAATGTTAAAATGTATCAGGTATGGAAAAAAACAAATTAAACAAAAAGCAAGGAAAAAACAAGTTCTTTGATGATGTGAAGTTGGGATGGGTGACCTCCTTTGTGTCCCCTAGACACACACTTAGTCATTTTCTGGCTGACAGAGTAGATACCTTTATTCACATGCTGTCCCTGGGTCATCTTTAGGGTAGACAGTATGCATGTCTAGCTGAGATGGCAGTGTGGATCGATAGTTTGAGGTGTTCTATATGTTAAAGAAAATTCTGAAGTTCATTTCTTGTGAGCTGAAAGAGTTTAACAGTATCTCTTCCTGGATGAAACGCTGTTAGAAAGCGCAGTATGTCTGTAGGCAGTGGGGCTTTGGTGGGTTCCACGTGCTTGCTCTCTCTCTCTCTCTCTCTCTCTCTCTCTCTCTCTCTCTCTCTCTCTCATGACTCCCATAAGCACTCTAGCTGTAACATAACTGAGGCATCATGATGCATCCTGACCACAGATGGCTCTTGGGTAACTAAAAACTACTCTCACAGGGGGTGGACTACTGCTGCTTTGTAAATTTACTCTGACCTTAAATGTTATCAGATTTTAATTGCATCCATACCCCATCCTCTTTTCGGTTCTAGAATAGATTTGGGGATATAATTTTTTTTTAAAAAAAGTCATCCAATGCCATAGAAAGCTACACTCCTGAACACATCCATAAAACTCCATTCAACAGCACATCTAAGGAAGTAAATGTCACCCAGTCCCCAGAACAGAGGTCCTGAAACCTCACAGGCAAATGCTATAGAAGGCATTGGAGACGATGACTGGTCCACGTGGAATTTTCAAGAAATATATGCCTTGACACACTTTGGAGCCTAATCTTAAAAGTCAACATTGTATTATCCTTATAAAAATCTATTCCACGGGAATTCTACCTGGCTAGTGGACGGCACCTGAATCTAAAGATGGGCAAATCATTTCAAAAATGAGCAGACTTGTTTGAAATTTTGCTACCCCTGCAGAAACTTATCTTTTGGTGTTCTTGTCACTCCGTGGAAGGAATAATACAATATACTCACAAATAATAAACCGAGCCCTTTCCCTGCCCGCTCCACAGAGCAGGGTTGGGAAAGAAGCACGCTGTCCTTGTTTTCTAGCAAATGCACAGAGAGGCTAAACATAGGCACCACAAACACAGACTGTTTGTGGCTGGCGCCAACAACGCAAATATGTTTAAGAAACATCAGAAAACAGAGGCAACAAAAGGCCATACGCACAAATGTATGCAGCAGACCAGGCTGCACCAGACTTCAGCAGCTCGAGCTCTGAGGGCAAGAACCATCGATTTTTACTGGAGAGGGCATATCAGGTTACAGGAATGCACACATTTAATTTTTATGAGACTGAAAGCTCACAGAAACAACAACAGAAAATCCCACTTTGTGACACATTAATGAAACCCAGTGAAGGGCCACTTTAAAATAAAACAAAGGGAAAGAACTTAACAGTGATATCAAAAGGTCTTTGAAAATAAACCACAATGCCACGGGCCACTCTCACATGTTGTGTGATACTTTTAGTCTCCGGTCCAGTGAAATGCTAGATCCAGGCTCCCTCTGCTATCTCCTTCCTCATATAAACATACATATAAGATATTACTCACCCCTTTCTGGTTTCTATCAAGAATACTTTTCATTTTTTAGGTAAATCCCAGAGTCACCAATCTTCCAGCTCTCAGCCCCAACCCAAGAACAAGCAGCAACAGAAACATGGCTTCATCCCACAGCATCCTCTCCAGCCAAATGTGATTTACAGCCCAGTGTTTGGTTCATCTGTCACAGGAGAATTATAGGACCCCACCACTTACCCTGAAAATAAATATCTGCTCCCCATTCAGGTAAATGAGATCGGTTCAGACATAAATTGACTCCAGTACTGAAACTGGCCCTCTGCACAAGAAATAAATATTTGAATTAATTCTCTGGATGAGGATGATACTATGAACACTTAAATTTAAGAGAGGGGTTGTACATTCCTTTTCCATATGAAGGCCAGCCCAGGGGAAACTGGAGTCCACTGAAGCCGGAAACATCCCATAATAACTCTGTTAAGTCAAACTCTTGCTTATTATCAGTATGCAAAATCTCCCTGGCAAAAATAAATGGGGGAAAGGTCAAAGCACACAGCTCCACTGAAGATCATTCATCTGCCATAAGACATCCCTGCAGGATGACATTGGATTGCTCATGGCCCATGCAGGGCTTTCAACTGCCCCACCCTGCCCTGCTGAGTCCCTGTCATGTGAGCCTCCAGATAGACGTTGGCTCCCTCCTATTTGCACACTGGAAGCCTGAGGTAGCCTGCAGCGATCTCGGTCACTAAAGAGACAACTTCCAGTTATAGGTGGAGGTAGGGGGGACGGACAAAAGAAAAGAGGTGAAGAGGGAGAGAAAAAAGTAGAGAGGGAGAAGGAAGGGGAGGGGGAGGAAGGGAGGGGGAAGGAAGAAAAAGAGGGAATGGAAGAGAGGGGGAGGAAGGGAAAGGGAAAGAGGGAGAGGAGAGGGGAGGGGAGGAGAGGAGAGGAGAAGAGAGGGGAGGAGAGGGGAGGGGAGGGGAGGGGAGGGGAGGGGAGGAGAGGAGAGGGGAGGGGAGGGGAGGGGAGGGATTGGGAGGAGAGGGGAGGGGAGGAGAGGGGAAGGGAGGGGAGGAGAGGAGAGAGGAGGGGAGGAGGGAGGAGGGAGGAGGGGAGGGGAGGAGGGAGGAGAAGAGAAGGGAGAGGAAGGGAGGGGAGGAGGAGAGGAGGAGAGGAGAAGGGAAGAGAGGGGAGGAGAGGAGGAGAGGAGAAGGGAGGAAAGGGGAGGAGAGGGGAGAGGAGGGGAGGAGACGGGAGGGGAAGGGAGGGGAGAGGAAGGGAGGAGAGGGCAGGGGAGGGGAAGAGAAGAGAGGGGAGAAGAAGGGAGGGGAGAGGAAGGGAAGAGAGGGGAGGGGAAGAGAGGGGAGGAGAGGGGAGGAGAGGGGAGGGGAGGGGAGGAGAGGAGAGGGGAGAGGAGGAGAGGAGAGGGGAGGAGAGGAGGGGAGGAGAGGGGAGGAGAGGAGGGGAGGAGAGGGGAGGAGAGGGGAGGAGAGGAGAAGGGAAGAGAGGGGAGGAGAGGAGGAGAGGAGAAGGGAGGAGAAGGGAGGAGAGGGGAGAGGAGGGGAGGAGACGGGAGGGGAGGGGAGGGGAGAGGAAGGGAGGATAGGGCAGGGGAGGAGAAGAGAAGAGAGAGGAGAGGAAGGGAGGGGAGAGGAAGGGAAGAGAGGGAAGGGGAGGAGAAGGGAGGAGAGGGGAGGGGAGGGGAGGAGAGGAGAGGGGAGAGGAGGAGAGGAGAGGGGAGGAGAGGAGGGGAGGAGAGGGGAGGAGAGGGGAGGAGAGGAGAGGGGAGGGGAGGAGAGGGAAGGGAGGGGAGGAGAGGGGAGGGGAGGAGAGGAGAGGAGAGGAGAGGAGAGAAGAGGAGAGGAGGAGAGAGAGAAAACTTGGGTGACCTAGGTAGGAATTTCAACATTTTTCAAATGCTCAGTCCTCTGGGTTGTAGAGGAACTAATTTGGAGGAGTCCCTCAGTACTCCTCCCCTACCCTTGTAATGTTTGTTTACCCAAGGAAGACACACAAACATGACATTAAACATTAGGTAGTAGTATTCAGGGAGCATCACAGAGACTAAAAGTATTTTTTTTTAACTATTGTCGCCTCAGCGCCACATTGACTATATTATTTTGTGGGGTTACAGGAAGATTACTAACAAACTAACAAAGAACCCCAAACGTAAACTTGTGCAGTAGCAGACAGGTCCCCATCAGACTAGCCACTTGTTAAGCTTTCTACCTGGTCAATAGCTAAGTAAATAGTCAGTACAGTTATTTACCAGTAAAATAACCACGCCTGATTACATGGTTCACACTGAAGAAGAACTTAATGTGGTTTAAAAATCAATAGTGTAGGAGGATATTAGCTATTTCATTATTGAATGACAGAGAAAATATTTAGCCATTTTATAAGTATTACAGTGACTTACTATGAACCTAAAATGTACTTATTTTGCCAGCCCCTCATCTTGGAATTTTAAGACATTTCCAAATACAACACATTTTCAAATTGCTGTATTTTAAGGAATTCCCTTAACACCGGGTAAAATAAATACTGCCAAGAAGCTGCAGAGATAATAAAAAAACAAGTTTCCCCAAGAAATTGATCTGGGTGCTAAATGTTGGCATTTGATTAAAGTCCTATAAAAGGAATAAATTAATGGCCTCAATATTATAAGTAGTAATTATATTTTCTGTTTCTGATAATGACTGATTAGTGCATACCTTTGAGGCATGAGTCTATTCATTGTAAAACAAGGCAGTAGAGAAGAGGCTGAGACGGGCCCCAGGGGCAGACTGGGGGACACCGGGATGCCTGCCCCAGCACCTCCCACTCCCACTCACAGCTGGCAGGGGAAGGTCATGCCTTACTGGCATAAGCCTGAAGCTGACCTTTCTGCCTATCAACTGTTCCTCCCGACTGGCGCTATTGACCCCCTTCCGTTTTCCTCATAGGCAATTCTTTTCAGCCTCTCTGGCAGGCTGCCACAAGAAAAGTGGAGTTGAGTGAAGTGAGAGAAGCCGAGGTCTGGATCTTCCTAACTTTATTGCAGTTGAACAACAGAAAAAATAGAAGGGACGGTAATGGTGCTGCAGATGTAGCAAGCAAGCAGAAGTGGGGTTAACTTTGAAACCCCATAAAGATGCGCATGTAAAGATTCGAAAATAAAACAGGAGGCCAGGAATTAAGAACCACAAACAGGCTCTGCAACACCTCTCTATTGCAAAAGCATAGGGCTGGGGTTGGAGGGGGAGTCTGGATGGGAGGCACTTGCCTTGCAAGCATGAGGACCCGAGTTCAAGCCCCAGAGCTCACATTTTAAAGGCAAGGTATAGTAGGGAGCATTTGTAGTGCTAGGAAGGTAGAAAAAGACACATCCCTGGGGCTTGGAGGCCAGTCACCTCAGCCTGTGCCGTGAGCTCCAGGCCAGTGAGGAAAGTCAGGCATGCTGCACCTGAGGAACATTGTGAAGGCTGACCTCTGGCCTACACACACACACACACACACACACACACCTGTCCAGGAACACACATATGAACATACACAGAAACATGCACACACAAACAAGATGCATAGGACTGTATTTTTGTTTTTAAACTTCGAAGATTAGCTGAGTATAATGTTCCAATATTTCAAAAAATAAATTTCCATGAATATTAATACTCTTAAAGGAAAAACACCCAAATTTATATGGACAGACATGGACAATTTGTACAGGAAACAGTGTTCGGTTCCCCTTTTAATCAAATAAAAGCTAAATTAAAACAATGTTTGACTTAGCAAATTGGCAGGTTTTTTTTTCCTTTGAATAACAATACCCAAGTCTGGGCTAGAGGTCAGGGACTAAGATGCATTATCAAGGCAAAGCCTTGACTTCACAAGGTTAGGAGCACAGATGCTTTGGGGACCGCAGCACACAGTATGATCTGCTTGCTGAAGCAGTTCCTTTGGAGAAAGTAAGAGGCTGAAGAGGGGTGGTCTGCAGGGTTCCCCCCAACATTCCTCATCACCAAAGCAAACTAAACCCAGATGATTCATTCAACAGTGAGCAAAATGTTCTACCTATGGTGAACGGAGGGCGACACGGTCATTGAAACCACGTTCAAAGAGAAACCATGAAATATGTTCATCTAAGCCATGTTAAATTAGAAAAAAAAGCCAAAGAAAGTCATATAATTTGTGGATGGTAAGGAGGTCTTATAAGAAGAAAACACAGCAAAATCACCAATAGTGATTGCTTCTGTATAGACCTTTCCTTTTGTTTTTTGTATTTCTAATGTTCTTGAACCAGAAAATGATGATTTCCTCTAAAATGTGATAGAAAAAAGTAAGGGAATCCCTGAGCTTGAGTTACCTTGTCATTTCTGTCGCTGATTAGGTTCAAGATGGCTAGAGATCAATTGGATCTCTAGCCCAGATCCTCCTGCCTCAGCTCCTCCCTCAAGCATGTGCTGGTAGGAGAGGCACATATCCCACAGGCAGTTCCTAAAAACTGCATCTTGACTCAGAGGAGAGCATTCAGCACATAGGTTTGGGGAAGGACCAGCTCTTTCCAGGGTTAAGAACCCTAGAGCATTCCTTTTCCCTTTCCTCTTTCAGAAAAAAAAAAAATGGAAGCGCTGATGCTTCTTTCCAGGGTTCTTTTGAGGGGCAGGATCTGAAGGAAAAAGAAGTGCCCATCAACATTTTACATGCTCTCTTCTCATTTAAAATCCCAGGTGACCACAGCCAAATCACCTAAATGCATACCGGCTTTCCAAAGAGCTGCAGGATGGCAGGAGCAGCAGTCATTAATGACATAAGCAAGAAGGTATTGCTTGTTTAAGGAAATATGCACAGAATCTGCCAAGAGACTCCTACACTCAGTGTTTTTCTGAATGAACTTCTTTTAAGTTCTGTCATGCGCACTAATGTCATAGTGGGAATCTTGTAAGATGGGAGCCTCATTTCAAATGCATCTACCACATGGACTTGGCCATTGGCTGGTTGCAGTGCACAGCACTTCAGCAGCATAAAACACGTGGTGTAATCACAGCAACCAATGTTAAACAAAGCAGTTCTCTACATGAAGTATAGTTAATGCAATCAGAATTACAATAAAATTAAAATAAATACAATGCAGAGCTATGTGCAACTACCCAAAATCCCGCAGTGGTTGGCTCTTGCACTTAGATTGAAATCTATAACCCTTACCAAGCTCGCCAGCCCTGACATGACTATATGTTTGCCTAGGTCTCTGGGCATTTGTTCCTGTATAACTGGTCAGTTCTTTCCTTTCTTTTTTAATTCTTTCAAATGCTGTATGTGTGTACATTCCTACGTGAGTTTGTGTGCACCGCTTCTACAAGGATCTACAGAAGCAGAAAAGGCCATTGGATCCCCTGGAACTGGAGTTACAGGCAGTAGAGAGAGCCTAATGCAGGTGCTGGGAACGGAAGCTGGATCCTCTACAGGAGAGCTAAGTGCTCTTGGCTGCTGAGCCATCTCTAAGGCCCCATTTTTCTTTTTCAAAACCACCGCAAAATTCCTCATTTGCATAGTGTTAGGATTCCTTGTACCTTAACTATTCCTCCTCATTATATTGAAATTGATATCAGCTTTGCTTTCATGTATGGGTGGAAGGTAATGAGGTGCTTAAATATCAATTCCTGCTTAGGAAAAACTGGCCAGAGTTTACTTCAACATTTGAAAAGTATTTTTCAAATATTGTCTTCAATAGAAAAAAAAAAGATGTGGGTATCCAAACATGAGTCTGGGACAGAAGTAGCAGAATGAATCTGGATTCCTCTCTGGTGACAACTGAAATTCAAAGTGACTCTATCCTCCCCCCTCACACATACACACACACACACACACACACACACACACACACACACACACTGCTTCCCTTGCTTCCCCAAACACCTCTCTTAGGTACACTTTGGTGAAGACTTCCTCTGGTCTGTTCATTTCCACTAGTGCAATGTTAGTAATGCCTCAGACACAGCATCAGCTGAAGATGCCTACAGCAAACATGTTGTAGCAGCCTGAGTGTCTCCTCACTATCCCTACCTTCTGGTCACCACTTGTTGTACTCCCCTTGAGTACAGGCTACACCCATTGCCCTGCCTCTAAAGAACAAGATTATAGATTGTGAAAAGATTTTGCTTCTGAGAGTTGATGACCAAAAGGAGACTGAGACTTCTACCTTCCCTGCTCTCTTTCTTGGAGCCATTGCTTAGTCTGAGGGAAGCTAGATTCCAAGTATGACCTTGACAATGGAAAACCCCAGAAGTAAGGGAGTAATGCCACATAGCCACTGCCCAGGAGGTGTGAAGCCTGACAACAGAGAAGTAAGCTTGCATGTGACCATGAACAGTCTGCAGCAGACAGAGGAGCTGGCCTGTAGACCATCCCCAATTCTGGCTAGAGGAGATCCACACTCCTGGTAGACATCTGGCTTGTAGCTCTCTAAGACCCTGATCACCCAAAGAAGCCACAGTAAGATTCATGACCCAGAGAAACTCTGGGGTAATCACATGCTGTCTACAGTGCAGGAAGTAGTAATTTGTTATGCAGCAACAGCTAACTAAAGCAATTGCTTTACTATACGCCCAACATCTTTTTTCTTTCTCTTTGGGATCATAGCAAAGAAAATTTGCCTGCCTAAAATGTAAAAAATGACACTTTTGATTGGATGGGAATAGAAGACAGTCACGATTAGTAATAATTATGCAGAATGTATTTCTGAATGGAATGGTAGTACTGTGGATACATTAATCATAGTAGCAATTCATCATTTAGACAAAATTGTAAAGCCTACCTGGTACTCCACATTCATAACCACCTCATCCAAAAAAGACATGGAATATGTAAACAGACCCACAGATAAGGAGATAGATTAAGTTTCATGAATGCAAGGACCTTTTCTCTCTTATTCAGTCCTCCTGCCTCAGTACCTCCCTCCCTGTGGGGCTCACAGGTGCTCCAAGGCATACTTGCTGAGTGGATGTCTCCTACAGGTTACCTAAAAGGACTGAACCTTTGTCGTGAAAGTCACCGAAGTGATACACACTTAAAAGTGAGTCAATCAGCAACCTCTTCATACACAAGAGCAAACATGTACATGGACCAGTGTGTGTGATTCCCCCTACCCCACTCCCGCCAAAAAAAATCATAGGTACCCCTGAGAGCTCACACTAGCTTTTGAGTGACAGTAAGAAATTCATTTTCAAATTTAACCCTGTCTTTTATTATAGCTTTATTTTGGCAAAGACAAAGGACCTGGATTCTTTCCTAATTTAACAACCCACTCTTTGAAAATCAATTCTTTTTCCTGGGGAATTATTTTCAATAATCTTCTGGGATACAGGGTCATCACAATGCAGCCCATCAGCTAGCATGCTCAGATCCCCTTAGCCCTCACAGGTCCCCCAGCCCCCACTAGGCTCCCTGCCAGGCCTGGCCTCATTTGCCCCAATTCAGGGTCAAGCAGTAAGTGGTAGATGTGTCAAAGGTCACTCTAAAGTATCCAGGGAGGCTGGAGAGAGGTGTCCAGAGAAATGCAATTAAGATACGCACAAGGAAACAGGAGGGGTGGGTATTGAAAGGAAGTTGGCACAACCCTTAAATTCTTTTCTTTGCAAAGTTTCACAGTCAAGTGATCACTCAGCCTTTGAGGGTGATTTGGCTCTTCCTCCGCAACCCCTAGTAAAGAAGTGTTTGTTCACAAAGGCACTGAATCCCCCATGTGCATTTCAGGAAGATGAGAAATGATTAGGTGCAAGAACAGCCAACCACTCCTTTGTCAAATACTGAACAGGGCTGGCAGAATAGGGCTGAATAAAGTATGTCTGACCCCTAACATACAGATTTCAGATCTAGGAGAAACACAGGCTTTAATTAAAAAAAAAAAGAAGAAAATACTTAGAAACCACACAAAACTGACAACTGATAAACGCCATAAGGCAAAAAGGCGGAGGTGGCAGCAGTCCAAGTTGAGCTAAAAACTGGGGAAGCTGAGGAGTTATCTGGGCAGAAGTATACCTAGAAGGGAGAGCATGTGCAAGGGCCCTGTGCTGAGGAAGGTTTGGCTTTCCAGAACCTGGCACGCTGGCATCCCAGAGCCTGGAGGGTGGAGGTCTGTATGTGTGTTGCCAGGTGAGGCTGGGCTCTCTGGTACCCAAGGGTGTGATCCCCATTCAAAGTTTATCTGCAGCATAACTTGTTTCCCTAAGCCCCACACGTAGCATCTCACTGCCTTCTTCCTCATACATGACACCCCCAGACTGAGATTCGGATCTCCCCACCTCTCAGCTTGTCTCTCCCCTACATCCCCCTCATCTTAGCCAAAGACAACTTCCTTTTTCTAGTCTTGGGACGGAAACCTTGCCATCTCCCCTGACTCACACTCACACCAATTCATCAGCAAATCCTCTCCACTCCACCATCAGCTAGAATCTAACAATCCAACTCCTAGTGTCTCTCCCACAAATTCTCAGTCCATACCACCACCCTTGTTCCTATATAGTCTGCTCTTCAGTCCCACAAAAGAGGTCTTTAAAAAAAAGTGGGTATGGCCAGGAGGCAACTCAACTAACTACATCATTGAAGGTGGTACTTGTTCCCTTGCAAGAGCTCTTCAGGTTCTGGAGAGACTGGGCTTGATTCTCTGCTCACAGCTATGTAAGGTTTCCCATACTGCTGAGATGAATGCTTAGTGTCAACTACATGGGATAAATGTCCCAGGACTTGGCATGTTTTCTCACAATCTCCAGACACCTTCCTTACAGTTCCTCAAACGTAGCAAACACACAGGAAAGGGGCTTTGGTGACAGTAGCCTAGTATATCTCATACCCACTCCTCCCTCAGGAATCATAACTCTGGTCAGTAGATCTCTGTGTTCCAGACTTCTCCATAAGAGAGGCCATGGAGTGCACGTTATCCTCGTGTCTAGCTTTGTCTTTCTTTTCAGCCCTTACCCTCTGTGATACGAGATCCATTTAAATACTTGCTGAAAGATTGTGTCTGCTTGGCTGACTGCCACAGGTTTAGAACCTGGAAGTGTTCTAGGAAAAGAAAGAAAAGGGTTATCTTGTGCTGGGCGTTATTGTTGGGCCTCCATATACTCAGTCCTCAGAAGCCTTTCTCAAAAAGAGTATGATCCTTCTGCATCAGCCCCATCACACACACACACACACACACACACACACAGGAAAGACATTGAGCACTATGTTGCCAAGATTTGTTAAAGCATTGGGGAGACATGAGCTAGAGTCACAAGCCCAGCAAGGATGCAGGAGAGGGTGGGCTTTGCAGTGGGCACACCTATCTCTGGGAGAGGCAGCCGGGCCCCCAGTCACTCTGGGAGAAGAGAGCATCTGAGAGTAAAGAGAAAGACAGGAATAAGACATGTGGAAGAACGCCCAACACAAACTTGTTTCAACTGTTTCTGTTTCTCTGTCTCAACATTCCTCAAACTCAAATCTTAAAGTAGAGGTTTGTTGTTGTTGTTGTTGTTGTTTTTATAACCAGCTTAAGGGAAAGAGAAGATTTGTAGAGCACACATTTCCCTTGGCAAAAGACTGATCATATATTTTTAAAGAATTGTTTAAAAAAATCCACAGCTTAACAGTCAAACAATAGGGGGTGGTTAAGAAATTATGGGAGAGTGACTGCCTGGATCTTGTGATAATCACAGTTTTTAAAACTGTGTAACAACATGAAAAATGTCTGCGGTACAGTTTTAAGTGAAGAAAGCAGTATTTTAAAATGTCTCAGTATTGTGATTAAAAGTACTCAAATATTGGGTTCTCTTCTGAGTAAGGCATGGGAAGAAATATAAAACAGAGATCCATGGTTACAGATTACAGAGGGTGGTGGGAGTTGATATGCCCAATACTGCCCCTACATTTAGAGCTGTCTCTACCCACCCCACCGTCTGATGGCGGTGTGCCTTTGTCAATAGGCCTAAAGTGTGTGTGTGTGTGTGTGTGTGTGTGTGTGTGTGCGCGCGCGCACGCGCGCGCGCGAGCGCTCTGGAGGGTACTGAAAGAGAATACCAGATGTTATAGGGAAGGGATTGGTTTGAATATGGCAAGTGTCACCCAAGGCAAACCATAGCTCACTATAATCTGCCATGAAGACAGGAAGAAGCTCCAGGGATATCGCTAGAGCTTTCCTAAGGGCCTTAAGTGGATGCCTTTGATCAGGGAACTAAGATAGTAAGCCACTCAGTGCAAAGATTAATCTGGTAACCAGAATGGAAAAAGTATACACTTAGGAACCAGACACAACTTGTCCCAGGCCCCAACCTGCCCATTTACTGGTTTTCTTACTTAGGGGAAGTTCCTCAACTGATGGACCCCACTTTCCCCATCAGCCTGGCTGGTCGGAAGGCTTGTGAAGGTTGACATGGTAAACAGAAAAGGAAAGTTTGTTCAAGAAAGGCTTGGCAAGCAACCCATTTCTCCTTAATTCTCAGTTTATAAGAGGAACTGTTTTTGAGAGAGAGAGAGAGAGAGAGGGAGAGAGAGAGAGAGAGCAGAAGGAGAAGGACATTGCTGGGGTAAAGTCTAGACGTCTTGGAGATGACATAGTCATGTCTGCCAAGGGAAGAGGCCAACGTCATTGATGTTCAAGAATCTCAGAGATTGTCCTCTGCGCCCCCAGCCATCTCTGGGAGGGATGCAGCACCATGTGAAGTGACAAGAGGCTGACTGTGTAAAGAACGGAGAATCACCCTCAGGCTACTAAGCAGGAAATGTCAGGGTACTGAGTGTGGACTGGGCCCATATGCCACAACCAGTAAGAATGTTGGGAGTCTGCTCTCTCCTGAGGTCTGTGATGGCTTTACAAACCTTTCTCCTTTCCTCATCTTGGTATGTTCATGCCAAATACATTAGGGGTGCTAAGACAGAAGTACCTCATTTGGGACACAGGCCAACTAAATTTAACATTCTGTATTTTCCTCCATGATATATTGTCTGTCTTTAACAAGCTTATTGAGATGTCACTCATAAATCATGAAATTTGCCAATTTAAAGTGCATTTTCCAATGACCTTAAAATTTACAAATGTTTGTAACCATCACAATTACTCAGGAACACTCTCAGTAAGCCCTTAAGAAAGCACATAATACTGCATAACTGTCGCGACACTCTTCGGCTTTTACCCCCTTAGCCTCAGGCAGCCGGTAGCCTACCTCCTGGAACAGCAGAGCTGTGCATTTGGAGTATTTCACCTTTTTATATTTTTAGTTCTGGGAATCAAACTTCGGGCCTCGAATATACTAATCAAGTACTCTCCCAGTGAAACCCAGGCCAGCTTTACATTTTGTTTAACTGCTGCTTATCCTTTGTTGTGATGTGATTTCGAAATGCAGACTTTCATCTTCCTCCCACTATGGGAAACAGAGGTAGTGTATACACACTGTGAATTGTCCACCAACAACTAGAAAATCTGAATTTTTCCTTCTCCTCCTGGGTTATCTATGTCCAGTCTGGTAGATATGAATGTGTATTTATGAAAACTGGTGGCTTTTGTCTTTGTCAGTGGCTGTTAGCATAGAAAAATAATAAATATTAAGTTTGTTGGTATGACAAACTATCGTGGGATTCAACTCCTTCACAAGGTAAAAGCTTGGTATTGCCTTTTGTCACAGAAATTCTGAAGACAAACTCAAGGACAAAATAAAGACAGTAGCAAGTTTCACAAGCTTTATCTTTAACTTGTAAAAATGTGGACTCTGATCTCTTGACAACTTGTTCCAGGATTTTCTGGGGGACAGCAGAAGTTTATTTTTAGCCTATGCAAAGAACTGTTTACAATCAGCATCATTCCCACCTCCTCCGGTGTGGGTTCAGGTTCTTTTTCAGGGGCGCACCGGCTGTGATTTCAACTATGTGTGGAGCACACAGGCTAAGAGGAAGGACAGCAGCAGGGGAAACGCCAGGAGGAGGAAAGGAATTATAGTAGTATGTGTATGAGGGCTATCTAGAGCCCCATGTCCCATATAAGCACTGTGCATTTGGGTTTCTTAATACATGAGATGAAGGGAAATACCATTCTGCAGGTTTCATGCACTGGTATGTCACCCTAATTAATATATTTTACATTAAATCACATTAAAAGTCTTAAACATGGGACAACAAGATGGACCTGCTGGTAAAAAAACCGTCTCCAAGTCTCAAAGACCTAAGTTAGATCCCTTTGACCCAGAAGGTAGAAGAAGAGAGCTGACCTCTGCAAATTGCCTTGTGACCTACACCTTTGCCCCGTGGCACCTTACTACTGTACCTATGTGCAAGTGCACACACACACACACACACACACACACACACACCACATCACACACACAAATCAGTAAATAAATAAGTAATTTCTGAAATTTTATTAGTAGCTTCCTGGGTATAGGTTCTGAGGTAAGCAGACAGTTGATCTTACAGAGAAGCTCATAGATACTTATACTAGTAACTACTGTTAAATAGTCAGTCTTGATTATACATGTCAGCGTTTGTTCATTATGCTTTTTGCTTTAACTTAACAACCACCCTTAATATACATGAGAAACTGGCCTCTATCAGACTCCCTAAAAACACCCTGCTCATGTCCTTTATAGAAAATGGCATAACATGTGCATTCAGCCTATGAATGTCTTCATATTCTTTGATATGTCTCTAGACTACCTATAATTCTTAATGCAAAGTAAATGCTAGGCAAGAAGTTGTATTTTTCTATGACAAGACACCCAAAGTAGACAAAAGTTCAGGGTTTGGCTCAGGGTTCTGGAGACCTTAGTCCTAAATTAGTTGGTTCCTGGCTTTGGGGCTTGAGGTAGGGCACTATAACACAGTCTGAGACATGAGATAGGGCAAAGCCATTTATATGACAGTGACCCCAATAACCCCCAGTGATCCCCAGTGACCTCACTTCCCTCTACTAGGCCTCGTTTCTTGAAGGTTCCATTACCCCCTAATACTTCCATAGGCTGGGACCTTACTTTTAATCCATGGTCTTCAGGTCACATTTAAGATCCAAATCATTATAAAGGTATTTATTTTAAAGATTAGAGGCAAGGAAAAATGTCCACGTTCAGTAATGATGCATATTTTTTCAAATATGTCTGATGCTCCCAAGATTGAATAAATGTGAAGATAAAGAACCCACGGTACACGTGGCTATGCAAACACACATGGATAAACCACAGGAAGCCACTCACATTTATTTGATCAAGGCTCAAGGCAATTTTGACTTGATGTACTCCTGTGCCCACCATGTTAGAAGATTCTGAAGTGTCACTGAGCCAGAGATTTGAATTCCAGAGCCTGTGCTTCTGGATTCACAAAGTTCTCCTGAGTGGGCACCAGTGAGTCATGTTTCTGAAACTGGCTGCAAGCTCTGGTTAGTATTTAAAGGTCAATAACTGCCTGTGTCCCTTCTGTAGCTCCCGCTGACTTCTGAAGTCGGAAGCGGGACTCATCACACGTGCGCAGTGTTCATCAGTCTCCAGATGTTTGCCCTCTCCTTATCCTGGCACACAGCTCCAGTCTCCTGCACCATTCCTTCCAGCTCTGCTTTCAGAGCCTCCAGCTTCTAGACTGTCCCTGAAGAATCTTCTTACAGGCCAATGTCCCTGTGAGGAATGGGGCTCTGGTCCTTTTCATAACCCTCAAAGCCACATCTTCTGACTTTGCTCATTAATTCTCTTGCTAAGAAGAACAATCAAGTAAAACCAAACAGAAATGACCAAATAAGGCAAAGGTTGTTTTCTAAATTATGTAGCTGAACTCTCAATATACAGGCCATGCCCTGATCCAAGCCAGTCTCCAAAATGGAGACAGTTGGTGTTGGGACTTTGCAGCTGAGATTTTTCTACATTTCCAAATTTCATCACAATTTCATCACACACACACACACACAGGCACGCACACATGCGTGAGCACGTGTCACCTCTCTGCATTAGTCTGAAGTGGCAAAAGTCTTCTTTAGATCTTTTACCTTTCTATTAAAACAACAAATCCACCACACCTAGCAAGGACCAAATATTCTATGCATTATTTCCTATCTGGAGGACAGGTACAAACAAATTTTGGACATTATTTTATATAACTGAAGTAAAATATATATCACAAAAACCTTAACTATTTTTTTTTTGGTTTTTTGGATTTGTTTTTTTCAAAACAGGGTTTCTATGTATAGCCCTGGCTGTCCTGGAACTCACTCTGTAGACCAGGCTGGCCTCAAACTCAGAAATCCACCTGCCTCTGCCTCCCTGAGGGCTGGGATTACAGGCGTGTGCCACCACCGCTCGGCAAACCTTAACTATGTTTAATAGTGTGCATGGTTCCACAGTGTTAAGGATACCCTCTTGCTTGTGTGACTAATATCAAAAATCTCATATTTTTAAAGTATATATTAAATAATTAAAACTTAAAAAATTATGACTTCCCAAATTCAATCTTACAGCGATCCTATTAAAGATACAAGAACTTTTGTGACTTTTAAAAAAGTGTTTATTTCCTGGAAAGAATAAAAATGAAGCCAGTGTTTAAGGGTTAAGCTGTCTGCCTTAAAAATGTCCCTTACAAGGGGCATGTTGGGTTATAGGTTTTGTTTATTTGTTTGTTGTGTTTTCTCTCTGGTTTTTGTGTCTAAAACATATGAAAAAACTAACAGTGTGCTTATCTTCCAGCACAGTCTCCACCCCGGCAGCAGACATTGCTGTTTGGGCTTTTAATGTTTTGAATGGCTTGGGGATTAGCATGGGTATTTAGCAAAAAGTACAACTTCAAATTATACGCTGCTTCATGGTGCCAAAATTTGCTCTATGACGTCCACGGAGCAAAGTGCTAAGAACAGCGCTTCCTATTCATCTGGCTTTGTGAATGAGAAGATGAAGCTGTAAACAGTGTGTGCCTAGGCAGGCTGTGTAGACAGTATGCCTAGGCAGGCTGTGTAGACAGTGTGCCTTTGAGAAGGAGGATGCTTTCAATATGTTCTTGATTCCATTAATTTAGCACTATCTTTTAATTTAGCAGCATGTTCCTAAACCAACACTACAAATAGAATTGCCCTAAAATGTGGCAGTTCTAGACATCCTAACAAAAGATGATACCTGTTGTGATGGTGTAGGCTTCCCCAGTCCTCAGGGAAGGGGGATGTTGAAGCAGGAGAATCTTGAGTTAAAGGAAATTTAAGGCCAGTTTGGGCTACATAGTGAGACCTTGTCCCAAACAAACCAGAAACAACAATGATAAGTGTATTCACAAGCAAGCGTGTGCCCTAATAAGGATTTTATTTACATGTGTTTTTATATAATTATAAGCACATACATACACAGAGACACACATGAAAAGGGCAGAAGGGAGAAAGGGGTCAAAGTTGTTTTAATCTTTAACATAATGCTTAGCAAAAGATGCAGAATAAGTGCTCCCTGGCATTGATCACAAATCCCACTGTTAATTACGTTGTATGTCGCACTGATGATACAGACATTGAAACTGCAACGGCCACACCCTACCCACTGCCATCATTAAGAGAAAACAAAAACCAAAGCTAAAAGACAGGTGGCTCCAGACTGAGAGTGAAGGCAGTGCATGGGCACAGCAAGCGCTGAGGTGGTTTACTAAGCGTCATTAGGGACCCAGGCTAGCGTCTACCGCACTGAGTGAGCGAACAGCTACAGTCCTTTATCTTCACCCCTCAAGAGTGATGCAGCTGGGATCAGTCATCTCAACCTCTATCCACACACACTTCTAACAGTCAATCACAGAGTAGCCTGAGAGGAGGTTGCCCCCCAAATCACAGGTCAACACGGATCCATGCAACTTTTAGAAGCAATCCCATGTTTGGAAGTTAATATACATGTATGCATTGTTAATCCAGGTACATGTAGTCTGAAGCTGGGTATTACATAAGCACAGAAACCATTAAAGTGCATAGAAAGTGTGGGAAACATCCCAGCGTTATTATAAGGACAAAACCAGGGCAATGGCCAAAAACAACAGGAAGATCCGTACTGCAGAGCACCCAGGGTAAGGCTTCTACTTAGGTGTTAGGACACTCACAATTTTAAGGTCTTTTCTTATCGTGTTCATGCTTTTAAACAATGAGCCAAAACTGCTCGCCTTGTCAATTTCTCAATGGCTCCACCAATAAAATGGGGTTGAAGCTATGTGTTCATTAGAGGCTGAATCCTTCCAACGGCGTCAAGACATGTTACCAAAGCAGCTGGTTCAATAGGCATGAATTTGGAAATAGATAGCTCTCTAGGAGATGAGGAGAGAGGGTCATGGTGAAATGACTCCAGAAGTTGGAAATGCAGAGGTTGTTAGCAGCATAAAGTCAAAAGGGATGGGTGACTAGGGCTCTCCTCTTCCCCACAAGCAATGCTGCTTGTGGACTCTACAAGACAGGTGTGTGAAGAGGTAGGGGATTCTAACTTTTAGTCTTTGCATCCTACAGTGGATGTATGTACTGCAATAGTATAAAAATGCACACACACACACACACACACACACACACACACATGAATGCTCTAGTATTCATTGAAAAATACCAAGTCTTAAAATATTTTCAAGGGTGACAAATAGGGCGAATGCTTTCAGTCCAGAGGATGATAATTAATGTCATGTCCTGAGTGACTTTGGTCTAGGCAATGACACAAAACTTGCTTAAGATTTGGAGGGGAGAAGCTCTAAGGGAGCCAGATGTCTCTAGTGAAGTAAGATTTTCCCTTCCAAAACAGCGACAGGCAATAGTACTGGGGGCAGGAAAGTGCGCCCGCCGGTAAAACAGGCAAACTGCGGGGATCTTGACCTTTTCCCAGGTGGAGGTTTTCCACGAGGCTACATGTAAATCAAATCTTAAACCTAAGGCATCCAGGAAATATATTTTTCTAGACAGTCATGTTAGGAGCTCGTGTCTGCCCCTTAGAATGATCTCTAGGTATTCATTCTGTGAAGTTTCCTTTTCATTCACAGTGTTTCCATTTTAATGCCTTGCATCTGTTTACTTCTTTATTTTGTGTGTTCATGGGCATGCACATGGATAAAGCAACCTGCAAATTTGGTTCTTCCCTCCTTCGAGAGTCCTCTGGGGATCAAGCTCAGGTTGTCAGGACTGGCAGCAAACACCCCAACTGACTGAGCCATCACCACGTCCCCTAATTACCTTTACTTAAAGGTCTTTTGTAAAGTTTAGTGTATCTGAATCTACTGCTTGCTGCTCCCAAACTCAGAAAGAAGACTTTATTACAATCTCTTTCCTTAAGTAGAATCATGTAATCTTAAAGAGGAGTCCTTAAAAATAAGTCAGAATTGAGTCTCTAAAGCTTGACTGCACATTATTTAAGTCTTGAGCACCTTTGTAAGCACACCAAGGCCCAACCCCACTCCAAATCAATCAAGTCAGAATATTCTAGAGGAAGCCTGTGGATACGTTTTCTAAGTGTCACAGGTGGTTCCTTTTGGTTGCCATGATTAAGAGATATGTATAAACTTTGCGTTGTCTAGCATGGCTATTTAGTACTTGACATGAGGTTATTCAAAATCAAGATGGCAAAATACATCCTAGATTTCAAAACCCTAATCCCCAAAGAGTAAAACAATGTAAACCACCACACTGATGTTTTATATTGGTTATATGTTGAAATTTGAAATGATAATATTTGGGATAATATTGGCCCAAACAGTTATTAAAATGAACTCCTGCTTCTTTTTTATACGGCTTCCCCACACTTCAAATTACACTAGTTGCCTCCTCTCTTAGAATGTGCTGGTTTAGCCAATTGTCTTTTAGCATAGTAAATAGGAAACCAACCAGATATGATACCACAAACCTGAGTCTCAGCACTTGGGAAACTGAGGCAGAAAGTTCTGGACTTGGAGGCTAACCTGAGCTTCTCAGTGAGTCCCTGTCTCAAAACAGAGGGATGTTCTGGGTGTCAATTCAATAAGTTAGGTGCAATATGGGGGGCTTTACAGCCACAGGCTTTTCCTGTTACCATAGAGCCCACGTCACTGTGGAACAACAGATAGAAGCCTTGACTGCCAATTGGTTTTCTCTAATTTGTCTCACTAATTGTCTCTTCCAAGTTCTGATACAGAGGTAGAGTTATCTATGGGAAAAAGGGCCCTCTCTGTTGTGCATGCTTCTGTGACATGGTATCGTGCAAAGTGGTCTGCAGGGATGGATATGAAAAAAGAGATCTAGAGAAACATTAACATGAAGTAAATGCAGAGAATGGAGGAAGAGAACTTTCGCCACATTTCAGCAGAGAAATGACCCTGGACCTGGGGGTTTAGCTCAGTGGTAAAATGTGCACACCTGCCATTCATGGGGTGCTGCAAGTAAGAAAAGACCAGACCAGGCTAGAACAAACTACACCAACATACTAACACAGAAGGTTGTCTGCATCCTGAGAGCTGAATTTGCCTCAACACTGTTGTTTTCCACTCTGAGGAGTCACAACATTGTCCCTGCAGTGCACATGAGGCGAGTCCGCGTTCCTCCTAGCTTTCATCAAGTCACACCTCAGTACTCTGGTAGCAATGGACTTTATTCCTTGTGCCTTCTACCCTCTGGGATGCAAAAGTTGACTTCAGAAGCCAGGTTTGTTCCAAGAGAAAAATTTAGTTTTGATAAAGTGACCATAGTCCTACCAAACAAGCCAAATGGAAATTAAATGTCCTTTCTTTTAATAGTCACCTAATTTAAATAGAAACAAAGATTTTTGTTGTTATTATTGTCCCTGCCCCCTGGGTTCCCCCTTGGGAAGCCAGCCGAGAGAGTTGCATAAAATTAGCCAAAACGTGTTACATTTGAGAAATCATGCCTGCAACATAGGGGCTCTTTGGTGTAATAAAAGAACGAAAGAGGTCTGGGTTCTGATGTAAAATGCAAAGGGCTGGAAAGGAAAGCCGTGGGTCAAGCCAAATGATACACACAGTACAAGCATTCAAGGCTTCTGTTTAGATACCCTTGTTCCCCCATCCAGTGGCAGCGGAGTCTAAATCAGAAAGAAAATGCCCAGTGCTCTGGAGCTCTCGGTGCTACTAAATTATTCCTGCTAGTTACAAGAAGCCAAGCTTTGCCAGTAAACCCAACGAGCATGCTCCCAGACAACTCACTTTGCACAGAATAGTATTTCCTCCAAACTCACTCCCACACTGATTCGGAAAACATAACAAATTGCAGATGGGTGCTAAGCAGAAGTAAAGGAGTAAGACAGGGCAGAGCACTTGCTCTGCTCGACAGGGCCATCATGAATACAGACTTTAAGCCTTCTCTCTCTTCTCAGACCCTCTACTTAAAGATGATGCAGACAAGGAAAGAACACTGGTGCTTTCTGCTGAGACAGCCTTGTCAACCATTTTAATTCTGCCCAGTTTGTGTTCTCAAATGAAACTTCAGTAGTATAGATTTTGTAAGGTTTAATATAAGCACGAAGAAAACTTTAAGGTTTAAAAAAAAAGTCAATTTAAAACAATATTAGGAAAATCAGCATTTCATATATATGTTTTGTATATTTCATATAGTTCATATATACGTAAATATAGACTAGAAATTACAGATTGTGTGCTCAGTGCAGTCAAGTTAATTTTTTAAAACTTGTCTTTGAAAGGCTGTCTGTGACAAGGCTTGAAAACAGAAAAGTTTCTAAAGCCTGGGCCTCTGCTATAGGGATCCACAACAAGCGCGTTCAGGCAGCCTGCCTGACAGAAAGAGACTCTGAGCTGAAGGCAGAGGGCAGGCGTCCAGGTCTGGCTCCCACTCTGAGGCATAGGCCTTGGATATGCTATGGGATGTAACCAGGCCTTGGGATCTGCTCCACTTTCTGGAGAGGCTGACCAAAAGGCTCTCCCTAGCTTCAGCATCTATATACAGCTATCAGTTTCTATACACCCTCAAAGTCTCTAGGCTGAGTCAAAAGAACCCCTTTACTCCCTGAGGGGATCAGGTCAAGTCAAATGCAAACATGGTAATTTCCCATTCTTGTTCATTTGGGGCCAGGGATTAGAAATATGAACCTTCAGGAAATAGAAAAAAATCAATTGAAATATTCAATTCCATATCGATGTTTTTATTCCTGTCTTCTTTTTTTTTTTTTCAGATAAAAAGGGGGAAAGACCATGGCATGTGAGACCTGTAGGAAAAGTCACTTGGCATCTCATGCCACTTCTCAGGCATTCAGAAATCTTCCCTGAACTCAGAATTCTTTGAAACTCCCAGAGTCTTCTTTTCAAAAACTTTCCCAGTGTCTTCAGAAAAGTGTTATCACTACCTGGAAACACCTAGGAAACCTTCCTTCTTTCTAAAAATGTTCTTAAGTTGAATTCATCATTTGTGATTCCCAACTATGGAAATAATGAATGTTAAAAATACATTAATTGCTCATTTTTCTTAACTCCTAAATCTAATAATTCTTTAGTAAAAGTATCACATGAAGTCATTTTTAAAGTGCCAGACTTCCTTCATAAAACACTGTGACAAAATAGCACTTAGTTCACAAACAACAGTCAGAAGAGGTTCTTTGTGAAAGTTATCTTCAAGACTTATTCAAGGCTAGCGCTCTCTCTGCGTCTCCTTATCTCATTTTCTTAAACAGAATTTGGAGAAATAGTCCTCAACTTAAATGTTTAAGCACTAATTTATAAAACCATTGGTTGATTCCCATAACACAGCGGCAGTCAAACTGGACAAGATAATGAATTGACTGAGGTCATTGTCCGGCTTCCTCCAAGAAAGCTGCCCCTAAAAAATCTTAAATTGCCTTAGAAATCCAATTTGCAAGCCGCAAAAGCAGCATATAGATGGGACGCACCGGGCACCATCACATTAATTTTGTGACTAACAGCATCGCTTTGAAGAGAAAAAGAAAGGAAGACTAAGATAATAACACCACTCAAATCCCATTTCCAATCTAACAGTACAACCAGAAGAAAACCAAGTGCACAGTTGGTTCACATGCGGAGGGGCAGGGACCCATCAGACTCCTACAAAATAATTCCCAGCTAAAGACAAACACTCCAGTGATCTACAATTTCTAAAAAGAAAGCCACAGGAGGAAATCAGGAGACTGGAAATATGACATTACTACAAATTGCAGTGGGAAAACTCTGACTTGTTTTTGAGCATGCAGGCATTGAGAAACTGACACATAGTCCCAATAAGAGTATTCTGCAAATGAAAAGCTATACAGGAAAAGTGTCTAACAGACTATCATTTATTTCACTACCAATTCAAAACCTGAAACATCAAAGCAAAATAGGAATAAAGGCGCAGATTCCCATATTTTGTAGGAACAGTCTAAAATGCTGACCTCTTCTGCTTAAGGTATCATTTATTTACATTTTAAAAAATCTGACTTGCAGATATTAGGAGTTGAATAAATGTATTTACTCTGAGTAGAGTTGAAAATAAAAAATGTATACAAAAATAAGGAGTTGAAATATCAAATTCATATAAAAATGATGCAAACAACAGAAAATGTGAAAATGGGTGAGAAGGCATCCAATTGTTAGAGTTTTAAAACTCAAGTAAAACTGCTATTTAATCAATAACATCCTTCTTTAGATGAGCCTATATCTAAGTTTGGGTGTAGACATGGTTTTTGTTTTGTTTTTGCCTTTAAACTCAAGTCTGCCTTAAAGCGACTCAAGAAAGCTTTCTGAAAAGATTTTTACCTGACACCTTGCTTGCTTTCCATTCTTCATGGCTTCCCCACAGCAGCCCACAGCTTTATGAACATAGTTTATTTCAGAAATAAAGCTCTCACACGCACTCTCTCTCTCTCTCTCTCTCTCTCTCTCTCTCTCTCTCTCTCTCTTTCTCTCTCTCTCAAACACACACACACACACACACACACACACACACACACACCACTACACAAAATCGTACTGATCCCAGCAAACTAACAAAAAAAATTACATACAAATAAACCTAAGATAAAAAGCCCATTTCCAAGTCCTGTCCGTGGCAGTATGAGACCCATCTGGACTGATGTGAGGGCTTCCTCTCTCCACAAACATGAGCATGCTCTTACCATAGCTGGGAAAGTAAGGACGCACGGTGTTGCCTCCTGCAGTCTCCAGATCAAAAAGTTCCCTTCTCTCTTGTAATTTCTTTTAACCAGCAAGATCAGAAAGGAAACCAGTCCTTGAATACTTGTCTCAGTCTTTCAGACCAGAAGACTGTGGACAAGCTCTCAGCTAGAGAGAGAGCAGGCCTGCCACTTAGCAGTCAGTCTGCAACTGGGACCTATCTCGTGGACTCTGGTACCTTCTCCTCTCCCTCCTTCTTTAAGTTCCTTTTAGTAATGAGACTAATTTTTCCAATAGCCTTCAACTCCCTAGATTTAACTGACATGGAAAATGTGACTAAAATCTTGTAGAACTGTCTAGCCTCCAATCCTACACAGAATGAACTTTGTTGTGTTGAAGAACACCTCGCAAGCAGCTACACGCTCAGTCTCCACTCATGAGCTCTGCAGCACAGGACACTAAATAACAGTGCGCCATCTAGTTAGCAAAGTGCAGTCTCCAAGCGTGAAGGGGGGACACCTTCCAGCCCTGGGAGCGAAGCTTGTCAGGGTTCAGCCACTCTAAAGCTCCAATTGTTTATTTAAATAAAAAAAATATCGCGACTGGGATAATCCACATCTCGTGGATATGGGAAAATTTAGGTTATAATGGCACTACAAACTTTTACATCTAACTTTGATTTACAAGATAAAAGCAAGTTTTAAATTAAAAGGGCTTTCTGTTAACAGAGCTTATTATTCTGAAGACGGGAATGATTTTCTTCGAAAGTTGTCCCTGGGTGCATGCCTATTATCTTTGCTTTCCCCTTCCACTAATGAGCATTTATCTAAAGAGCCTGTTAATCCTCTGATGTGTGCTTCTGGTCAGAGGTAACAGTTTGAATAAAACCACTAATCACTGATCACTAAATCACTGATCATTAATCACACTCTCCAGGGCCCGTGACCTGGCCATTTTCCCCTTAGGTCTCTGCATCCCAAACAAGAATTTTAACATTTTCAATGCCCATGCTTCGCATAGGGGGACTATGCCATTTCATCGCTAGATGCCAATAAATAATACTGCCACAAAACTTGAGGAATGGGTGTCAAGCAATCTCCCGTCACTAGCTCCACAAAGCCTGGTCTACGGCCAGAGTATGTTGGAGAAAGTAGATCTAATTATAACCAAACATGTGCTCTCCTAGAATGCCACCTATTTAGAATATAAAATTTACTTAGCTTCCTCCGTCTCCCAAATCAAAGCCTTCAAACACCTTGTCCCCCAGCCAACAGCTTCTGCCTGGGTTTGTTTTTACTTTATGGCTGCTATCCTTACTGATTCACCCCAAAAGTTTTCACTCTTTGCCCCCTAAACAAGTCGCACATGCTGGTGGTTTTGCTCCTGGTGCGCTTTTAAAGAGCAAGTGGGAAAGAACTTGATTCTGTAACTTGGGCAAACACAGAAACTCAAGGCTAAGAATAAGAACGTGCCTCACACTGCAGCGAGGTGCTGTATGGTACTTTCATCTCTCAGACACACCCCTGACTTTGGAAATAAAATTTCTAATCTAGATACTTCCCTCTAAACCTGATTTAGTCAGGTCCTTCCTCCTTCTCCTAGGACTACGAGGTTCATGGCGCTCTGGGCTCTTATCTGTGGTATATATTGCTTTCAGACACGCTATTAGCATATAAGGCTTCTTCTAAACCTTTCCATGGGTTTTCTATCCAGGCAGAGCATTCTAGCGTGGGAAAAGAGGGCCTGGATAGTGTTTTTCTTAAATAATAGAAAAGGGCAGATTGAGCGCTCATCAGGTACTGAGCTCCCTCAGACACCAGAAGCTCTTCCGCTCACTCCTGGGACAGCATTGCCCCTGGGGGAAACTGTAAAAGGCCGGGGCAGGCCGAGTGATAACGAGGTGGGCGGGAGAGGAATGGAGGAGGAGGGGTCGAGGAAGAGAGGGCAGTGGCAGTGTCCAGGGAACCTGCAATTGCTCTGGGGGAGGGGGAAGCAGAGTTGCTTTGTCAGCATTCTGAGCCGCGCCCCCCCCGTCCCCGCCCCCCCCTCGGCCCCGAACCCTTGAATATCTGAAGCCCTTAATCAAACACTTACTGGCCTGCAGAATGACGTAATGGACCTGTAACCAGCCTTTATTCTTTGACACATGTCAGGAAGAGGGAAAAATAAAAAAACCAAACAAGCTTTGCATATACTGACAACGATATACAAGCAGCCCACTCCAGTTCCCAGCTTTGAACCAGCATCAAGTGGAGGCGGCACTCGTTCAGGGAACGATGGAGCTTTTTCTACTAGACACCCCACCTGGAAATAAATCTATGACTAAAAAATAAATGAAAACTTAAAGCGAGCTATAGTCCCTCTAAAGTGGCTTAGTGGGGGCGGTGTCTACTTCTCTCGACCCTTTAAGAACTTTGTGAAAAGTTTAAGCTGTTCGATGGAAAATCTGGCTCAAAGGCAGGCTCTGTCGCCCGGTACTGAGAACCGCCCGGGCGCAGTGCGGCTCGGGCCCCAGCTGTCATTTGGGGCAGCAGCCCGGAAGAAGTGAGAGTGCCAGCGCAAAGGGGACAGAGGCGGGAGGCGGCTGCAGGAGTGAGGGCGAGGGCTCCAGAGCACTCTCAAGCTGGAGCGCCTGGAGCAAAAGTCAAGTCCCCTCCAAGGGCAACCGCCCCTCCCGGGGGCGCGCCCACCAGCTGCAGCCCGCAGCGGATCTCCAGAGATGGCAGCGGCCGCTGGGCACCCGGGGGAGAGAAAGCCCCCTGCAAACTCCCCCGGCCGCCCCTAGGTGACCAGGAGTCTTTGCCGCAACGATTGGAAGTTTGCAAACTTTCTCCCGGGGTTCCGCTGCATCACTGAGAAACCTGAGGAGGCTCCTGGTTCCTGGGTCTCTGTTGCTGCTGCTGCTACCACCGCCGCCGCCTCTGCCGCCTCCACCACCGCCGCTTGACCACACTTCAGGAGGGTTCCGCACCTTGCCAGGGCTCTGGAGGCAAACATACACCCCCGATTCATAACTGTTCCCCGTGTCAGGGAAACTCACGCGCGCTCCCATACACGCACGCACACTGGGTCGGACACGGCGCTGGCTCCACTCAGCATCCCTCCAGTCGCACGGCGGAGCAACCACCGAGACGCGCTCCGGGACAGACACGGCGTGGGGTCTCTGGGTGACTACAGGACACAGCACAACTCCACAATCTACCAGCAATTGGGCCGGACTTTCCTCTGATCCGCCAAAGTGTTTACAAACACAAATCAAGAAAAAAAATGCATCGCATCCTTTCTACTCCTTGCCCTGTGACCTGCCCATTGGACCAAGTAACCTCGAGGCTGCAGCGATGAACCAACCCCTGCAAACAAGGACGCTCCCGAGTCGGCTCGCGCGGCAAGTGCAGCGAAAGTGGCTAAATGCAAAGGCCCCAGAAGTGGCCGCGCCGTATTTTTAGGAACTTACCAAACAAGTGTGGAGAAGGCAAGAGCCGAGCCCGGGTGAAGGGACCACGTTGGACTGAGCAAAGATTACAATACATTCTATTTAGAGTGCATTACATCACCCCCCCGGTGACGTCACGTGGGATTCCTGAACTTCTAAATCATTGCGGTCCGTTGGGGAAGGAGGGAGAGAGGGGCGGGGCCCGCACGCCGAAGAGGCGGGCCCCGTCTCCGCCCCGCCCAGACCCCTCCCTCGAACGGACCCGGGTGCTTGCGGCGGTGGCGCCGGCGATCGCACAAGCAACAGCTTGCACAGCCCAGCGCCGAGTAACACGGCTCCCCAACATTAGTGGTGTGAGTCAGCTTGGAAACAATCCTGAAGGTTTCAAACAGAACCACTCAGGAGTCACGGGCACGAGCTCTCCTGCAAGGAGTTCCTGTAGGGTCAAAAAGAAGTAAGGTTTAGGGGGTGAGCAAGAGAGATGGCAAAGATGCTGACAGAGGTGGAGAAAGACTTTTGCACTTACAAATACAGGATGCTTCCTACTTCCCTACCCCAGCCCCCGAAGATACCCAGGTCCTTTGCCTGCGACAGCCATGACCTCATTGCAGTGTTCTCTGCAGGCTGGCTTCTCAGCATTATATCTACATTTCGCCGCCCCTCTCCTCATTGCTCTCAAGGGCATAACTTCTTGTGCACACTCAGGAGGACTACACGCAGCCCCCAGCCTTCCCTAGTCCCGCACCTTGCATGTGCTGTGCGGACCTGTGAGACAATCTCTCTAAAGGCGAAAGGTGAATCACAGCCAAGAGCCAAATGATGAGCCCGATTTAGACTCCGCGTCAGCGCCGGAAGGGCCCTGGCCATTGCTTCCAGAGCCTCTGCTACTGGCCCAAGCTCACCGGCTGGGAAGCAGCCGAGCCAGGGCTAGAATACAGGATCTAGGGCCAGGTCTGCAGCGGGGAAAGGAGGACTGACCCTTTTCAGCATGGGCCAGTATGAGAGCGCCATCGCTCTCACCTTCCACGTCCCTGCCAAGGAATAGGTTTCCTTTTGGAAGCTCTCCCTTTGGGGAGCATTGGAAGCCTGTTCAAAATGACCACTGTCGTCCAACAACAGCTCAAGCTTTGCCAAACACTTGAAGCCACGCCGTTTTCTTCTTCCTCATAAGACCTTGACACAATAAGGAAAAGTAGGGACTGTGTTGTAATTATCTCCGTTTCACAGCTGAGCTGAGGCAGAGTCCAGAAGGCTAGGAGCTCTCCTGATCAGCAGGGACCACTCTAGCGCACTTCTAACCCCAGATCCCACCTGGGTTCCTTGATAGCATCAGGGATGTTAATTCTCTTCTGATGGGTGACTGCTTAGAACTTCAACTAAGAGCTTGCTGGCTGGGAGTTGGATCTTTGCTTAGGAACAGTTTAGCCCCCATTAACAAACAATAATGGTTCCTGACATTTATGTAACATCTGACATTTATATAGTGCCTCTCATCCCAATGCATCGCAGTCGTGACTGTGCAGTCTGCCAGAGGATCATGACCAGCCAGGCTGACGAGGAATCGCAGTGCTTTGCCTGAATTGTCACATTTCTGAGCTGGTTTTGACATACTAAGTAAAAGAGCTTTCTATTTCCTTTCTGGTTTGAAGTGTTTAAATGCCCCCCTCCTCCATCCGCTGCCCTTTCAAGATTCCTTGAAATCACAGGAACTGACAACTAACTTCTTTTTCTTTGTAGCCTTCCTAAAAGCTCCTCTGTCCATTTTCTTCTTTTTCTTTTCTCCATGGGACACTGAAGGAACGGTGAAAGATTTTGGTCGTAACCTGAATCTGAACCAATACAACCTTGACTGTGATGACTCAATTGTCTGGGCCTAGGGAAGGAAGCCATAGTCCATCAACAGCAGCATCTGGATCCATCTCCCTTCTAATATAGTTTTGCTCCCCCAGAACAGGGAGCAACCTCTTTCCTCAAAGGCAAAGAAGGCACCCAAAGGAAAAGAGCCAGTGTATCAGAGTTGAAGCTAAGAGCTGGTGTTTCCCCCACCCCTGGTAGGTGAGTATAAACCAGAGAAATGAAGCAAAGAATGAAGTGAGAAAAACCAGAGTGAGGGCCCAAAGATTCACACTCCTGCAAGGAGTTAAACGATCCAATTCACAGAGTTATCTAAACAGAAGCATGAATAAATAAGTTATAATGAAAGCACTACCCAGCTTTCTTAAGCAACGCTGGGAATATTTACAGTAACTCAAGAATTGTATCACTTGCATTAACAAATGTTCTCTGCCCTGGGAGAGTACTCTGTAAGCCCTACTCTCTCCCTATTAATGTAAGTACTGGGGCTAAGGCATTCAGTGATGTTAGTAAACTTAAGCCAGTAATTGGAGAATGTCCCCATCATTCTTCCATGTGTAACATGGGCACATGGGCAGCAAGCAGCCTCTTACCCATCAGACCCTGCTAACAGCGCCCGTACCTCGCATGGCTGCCTGGTTCACCCAGTCCCATCCAGGATTTCTCAGTACCACGGAGGCAACAGTGCAAGGGTGCGTGGAGGAGGAATAACTCAGCAGGTGGCATAGTCTATGGCATTTACACACCAGGATGCCGGCGCCCAACCAGGCATGTCCTCTCACTTCCAGGACTCCAGTGGGACATGTGGAGCCAGGGCCATCTACAGCAAAATCCAGCCAAACTGGCTGGGTACAACCCACCCAAGCTAGCCCCTTATACAAGCCAGCCTGGTGCTAAGAACGTTGGACCTGTGAGGAGGCAACCAGCAAGCACCCTAACAAATGAAAATACATAACTCAGTGCCAGACTAGAGGTGATTCCTTAGTTGTTGGACCAGGAAGGGAAGAATCTTGAGATCAATGTCATGGATTTACCAAGACCTAAAAAATTTTCCAAATCTAACAAATTGACAGCCTTGCTCAGGGACACACTGAATGCTAGGCATAAACAATTCCAAACAAGGGGAAGAAAATACCCACATACATGCCCACACATATGCACATACATGCACGCTTGAAGGCTGGAGTCAATATCTTTCGCTGACCCTGGAGCCCACTGATTCATCTAGACTAGCTTCGCATTCCAAACACACCCTGAGGACCACCCTGTCTATGCATCCCTACTGCTGTCATTGCGGGTGCAAACTGTGCACCCGGATTATTGTTCAGATTCTCAAGCTTACACAGTAGTACAGCCATCTCCTGAGTCCCTTGGAAGAGATTCTTTGGTCCTGTACTCTGTGTCCAAATTACCATGAATGTTGGCAAATCTTCCTGGTGCTAAGATTTAATAACAGCAAAGGTCGGGTCTGCAGAGATAGCTCAGCAGTTAGAAGCACTGACTGTTCTCCTGAAGAACCGTAGTTTGATTTCCAGCACCGTATAGTGGCTCACAACTGTCTGTAACTCTAAGGGTGCTCTACTTTGGTCTCCATGGACATCAGGCACACAAGTGGTGCGCATGGACAGAAACACCAGAAAAATACTAATACACATAATTTAAAGTGTAAAAACTAATAACAAGGGTCTCCTCCCTTAGATCTAGGTTCCTCAAACTTTGATAACTAAACAGAAAGCAGTGGGATAACATGGTAAAGGTAGCTTCTTGGTTCCAACCCTATCAAGGGTTTCAGCTCAAAGGAGTCTATGTTTGTGGCTCTTCATGCAAGTGACCAGGGACCTCCACAATGAATGATGCTGCTTTAGTGGGATTCTTACATGGCGACCAATGGGGAGAAAGTTGATGTGGTACCAGGAAAAGGGCCTGCTTGCAACATAACTTTCCTCTTTATCACAGCCTTTCTGAAGTTTTGGTTCTTGGTTTCTTTTATTTTTGCAACACTAAAATCAAGATCCAGGGCTCATATGGTCCACACCAATATCCTGGCACCTACTATAGAGAGTGTAGCTCGCTTCATCTCGCTGCATACACTTTTCAAGGAGGGCTTTGAGGCTTCATCAGAGATGCTTTAGTTGGCAGTGCTAGTTCTGGAGATGGAAGCCTTGGCGGTGCACATGCTTTTCTTAGCTCAACTCGCAATGGCTGGAGAAAGGATGCTGCTGGAATCAACTCGGAAGTCACCCTCCAGCTATGGTTCCACTTGGCAAGTCTCTGTCCCTCCTAAAATGGATTGTCATTGGTGCCTTTACTATCTCTCCTGGGAACAAAGATTCTCATCTGACAAATTGAAAAATGCATGCAAAGACAAATGTTATACTTTGAGTCTGAAAATAGCTCCCGAAGGCTCAAGTGTTAAGTATTTTGGTTGCAGTTGAACAGCTTTAGGGAGTGACTGGATTATAAGGTTGACTTCATCAGTGGCTTAATCAACACAAGGATTCATAATTTTTATAATAGGGTTTTTCCTAGCTTCCTGAGAATTGTATAAACCCACAATATATTTTGATCATTTTCATACCCATTCCTTCTAACTCCTCCCAGATACACTCTGCACCTCCTACCCCCCAAACCTTGTGTGTATCCCCTTTTGTAATCCACTGAGTCCAATTAGCACTGCTCAGATACTCATGGGTGTGGACCATCCACTGGATCTTGGTTGACCTACCAGAGGGGTTCCTTTCCCCTAGCAGTCATCAGCTACCAATAATTCCTCAACTAAGTGTGGGGGATCATGAACCCCTTTCTCCTTCGTGAAAGAATGTTAAATGCCTTGATTTTTGTCATCTTGGCCAGGCAACTAGAGCTGCCATAAGCTCCTATAATCTCTCTGTCTCTGTCTCTGTCTGTCTCTGTCTCTCTCTCTCTCTTTGTCTCTCTCTCTCTCCTTCTCTTTGGTGCTTTCTGAACCTTGGGAAGAAGTGTGTAACACAGATACCCCATTTATTTATGAGCACCCCAAAGACATTGTCCTCTGAGCTTTAACCAGTTGTGAGTTCCATGTATTATCCACCACCCACTGCACAAAGAAACTTCTCTAATGAGATCTGAGAGTTGCACTGATCTGTAAGTACAGAAATACGGATTTAGAGGAAAATTTGAGTCTATGTCCATTAGTAAAATTTTAGCAACAAGTTCATCCATGTGAGGCTGTGAGCTTCACGCTGTGAGTCCTTGGCTAGATTTAAAGTATCAGGCCTCTGGGTAGAGCCACAATGTAACACATCAGAATGTAACTGGTTACCCCATATGTGATAACTGAGATAGAATACATCACTTGCCACATATTTTTTCTCCATTCAGCCCTTCCCCAGTGTCTTTCTTCCAATCCTTCCACTCTCAAGTTAATGACATCTTTTTCTTTGATATACATACATACATACATACATACATACGTACTTATGCTAATTACTGCTGGAAGAAGAGTCCTAGGGATGTGCGCCCTATTGGTTCTCCAAGGCAGAGAAATCATCTGTAAGAAACAAAAGGGACTCACAAAGATGTATATATTCTTCTGTAGATCACAGGCTTCACAGCCAGGCAACACTGTGGATGGCTTCTCCCTCCAGCAGCCTGTATATTCCCGGGACTCCGAGAGCTGGCTAGAGGGGAAGAAGCTTCCTCCCAGTACCTTGAGTTCTCCACATCCTGCTAGCAGAGCATGCAGTGCCATCAACAATAGGGTTTTATAGTCACACACTGGTGGGCAAGAGCAATGAGAACAGCTGGAACTGGGAATCTCCACAACTAACAACTTGAGAGACAGTTATCCCACACATAGTACTGGGCTTTTTACTTGGCAATCTAAGGCTTTGTGGATGAATGCAAACTCCTGTATAGGATAAGTCCTATTCAACACTTTTAGGTAAACACACAAACACACACAGAGGCACAGAAACACACACATGTACACACATACATACACAGGCACATAAATACACACATACACCTATACAAGCATACACACACAGGCACACGCACACATACACAGCACACACATATACAAGCACACATACATATATACATACATACACATATACAAGCACACACACAAGCACACACACTTACATAGGCACATGCATGCATACATACACATAACACACACATGCATACATATACATACACAGGCATACACACAGGCACACATATGAACACACATGCATGCACAGGTACAAACATACACACATACACATATATAAGCACACACATGCATGGACATACATACACAGGCACACACATGCACATATACACAGGCACACATACACACACAAACACATACACAGGCACATGCATGTACACACATACACAGGCACACTCATACATGCACACACACACAGCACACACAGCCACACAGACACACACAATTTAATGGGTGTCACTTGAAACTAATTGGTTGGGTCTAGTTGTAGGAAATAGGTCACTAGGAGCAGTCCCTGAAAGGAAACAATTTGCTCTCTCTCTCTCTCTCTCTCTCTCTCTCTCTCTCTCTCTCTCTCTCTCTCCCCTCCTATTTCATCTCTCCCTCTCTCTTCACCCCTCTTTCCTTAAAGGCTGCCACAGATGGGCATCTTTTCCTCTGCTGTGTTGTTTCTCACTGGCAGAGGCATGCCCTGGAAGACCTGAATTCTGTATCAGTCTCTCTGACTCCTGTCTGCCACAGATGAACAGCCTCTCTGCCTCATGCTCCCACCCCTGTGATGTCCTGCTTACCTGAGACTCAAAGCAGTAAAGTCATCTGACCTTGAGTGGAAGCCTCTGAAACTGTAAGCCAAAATAAAGGTTTCGTCCTCTGTTGTCTGTGTCAAGTATCCTGCCATAGTCTCAGATGGGAAAATGCTATTAGCGTTGACAATAAGACTGTTTGCTGAGTCCTGAGCCAATGACTATGTATGTATTTAGATGGCTAATCCTCCCAGTAAACTATTCTCATTTTGCAGTGGGGAAACTGAGGCTTAGGGGGTAGGTAGCTTGTTTAGGACTGTGGATCTGAGGTACGGGTGAGTGGAGAGAGGCACCTTGTCTCTGGTACCTGCCTTGGAGCCTGACTGAAGACTCAGGAAACCAAGTCAGGTTGAGGAGTCCAGAAGCAGGAGAGCAGAGAACTCACCAGAAACATGGAGTGAGTGGGGAACATGTATCAGCCTCCCTAAATTCTGCTTGGCTAACCAAGAGCCATTCCACATAGGGCTAGCTTCATGGCCTGCCGATGTCTGAGTCTCACAGGGCCTTGTGTTCATTCATACACTCGAGTTAAGGCTCTGTGGTGGCCATCTCGAAATCTCAACACTCTGATCTTTATTGTAAGCTTGAGCTTTGTTCCCTGAGCCTGGTGGGGCATGGAATATATGCGAGACTAGAGAGGCCCATTCCTATTAGTGTTTGCCATCTGTGTGTGTGCGTGCGTGTGTGTGTGTGTGTGTGTGTGTGTGTGTGTGTGTGTGTGTGTGTGTGCCATGCTCATTATGCTCCATGGACACGAAATGACAGGGACACTAGATGCTCAGGAGTTCCACCAGGATCTTATCAAGTGCCTGAACCTCTGACCTGCAGAACTGAATGGGACAGACATGAGGTGGGGTCCCGATGACACTAAGAGTCAAGACAAAGGCTGAAGGTCATCTCACTTGTACTGGGACTCTGTGTTAGTTAGGTAACTGGGTGCACTGCACCATGACACAGAAAGAGAAAATTGGGGCCGCTCATAATTCATTTCCCTTGTGGTCTTTTCTTACCCACGAGTGGACAAAGCAGGGAGTGAGGCAGAATCTGAGCCAGAAAAAAAAAATGGTTGCCTTCCTTTTGTAGAACATTTCCACTCTCTAAAATCAGAATATGCACGTCACAGCCATGCAATACAAAGTGCTAGATTTAAGTGACTTTGCATACAAATCAGATAATCTCATACCCACTAATAATATTAAAACTGCCAGTGCACAGTACAGTATAGAGGTAAATAGCACAATTAGGGCTAGTGATTTAACATTCTTACATTTTGTTACCTTGAATGACATTGCAGCAAGTAAACATGCTATGGAAATGGCTCTGGAAAAGAGAAATTTTCTGTGTCATTCATAGTTTTGGTGGATTGTTAAAGGGGATCCTGCACCTTCAGTTAATGTGGGGTCCACAAAATATGTGACACGGTGACTGAGTCAGCATTCTATTGCTGTGAAGAGACACCATGACCACAGTGAGTCTCATAAGGAAGACATTTAGTTGGCACTTGCTTACAGTTCCAGAGATTTAGTTCATTATCAGCATGGTAGAACTACGGCGGCATCTGGGCAGACACGGCGCTAGAGAAATAGCTGAAAGTTTTACTTCTGGATCCACAGGAAGCAGAAAGAGAATGTGACTCACTGGACCTGGCTTGGACTTTTGAAACCTCAAAGCCCCCACGCCCCCCCCAGTCCATGACATACTTTCTCCAACATGGCCACATATCCTAATAGTGTCACTTTTTGGTGACCAAGAATTCAAATCTATGAACCTATGAGAGCCATTCGTATTCAAATCACTACCCAAGACCTGACTGTAACCTATGTTGCACTGACTGTGATCTGTTTGGCCCTGTTCTTTACATGTCCCTGAACTCCAGAGTCCTTTATCTACAATGTTTGTAAGCTATTGTAAGGCCCAATATATTCATCAATATATTTAAAACAATGTGTGTCACATGGTAATCAATGGAAAAAGTATTCAGTACTGTAGAGTGACTAGTTTTATGTCAACCTTACACAAGCTGGAGTCATCTGTGAGGTGGAAACTTCCATTGAGAAAATTTCTCAATGAAATCAGGCTGTAGGCAAGCCTGTAGATCATTTTCTTAAGTAGCAATTGATCAGAGAGGGCCCAGATTATTGTGGGTGGTACCGCCCCAGGCTGGTAGTCCTGGGTTCTATAATAAAGCAGGCTGAGCAACAATCCTCTAGGGCCTCTGCATCAGCTCCTGCCTCCAGGTTCTTGCATTGATTTCCTGCCCTGATTTCCCTCTGCAATCTGGAAGCACACATGGAATAAAACCTTTCTTTCTTCCCCATGCTACTTTGGGTCATGCATTTCATCACAGCAATAGTAACCATAACTAAGACTATTATGCCTTCCAAGGTGTTGTTAGTTTAATAAATGAATTCGTGCTTATCACTTAGCATGCTACCTACCTGACTTTTAGACTGTGCTCAGTGAGTCTTGGCTATGTGGCGCTTTAAGTAGAATGTGCTACTAAAGCTCCAGAGGTACAAATGATAGAATCAATCCATGTAGACCTCACATTCAGAGTCTTAGTATGACCCACTTGTATTGGAAGGAGCTGCTGCCTTCAGAAAACTAATCCCCACTTAGTCTGTGGACACCAGAGCAGCTTCCTCCAGGCTGATGATCCAGCTAATGTCATCAATTGTAACCTTCTAGTCTTGATAGAGAAATGCATTCTACACATTTGTAAATGTGTAACTATTAATTCTTGTGTCATTTTGAATTCCAAGAGGCACTTCTGGAATCTTAAGAAGAACTTGAAGACTACACCCTCTTTCATTAGTGCCCAGGGTGCATGCCAACTCCAAAATATTGATTTGCAAGGGAGTAGGCCACGTGGTTCAACCTTCTGGGTCCCAGACAGAAGGCCATCTAATGATGATGGCCTGAACTATTCATTTAGAATTGTTACATCTGTCATCTTATAAAATGTAATGTTTGCCCCTGAGCCTGGCGGGAAACCAAATGTTTCACGCTCCCAAAGAGAATTAGAGAGTTAACATCCCTGTAAACGTACCTGATCTTAATGGGCTCCTCCTTCTTTTTCTAAGAGAGAGCTGATTAAAGGGAAAACTACTCAATCTTCCACCAGCTCTGCTTTGAGATTAAGTGAAAGAGATTGACACCTGCTCTGAATGATGACCCCGGTGCACAGTGCTGTGTCAGCACACTCCAAAACTCCTAGTCATTTCCTCAAGATCAATGGTAAGTGGAAAGTAACGGTTTAACAATAATTAAGAATGTTTTATATATAGGGAGGTTCATTTAGACTAAAGCATTATTGATGTCCCATAAATTAATATGGAGCACCATCTCCCATGAACTGATCTTTCATGTGCCACCTCTCTTTATGTAGTTAACCACATGTTTAACTCATGTACTGCTGATGTGGAAGGTTATCTCATCTCTTTAGGGTCGTTTATAAGTACCTTATTTCAACGATCCTTGAGAATTTCAATAGCTTTTAAACCTAATGGATGCACCGTGTGTCTCTTCATCCTTACAAGACACAGAATATTTAAAAGCTGGCACATTACCCTAAACCTTCTTTGGATCCTGGCTATTAGTCATGGGGGAGACAGGGAATACGGAGTCCCCCTCCCAATGTCCTCCTCGACCCTGCTCTTAGAATCTATCCCCAGCCTTCACAACAGTGGCCTCACTTGTCACAGAGACAGCAGTGTAAAAGGCACACAAGGTTCTGTGCAGCCTAGCAAACCATCTATTTTCTGAACTTCTGTGGCTATTTAATGCTATGACGAAGCCTGGGCAGGAGGAAATCACAGTGGTATTTATGACAACAGCTCTGGGCCATACCTATTGACTATATTTTATCTCCTTTAATCCCAACAACTCTGGGTGAAAGGTATCATCTTCCTCATTTTATTGATATCAGAACTTAGAGAAGCTAAGCCACTTGATAGAAGTGTCACAGAGCTGCGAAGTAAGGCAGCTGAGATGCCAAACTTTGGTTCTGACTCCAGAATCCCCGTGGTCCATCTGCCTGCTGCGAGTCTCATTCAAGGCACTCCACCCTGCTGCTGTCCCTCCTACACAGTACCATTTCTTTTATAGGCATGAGTATACTCAATGGTGGGAAGACTGGAATTTCTTATCAATTTTCCTGCATCTGTTTCCCTTTGTAGGCTGATTCCTGTATTCATTAGGGGAGGAGCAGACCCATTAGATGAAGCACAGAGGATCCTACAGAGCAAGATCTGGGCCATCCTAGCAGACTTACGCACATCACTACCCACTGGCATTAGGGACTGTGATCTACTTACGGAAGTACGATGGCCAAGTCTCTGACTTCTTCAGGGCCTACAGAAAGGACAAAAGGCGGAGGAGGTGAAGTGCCTGTGGTGGAGGCTGGACGGACAGGCACACAGAACTGTACTCATCTTCAGAAAGCTGGAACCTGAGGGCCCCATTTATCTCCCTTATGGTAACAGGCACCCATCAGAGCTACACAAGTAAGGTTATTTACATAAGGGCTGAGGAAATGCAAGGCCCCCTCTTCCTCTCTGTGCTGGCTACTTAATCTCAGCTTGATACATCTACACACATTTGGGAAGAGTAAGCCTCCACTGGGGAACTGTCTGCAACAAACTGACCTGGGGGGCGTGTCTTAGGGCATTTTCTTAATTGCTATTTGATGTAAGAGACTAGGCCCTCTGTGGCAGTGCCATCCCTAAGCAGTTGGGTTAGGACAGCATGAGAAAGGTAGCTGGGCAAACCAGAGCTAGCCGGTAAGCAGCACTCCTGCACAGTCTCTTCCTCCTGAGTTCTCACCATGACTTCCCTCATGGTGGTCTATAAAGTGTAAGAACTCAGGAGGAAGTGTATTTATCACAACAACAGGAAGCAAGCTAGAATATACTCATTAGTCAGAAGGCCCTTTATGGTCCCTTTTATTCTTTGATGGCACGTTCTATTGTTTCTACAGATTATTAAGGAAATGTGTGCTTATGAGACCTCAATCAACAAATAAATGTATAGAGCAGAAAGTTAGTTTCTCCCTACAACCCCATATAGAACTACTATTAGCAGTTTGAGGAATATTCTTCCTGCAGGAACACTGTCCACATAACCACACACTGCACATGTGTGATTAGGTGGCATATTCTCCTCTCAAAGTGTCTTTTCCACTCTACATTTTATTGTGGACATCTGCACACAGAATACAATAATATGACATCATACTTTCTCATGATTATATAAGTTTTCATTGTTTGGGTTTAACTAGTTCATTATTATGAATATTCATGTGATTTCCATTTTTGCTACTGTAATTAGTGTCACAATGGACAACTGTTCAGGGGCTTGCACATAAGAAGTGTGACTACTCTTCACAGCGACAGTGTTATGGCTTGACCACAGGCACACAGTGGACCACAGGCACACAGACTGCTTTCAGCTTCAGAGGGCTGGGCATCATTTTCCTGGGCTAGTGGTGACGAAGAAGCAAGATGCACTCAGTAAAAACCAAAACTGCTATTCTGATATTTTCTGGGATCGTAAATCATCTCTTCCAGGAGGCATCACCCCTCCTCTGCAGTGCTGGCACTAAACTGGCATGGTCCACAGGCCAATTACTTAAATGCGTGTCTACTTAATAATATTGTTTAGCTTACAGTGGCCTGCTGGGACAGAATCTCATCCTGAATCAAGGAATGCCTGAATCTGAGATACTGCTGCGTGCTGCTTAACTTCCTTCCTGAGTGACAGCCCACATGGGCTCCTACTCTACAGAGAGGAATCCTGCTACCCACACCCTCTTTCCAACCAGGGGCCCAACCAGTCATGCTGCTAAAATAATGTTTACTTGGTGTGACCCTCTTACCACTTGCTAGCTGCCAAGAGCATCTCTCGATGCGCATCTCTGGTCCACCTTCTTCTCTGTTTCCTTCTTTTATGGGTTTGCTTTGTAAGTGTCCTTTCTACATGTGTGAAGCTTTTGTTTTCTATCACTTTTTATTACTTTCCCCAGTGTACCTTTTAACTTGTCTGCCCCCTCCCCCCATTCTTCTGCTCTGATCCTTGCACCTACAAACTAGTAACAGAGAAGGTGGGTATAAAAGAAAGACAAAAGACATTAACTGGGTGATCTTACCAAAATGGACAGTCACATGACTTTAATTTCAAGAGAAAATATTCCAATATTAGGTAATAATAATAATAATAATAATAAAGTTTGTACATGTAGAGGGTTTAGGTAATATAAAGTAATATATTTTTTCCATGTTGACTATGAAAAGAACAGTGAATGCTTTTAAACTGGAAGTTCATGATGATTCTATGGGTTGGGATAAAAAAGTTTCATTGTTAGGAACTGAAGAGATGGCTCAGTAGTTAAGAGCACTTGTTGCTCTTGCGGAGGACCCGGGTTCAGCTCCCAGCACCCACACCTCAGTTCATAACCTTCTGTCCAGTTCCAGGCCACCTAATGTCTTCTTGCCTTTATGGGCACCAGGCACATAGACAGTGTACTTATATACTCATGCAGGCAAATACTCATACAATACAAAATAAATCTCCAGAACAACAACAAAAAAGTTTAATGTTTCAGGAAGTGATTCATTGCCCCAATACAAGAACGTTGACCACTGGGCTTCACTGTTGGATCCGCCATAGGCACCTGATAGACCGGCAACCAGCTTTCACCCGGACGTCTTCCTCAGGCAACAAGGCTCCTGTTGTTCTGAAAATATTCCATGGGCGCTCTTCCCTCCCCACTAAGAGATCTGTACCCAGATCCAGGTATAGAAGAAAGCAATAAGACCTAGATTTGATTTAAATGTGCAGCGAAGGAGAAAATGGCAGCCCTGTTGGAGGCATCGGGCTTGGAGTCTAACCTGGGACTCTTCCCTCAGGCTCCAGGAGTTCATGCCTCAATCCAAAGGGGGAAAGACAAGAGGTTTTTTTGTTTGTTTGTTTGTTTTTTTTTTGTTTTTTTTTTCCATGGGTACAGATTTCCTGTTTGGGATGATGGAAATGAACAACCTGAGAACCTAATAGTGGCGATGGCTAGATAAAATAGTGAACGGACTTAACATAACTGAACTGTACACTAAAAATAGTTAAGTTAGTAAACTATATTATGTATATTTTGCTACTGTAGGGGAGAGAAAGAGAGAGGAGGAGAGAGGGAGAGGGAGAGAGAATGAATGAATCCCGGTTCTACCTTTCCCTGGCTCTGGGAATGGGTACTACACAACCACACACACACACACACACACACACACACACACGCACACAAACACATCAGCTCACTCATCAGTGATGTGATCTAATGCCACAGTGATTGTGGCAGCCTGGTGGGCCAGTATCCGTGAATGTGAATTCTGTGATTTAGGATTTGGGTGAAAACTAGGCTTTAGGTTGTAGAATTCAACCTATGAGCCATTAATATAGGCTACACTTATGAGATGATTTTTAAAAAATTCTGTTTGAAATCTCTGTAAACTATCAGTCTTAAAAGACATCAGTGATTTGGTGCCCCAAATAAAGTAGCAAAGAGAGAGCTGTAACTTGTGAGTTCTCCTGGAGACAAACCCTCCGTGCCCTACTCTGGAAGGAGAAGAACAAGGAGGCGCTCCGGGGTTGCTCCAGCCAGAAGGCGCTGGGTGAATGGAAGGAACCCTCATCTCTCTTTCTCTTCTTATATAGCCCCACCCAATCCCTATCTTAGTTTCTCCAAACAGATCCTTCTAAAACGTAGCTGCTGTCAAGGGGTGAACCAAATTGCCTTCTTGGAGAGAAACTCCACTCTATAAATCATCCCTGTTTGCACCACTGAGGGGCATTACACATGGGGTCCAAACCAAAGCACTGGCCTGCTCTACACTTGTCCACATCGCATTTCATGTCTATCTTTCCAACGTGTTACACTGCTGTGTTAGAGTTTCTTGAGAAGTTAGTCTTCATGTATCACTTGACCCTCCCAATCCATTGCCACAATAAGAAAACTTTAGAAAATATTTGCTCTGTAGATTTTTGTGGCATTTAAAATCTTTAAAAAAATATTTTGTATCCAACAAGGCCATAAGCTTTTTTTCCCCTCTGCCTTACTATTAAAAGCTTGGTTAAATGAATAAAAACTAAATACCCCAGAATATAAAAGCAAAGTAGAGAGAGGGAGACAGAGAGAGAGACAGAGAGACAGAGACAGAGAGACTGAAACAAAGAGAGAGACAGAAACAGAGAGAGAGACAGAGAGACAGACAGAGAGAAAGAGACAGAGAGATTAAGACAGAGACAAAGAATACAGAATTGATGATTTCATTCCTACAAATTTACCTGTGATTTCTTAGCTTGCCAAGATAAAATAATTAATAGCGTCTAAGAGTTACAGTCCTGTTTTTAAAATAAAAAATTGCAATTAAAATGATTAAACTAAGTAAAACAGACATAGGAAACATACAGAAAAAAATATATTTCCTGTGCGCTAAGCCTCTGATCCCATTAAGCACTTAAATAATATCTTCCTGACATCATGACTATATAAATAACATGTTACCTTCACATTTATGACACCAAGAGATTGTATTACTAGTTTATGAAACAATATGTTTAATTTGCAATTTTAAATGACACTGATAGAGATTAGCGTATATTATAGAATTAAATATGTATGTCATGCCAGGCAGTCTTATATTTCATTATAAACATCCCAACCAGGTACAATAACACACCCAAAACATAAAATATGATAATGCATATTATAACAATAAAATCATATGTGCTCTGTACCCAAAAGGAAAGGAAAATGTAAAGAAATTACTACCCACATTCTTTTATGTGACCTTTATCTCTTGGGCACAGTGCCATATAACTATAAGCTTTTATATTTTTTATTAAAAGAAGATAAGTGTAGTATCGTGTTTGCTGCCATCAGATGCCAAAACCCCATATCACAGTCCATCATGAAACTGTGACAGTGTGTGGATACTAAGGAAGAAAAACCCAGTTGTCATGCTCCTTTGGGAAGTTTTGAGGTCTGGAGGGTGTTCGACAATCCTGCTGTTTCTAGGTTATTTGTGGAATAGCCAGTCTAATTGAGCTGACATCGCCTGTGTCTGCACTGCACTTCTGACTTAGATTGTTATTTCTGCAGTTGGCACCAATTTGTGCTATGTGGCAAGGGAATGGCATGTATTCAGCAAGCCTAAATTCCAGGGTCCAGCCCACCCTATCTTTTCCTTTGCCAATCTGATTTCTGAGGAATTTGCCTAGAGTTGTTGCAAGGGGAAAAGAAAAAAAAGGGAAAGGAATTCTCCCCCACCCCCACTTTGCAAATCATTTCACAGAATACCTTCCTTAGGTTGAGGTTCTCAGCCCTACTAAGGTAAACAGGTTTTGTACCTTTATTAAAGAGAAGGCCTCTTTAGGTGGTTCTCTGTAATTGGAGCATATCCCACTGCATGTAAAACACAATGTAAGCCAACCTGTTGCAACGTGGAGAAGAGTGCAAGTCAGATATTTGCTACCCAACCTAGCTTGTCAGAAAAAGAAAGGGGGGAGGGGAACTTGGGTTAACACCAGCCTTGTCCTGACATGCACCAAGATTGTAGCTTGAAGGGAAATTGAAAACAGAAACATCAGGAAGGCAGAGAGGAGGCAGGGCCTCTCTCTCTTCCTTAGCTTTGTTCCTAACAAATGTTCATCATCACCCACTCTAAATCATGTCAGTGGGGAGAAGACTGTATAAAGGGTAAGTTCATATTGCATAGCCAGGACAGAAGGAAACCGCCCTTGACCAACAATGGAAGCAGCTCTCTCTAGCACAGACATGGACCCACTGCTTCTTAGGTGAACACTCTAGTCTAGCCCATGGTCAAACTCTGAGAGAGCTTCATGTTTAATTGAAGACCATAGTCTAGACCCTTTCCCAAGAAAACCATAAATGTGAGTCTTCATTGATTCATCTGCAAACTTCCAGATATTTTCCTTCCTTCCTTAAGGATGTGCCAGAGGTTCTTTCTGACTTCAAGAGGAACAGGAATGTCCCTTCCCTTCAAACCAGAAGGGAAGATAACGTTTAGGAACACTTACAAATCCATGAAAGTCACTCCAATACAAAGAAGGCATACCGCCAGCACTGTGGTAAAATAAAACGGAAAAACTGTATTAATGTGATGATTCCTCTACAAACATAGGTCAGTAAAACACAAGGGCTTAGGGAATGACTTTCTAAATGGGCTTTTGTGTGACATCACTTCAGGTGAAATAAACCAGACCTGGAGAGTCAAGAGACACGCATATTACCAAATTAAAATAAGAGCGAGTGGTGTCAAGTGTGAGTGACGGATGACTTAGACAAAAGATGGAAGGTGGCGGGATCTCTCTTAATGAAAATTCTAAAAAGACAAGGACTCCTTCAGGATCTGTGGCCCTCCACAGGATGACCTTGTCTGAAGCCTGGTCCTGGTGTAGCTACTTAGATTCACTCACTTCTGATCCTTAACTTTTTATCTACGTGAGTCATTAGATTGAAGTGGATTTTGCTTCTTTTAGCCAGTTGTCAGCCCCTGTAATTTAATCAGTATACTCAGACAACAATTTAACATATTTAAGTGGAGGATGTTTTAATTGTATTAGTATCACCTCTGTAACTGTTTTAAAGTCATACTTCTTGTTCTTTGCTTTTTGCTTTCTTTGAGTCGATTATCTTCTGCCTTTCTTACTTCTAATGGAACATTAAATATGGTGGAATTTTTTGCTTTTAACAAATACATCATAGTTCTTATGAAAAACTCTTTAGTGGTTGCCTTAGAGCCTATATTATAGATATTTGAGGACTCTACCTTAACACTAGACCGTTTCAAAAGGAGCCCAGATCCTTATAACAGAATGTCCCCTCCTTCCTCTTGCCTCTTCTGATGCTGCCGTCTTCCCTCCACTTTTCTGAAAGCTCCAAGCACCTGAGGCATTGGTGCCACCATGATTTTGAACAAACAATTGTCTATTGGCTAGCTCTTAAGTTTCAGCTGCAATGAAGGTGAGGCCATGTCAGACTGAAAGCAAATTTCAGCCGTCATTTCCACCACAGTGAGACTAAGGGTCGATTCAGAACATGTCAATAAAATCTACCAGATCAATTACTGAATAACCAAGGTGACCCAAAGAGTTGGAAGGAATGAGGAACTGGGTAGAAATGTAGCAGAGAAGAGGAGGAGAGAGAAGGTGATTGACAATTGGAAGCTTTAGCGTGCTGCATTATGAAATGAAGGATCTAAGAAAATGGTGGTTTTGAGGGAACAGTCAGACATAACAGGAATGTTGTAAGTTCCTTGGCTAACACCATTTCTAGTTTGTGGAATGAGATGGCTTTAACTGAGAAGAACATTCTCCTCAGCAAGGAAGCCCAGAAGTGGCCTTAATTTAAACCTGACCTTTCTAGGGCTGATTTGCAACATGTAATAGACAAGGTCTAAGTTATGGGCTGAGGTGTCATGTGCGTGCAGCAGATTTCGTCACCCAGAGCACAATCCACTTCCTGAAAAAAAAATGATGAAGGTTTGACTGGACGAACTACAAGATCATCTTATACCACAACTCTAAAATTCTATAAAATATCTTGGCCCTCATCTACCCTTTGTGATGAGTCTTAGATCATCATGGAAATATCGATCTGCCATCAGTCGAGGCCAAAAGTGAATTAGAAAGAGCCGGTAGTAAAATGCCCACAGGATCCTGGGCATTTTATCTCCTGTGAGAAGCAAGGCCATTGCCTGCCAAAGGAACTTCCATTCAAGGAGACTGAAGACCTAAAGAAGCCTGGCATTGAGTCCCAGACATTGAGATATGTTGGCTGCTCTGACCAAGAAGAGCAAGAGAGGGGCTCACTGACAGGCCCAGAAGAACCTCATGAGAAAGGAGGAGGGCCTCCATGCAGGCCCATCCAGCAAAGCAAAAGCTGCTCAGAAGGAAGCCCAAGGTCCAAGAAAATAAGCAGGTTCCATAGTACATGGAAGGCAAACGGCAAGGAACATGGTGGTAAGAAATGGAGAGAGGGGGTTCACTGTTACAAATGACCCTCTGTTACAGGCTGATGGAGGACGGCTGCCCATCAGAACCCAGCAGACCCGGCTCCACAGCAGCAGACCGGGCTCCACAGCAAAGTCCCTAGAAACAAAGTAATTCTTCGGTAATGACTTGACCTAGTCTCATTTACCTCAAGACATAATGATATGGAAAAGCACACATGTATTTTGAATAGTGATTTTATTGGTTCACATGAATACTTTCCAATAGATCCATTCTACAGCACAAGATGGGTGAGTTCATTGCCACAAGTCAAATCCAATGAAATAACCAGAAAGAGAGAGAGAGAGAAATACAACATTCGATGAATTCTTCCGTGCCAGACATTGTGCTAGGCTCCTTAGATGAAAATTCACCTCTAAAGAGTGGCTGCTTTCTCTTTATAAATGATGGAAATGCTTAACTTCTGGGAGATCACATGTGCTATACCTAATACAAACTACAAGAGGTGTGAAGCCCACACTATAACATATATGAAAATATAACACTAAATCTGGAATAGGTTAGGAAGCAGGTTGGTCCTACAAAGGTGGTTATTTTAAACTCCAAATAATGTTTCACTGTAAAGAAAAACTCGCAACAACTGTCTGTATAAAATCAATAAGACCCTGAGGGAATTCTTTTTACCTACTTTTTAAAAGATTATACCTGCAAATCAATGTTATCAGTGAAGACTTTTAAAACTCAGTCAGCATAAAGCAAACAACGCAGGAAGGCCTTGGCAAGTTGTCTCCAACCCATCCTTCAAAGAGTTAAAAATGCACCAGGAAAGCCTGAGTCCAAATCGCAAACTTGACCTGAACTCTGTTGTCAATTGCAGGGAAAGCATTCCAGACTCTAAGAAACTGTTTGATTTTTTTTTTTCCTTCCGAGCATCAAGAAAGGGCTGGAGGGCTTCGAGGGCTCCTGGCATGTAAATTGTAGCCATCAGGAGAAAGCTCCACTGTACTATGAAGTGACGCTTTTATTTTCCCACATGGGCAGAGTCCGGTAGGATGGAGAACTCTGGCTTGAAATCAGCCAAGTGACAGAGAGAATAAAGAGCCCTTTGCCAAACCCGAGATTAAAGGTAATCAAGGGAGAAGTGTCTGCCAGTTATCTGAGGGAATTTGTAAGCAATAGATGCAGGATGGTAGAGACGCCCAAAGGACAGATTTCTTTTCTCTGCTGTTTTGGGGAAGCAATCAGCAGCCTTATTTTATTTCTAGCTTGGGAAGTTTACTAACCATGTCTGTTTAAGAAGGTGGAAATGTTTCTGTGAGGGTTTGCCGGTAAGCATTCAAATTGGTATAGAATTATGTGCTGCTTTATGAACGTGCTTCACAGTAGAATAAAGCGCCATCTCCTCAATCTTTCACACAACAGAGCAATTAATTAACTTATCTCCACGAACTCTGTTCTCACTGAAACTTATTAAAAGCCTGATTCATCAGCAAAGCCCCAGGCAACCGTCAATTGCCTCATAATAATACAAAAGAATATTAAGCCACGGTTATGTTCTCATGTAATACCCTAGGAAGTCCTCTTTGCCCTTTGTCTTTGTTTGAAAATATCTCTATTAAGAGTAAAAAAAAAAAAAAGGCCCTCCTTGACATGAAATATGTTATGGCAAGGAACTATGGGAGTAAATTACTGAGCCTCCAGGATAGCAGATTAAGACGAGTTGCTGGACTTTCTCAAAGACACACAAATCATTCAACATGTAGCACAACGGGGCGTACAGTGTGTTATCGATGCCACGTTCCAAGCACCATTGTTAATACAGACCAGAAGAGGAATTGTTCATTAAATAATAAAAGGGAAAGGGACAGAGAGCCAGAAGATTTCTGTGTTAAATAAGTCAGCAGAGAGATGCTGGTTTTAAAAGTATTAAATAGCTTAATAGATATTAGTCTGCTTAGAGTTTAAGTTTAAATTCAACTCCCAAATATCCACCTAATGACTTCTAAGCAGAACCCATGTTTATGAACTCCTCTTCAGGACATTAAGAATGGTTGACCATGTCAATAGCGCCCTCTTCAGGAAGTTGGAAACCTAAGACTTCCTTAAATTAAAGGGGGGGGGGAGCTCCTTCTGAAAACTAGGTTAAATTGAAGAAATATCTGGAATGCTCATGATGTCTGAATTTCACAAGGAGTTTAGGATTCTTCTCCAGTTATTCAATAGAAACTGCATTCTGTAGCCCTAGGTTATTGAATATTTTGTGTGTATGCTTTTTTGTCTGGGGGAGTGGGGGAGGGGAGCAGTATTTGGTTCATTAATATTGGGTAGTTTGAAAGGGGCTATTGAACTTCCTAGGTTGTGTTTAAGTACATTATCTAAAAAAATCAAGTTGCTTCACCTGTTCTAAGATTTTTCTAGTTGCAACATTATCCAATTCCTCTCAGATTCCTTTTAAAATGCAAACAGGTTCACTTTTTTGAGGATTCCTAACTAATGCACGTGTATTCGTTTCCAGCTGTTTTCCTGGTGTGCTGTACATGAGGCTTTTGCTGGTGAGAACATCCTGGAACCTTTCATGTTGTACCCATCCCAATCCTGAAGTCTCCTGGTTAATTACAATAGGTAATCTGCATGCTCAGAGCTTACAAATTCAGATGCAGAAGCCAGAAGGAACTTGAAGAAACAGTCCCTGCTAAGTGTTTGAGCCATGTCACCACAGCCTTGAAAATCAAAGACACAGGCTTCTTGTCTTGTGGCGGTGACACTCCCAATGACCTTGTGGCAGGGATTTAATCTCACCTTATTTTATCGAGTTATCAGGATTTAGAGGAAATTTACTTCCAATTTCAGAAACACTTCAAGAGTTATTAGGGGCGAAGCAACACACGTCAGCTCCCAGAAGCAAGACGTTATCATCCCAGGTGATGGATGAGTGGACGGGGGAGGCAAAGGCAGTCTGAGCCGGGCTTAAGGCTCCCTTTGCCCTACGACCCTTTTACAAGGCACTTTTCTGGGTCTTGGTTTCCTTATTAGCACAATTAATGATAAACTTCTGTTTGAACAAAGATTTAGACTAGGTGCCTGTAGGACTAGATGAAATATAATAAACATCTCTTTAATAGCTAAGCTGGTGATAAGGTAAACAAATGGTTGAGCTGCAAAGAGCTAGGAATCAGGTGTTGAGATGCACCTATGCCTTCTCTGTGGGCATTTGCCAATCTTGAGAACCAAGAGGCTTGGATTTTAATGGCCACATTGGGGCCTAAGCAATACAGGGAATTGAAACTGAGACCTCACAGAAATCCAGAATAATGAAGGGGCACATCTTCCTCAGAAACCACAGAGAAATAAAGCGGGCATATTGCAGTCTGGGTTCTGTGTCAGAATATTACGACTTCTCCAAAAATCCTGGTTAGGAAAAATCTATGCTCCAATTGATACTATCTTAAAACTCAAGCAAGATATTAATCTAGAGGAGCCTCCGGGGAAAGGGGATGCACGAGGGGCCTTGGCACAAACAAACTCTGTCAGAAGGACTCCCCTTCAATTCAGGTCTTGGAGGATTTCTCCACAAGACGTGGAAGAAAAGCTTGAAATCCCAAAGCACAAAATACAGGACGGTCAAGTCACGTGAACAAGTCTGCAGGATCGACGACAGCTGCATATGGCCATCGGGAATTTTAAATATTGGGATGGGAGATACAGATAAAGTCACCAGGTGTAAAATGTTAGTGGAATTATAATGAGCTTTTTCTCAAAATGAGAATGTTACCTGATACCTTAAAAACAAGCATTAAGATATTTCCAAAACCACCAGAAATTAAAAGTAACAATAACAGCAAAACTAAAAACTAAAAACGAATGTTTCAAAACCAGACTACTTCAATAGATTATAAAAACTAAAGAAGGAACTGGTAAAATTTGAGAGATGGCATTGAAGTTATAAACCAAACCAGTGGGAAAGAAGCAGAACCAAGAAAACGCTGACTAGAAACACTTAATAAAAAGAACACTTTAAAAACACTATTAAAAAGTGCTTAATAGAAAGACAAGGGAGGTAATACATTAATAAAGGCCCAGATGGAGTTTAAAAAGGATTTTAGATAATATCCCAGCGGTAGGATACATATTTTGAGAGCAGTTGGAAGATAGGAATTTTCAGAGTCAAGAACCACAAGTTTTGAGGAAAATAGAACATGAGAAATGGAGACCTAGGCCGAGCACACTGAGCTGGGATATAGCTAGCAAAGCTGTGGGGGTCTGGGTACTTAGTGTCACACCTAGGGCCTCCCTTACGCTAAGCAAGAACTTTGCACTATTAGCAGACTTGTAGTCCCAACCCACCTGAAGTCTGTAGGAGAACTCTGCCCGGATCACAGTATGTCCAAGAAAGGCCAGTCTCAGTGAGTTAGTAAGAGACTGCTCCAAAACAAAAAGCAAAACCAACTACTCTGGCATTCAAAACTAGAGCACCTGCCTAGCACATGCTGGTCCCTAGGTTCAAATCCTGAACCACAAACATAAAATAATAAAAAAGTAAAAATATGAAGGTAGGGAGACAGCTTAGCCGTCAAAGATGGCTGATTCCAGCAGCAAACATCTCAGCAATGGCTGCAGAGGCCTGAGCAGTGGGAAACATACAGAAAGCCTGCAGAGATCGTCAACCAAGCATGCTGCATACAGTCAAAGAGCAGGAGTGAAGTCAAGACATCCTGCACAACGTGAGGAGGCTTTAAAGAAGCCTCCATGAAGGGGGTCGGAGGATGTGCTCCAGAAGGGATGGACCAAAGAGCAGCTAAGGAGGCAGCGATGCCAGAGATGCTATAAGAAAGCAGTGCTTCCGTGGATCGCATGTGTTCATATTTATCAAGGAAGGTGGTGCCATTGTGTATGGTGAGGGAGAGCTCAGATCTACTCGTGCTAAAGTGTAAGAAAGACAAAATGAGTGACTCTGCTAACTCCAGGGATCTTCCTATCTCTGCCTCCCCAGACGGCAGAGTACAAGCGTTTGGCCAAAACAAACAAACTTGGACTCTGGGAATCAAACTCTCAAACTCAGGTTCTCATGTTTGCCTAGCAGTCACTTACCCTGAGCCATTTCTCAAGCCACCCCCACCCCACTCCACCCCTCCCCAGCCCCACCCCTACACCCATACCTATCCCCACCCCCACCCACCCTACCCCTACACCCATCCTCACCCCCACGGATGATTTAAAAACCTGCCTTAAAAAAATGCTGCCACCATGTAAGGCTTCCTTTCAGATGCTTTTTAGCTTTCAGATTTTTGATAGAGATGATTTAAGAATTACACAACTAAGCAGAGTGCTTGTGTGTTGTCAAGGTTTGGTTTTTGTGTGTGTGTGTGTGTGTGTTTGTTTGTTTGCTTTTGTTTTTTTTAACCTGTGGATAAAACCCAGAGCTGTATACCACAATCTACTATTATTTATACCCAGATCCTACCCTATTTCTTCTAAATTCTGTCATAGATCATTACTTATACATTAAAAGGCTCACAGACATATAAATATAACTGGTGTTAATACTTTCGGAGCTTTTCTTTAAAACAACAACAAAACAGCAACTTTTTTTGGTTGGTTGGTTTTGCTTTAAGATCGGGTCTTGGCTGCCTGGTTGGTTGCCAAGGCCTATTAGCCCAGGCTGGTCTTGACTGTCCTCCCTCAGCCCAGTCACAGGCCTGCACCACCTCACTCAGTCACATAAACAGTGACAGACATTTTTCCAGGACGTTAGAATACTAAAGATCTCAGAATTAGTATAAAGAAAACTGGAAATTGACTCTTTTAGATACATTATTTGAGTTTTAACAACCAGGACATGTTTGCGAAGGTAGATTTAAGTTCGTTACACCTTTCAATAAATAACAAAAAGTTTCCCAAGAACACAGATTAACACTTGTCTTAGTTCGTTGAGAAAAATAAAAACTGGGAAATTCTTCCTTTCTAGACATTTTTTTAACGCCTCGATTTTCCATGGTTGCCACAAAGGCTTTCAGCTCTGATTCCTTCTACACTGTGGCGAACGTGCTTCTCCGTACTTGTTCTTCCGTTCCCAAGAAACTAAGAAGCCAATCACATATTTTTTGTTGTTGTTGTTTTTAAGTTCTTTGACAGCTGCGTTGGCAGCCAAGGTTTTTTGTTTTTTTGTTTTTTTTAACTGAAGTGATCTGTTTTCACAAGTGAGGTTCTAGCTTTCTCGGGCATTGACAGAGCCTCACTTAGCTAGCTCGCTCAAAAGAATTTTAGGGCCTCAGTTTCTGATAGTCTATTGCAACGCTGGCATCAGGGGACTACTGCAGTTACAGTGGGTTGACAACTGTAAAGCTGTCACTCTAGGAGCACTGAGAGAAAATGTGCTGCCTCTCTCGCAGAGATGTTATGACGTCATAGGCCGTTTCCCCTCCAGCGGCGGTGCCCACGGGGGTTACCATTGTTAATTTTACACTATACTTTTCCAGTTCAAGACGCTTGGCCCTTGGCCTCTTCCTCCTTCCCAGCATGACCAGTGGGTGGCCTGCGCTGTCTGGATGCTAACCTTAGGCGATACTTCATCCGGTCTAATAAGCACTCAGCTCAGATGGCCGCCTGTGCAAATGCCACAAGGAACGGCTCCCATGGGACCTGGAAGAGTATTCATTTTCCAAAGAGAATTCAAAGCCCACATCGATAGCATATAAAATACGAGCTCTTTAAAATGTAGAGTGACCAGATTATTTCACAAACCCCCACAATAGATTTAAATACTTAAAGAGACCGAGATGCCTACGTGATACTTTAAAGATAGAAACTCATCCACACAATGTATTGCAATTCCCCTCACCTGCTTCCGCACCCACCCAATTGGCAGCTCTTTAAAAATGTATATTTATTTATTTTTATTTGTGTGTTTATGTGTCTGTCTGTATGTATGTATGTGCATGACATGCATGCCTGGTACTCCCCATGGTCAGAAGAGGGCCTCAAATCCTCTGTGTACTGGCTGGTTTTGTGCGCCAACTTGACACAGGCTGGAGTTATCACAATGAAAAGAGCCTCCCTTGGGGAAATGCCTCCATGAGATCCTGCTGTGGGGCACTTTCTCAATTAGTGATCAAGGGGGGAGGGCCCCTTGTGGGTGTTGCCATCCCTGGGCTGGTAGTCCTGGGTTCTATAAGAGAGCAAGCTGAGCAAGCCAGGGGAAGCAAGCCAATAAGTAACATCCCCTCCATGGCCTCTGCATCAGCTCCTGCTTCCTGACCTGCTTGAGTTCCAGTCTTGACTTCCTTTGGTGATGAACAGCAATGTGGAAGTGTAAGCTGAATAAACCCTTTCCTCCCCAACTTGCTTCTTGGTTTGTGCAGGAGTAGAAACCCTAACTTAGATATTCTGAAACTGGACTTACAGATGGTCGCGAGTCACTGGATAGGTGAACCGAATGCAGATCTTCTGCAAGAGCAACAAAGACTCCTCCTAATCACTGGGCCATCTCTCCAGCCCCATTGGCAGCTCCTTTACAGCTAACTTTTCCATTGTTCTTCTAACTTTCTAGTCTCTTAGGTTTTAAAGCCTGTTGTGCCTCCCTCTGATCTAGGCCTCAGAAGAGGCTCTTGCTGTGTTCCAAGTCCCTCCAAGGCCTTTCTTAGCACTAAGAGGCATTAACCTGACCTCACTGATTGCCCAGAGTTGGGATCTGCTTGCATGCACAATGTATGCTGGCTCCCTCCTCCAGAGGCTTCAGTCAGGGTGCTTCTATTTCCCCTGTCTTCACCTCACTTAGTGCTTACAGTGGTTCCCGGTGCTTCGGTCTCAAGCATATATCATGCCAGGTTCCAAAGCTTCCTTCTATTGAGGAAGCCTTTTCCTCACCTCTCTTCAACATCTCTCCCCTCTTTCAGCCATGTAGTCAATCTTCATTAAGCTGCATTTATTATTTTCTTCTGATAATTTAGGAGAAAGAGATAAAGCTCAATGCTAGAACAATTCCCTTCCTAGACTAGCATGGTGAGAAGGTGGGGTTGGGTAGAGGCAAGCCAGCTAATCAATATTTCACAGTAGGGGACTGGTTCTCCAGGTGAAGCCATGGGAGAAAAGACTCAGGAAGAGGAACTGATGGAAAGCTAAGTTGCCACTGTGAAAAGTTAATATTTTTCTAGAACATTCTACAATGAAACATAATCTCAAGATTATTAAATGGTGGGTTTTTTTGTTAATTTGTCAAGATTAAGAGATACCCAAGTGACAAAGCATAACTATGCATAGTCACTGAACAAACTACTTCCAATGCTGCTGTGTGCTTCCTGGTCAGCTATGTCCTAGTGGGTAGATTCCTGAGCAACAAGCCACTGTGTCTCAAAGGAGGTAAATGACATTTCTGAGGATGACATCCAAGTCTGTCCTCTGTCCTCCACATACTCAGGTACATACATAAAAGCATGTACACCACACACACACACACACACACACACACACACACACACATGCACAGAGAGAGAGATTTAAGTTCTATCATATTGCCTCTAACTGAGCAATAGTACACCAGGCAGTTCAAAGTCATATACTCTAATCTTCCCTGGCCCCTTAGCTGTTCTCTGACTGACTGATCATGGAAAGGTGTTTCAGAAGAGTAGAGAGGTGAAGGTCCCATATTAAGGTGGGAAGATGCTATGAGGGAATGGGGAAGTTTCTAGAACGAAGGCTAAGTTTTACTGAGCCCTCATTCTGAGAAGCGAGTTAGTGACAATTCACAGTGTTGATGGCACACTGAGTGTTGGATGCCTTCACACACACAGACATGCCTGAAGATGGTGTTTCAACTTGAGAACCCATTGTAAACGGAATATTAACTCTGAAATGCATGTAATGCTTCTAACCCAAACAACTTAGCTTAGTACCACCTATAGCATAAAGTCTAATGTATCAGCTGCTTCCTGTTGTGACTCATGGGTACAGAAAAGTCTAGGACAAGATTCAAAGTTCATATTTTGATATCTACTAAATATAATTTTGGTATCCCAGCGCTCACAGCCACCAGATGAATTAGGTATTGTTCGCCTTAGGTTTTACACATGAGCTAACCAGGGAAAAACCTGTTTGAGCCACTCAAGGACATGGTATCAGAGGAGAGACAAATATGCCTCTGTATTCCTCCAGTGCCAGCCAAAATGCCAGGCCTGCAGCATGGCTGTGGTCCTGCAGCCCCAGGTGGATACAGGTCTTGGCCAGCATTTCCTCCAAGGACAGTAGGTCGTCACCCCAGGCATGAGGCCAACAACACTCAATTCTACTTCCTTGTTGATGTTCACTTTGCTTCTCAAAGTGTCTCAAATAGTTGTTGAACTTGTGTTTTTACTGCTGTGATTGTGATTGCAATAATCTGGCATGGCCACAGAAGACATTCTACCAGGCATCATAGATCCAAACCACCTGTCAGAAAGAGGAATGCGTGTCAGGCACTGGAAGGAAGAAACAAGCTCACAGATCTCCTCACCTAGACACAGGAGAGAACTGCGGAAAGACTAGGTGACAATCATTGCAGCACACTCTCTGGGGCCAGTGGCTTCCTAGCTGGGAGGAAAATGGCCACTAGAAGCTTTCTTCATAACTACAGGGTTTCAAAGACTCTCAAACCATACATCTTCTCAGTCAGGAACAGATGATGGAGCAGCTATTTCCAAGGAGAAAGCCTACAGCATAGCTTTCAAACCTTAGTTTGCAAGGTTACTGACTTCTGGAGCTCCCTGATGGGGGAATCCACATTTCTATCATGTTCCCCGAGATGCTGGTGCTGGTAGAAAGGTCTACTTTGAGAGCCACTGACCTTGATTAGAGTAACTAGGACTGCACATTAGAATCTTTAAAATTTCTGAGGCCAGCCAGAACTAGGCCAATTCAATCTGAACCTCCAGATATAACCCAGGTTTCAGATGCTTAAAGGTTCTAAGCGATGTTACTATGCAGCCAAGATTGGAACCACTAGCTGTGGATGCTTTGGAATGGAGCCTGGACTTTCTCCATAATTCCTGGAATTGAACAGAACAAGCTTCCTAATATCTACTTTTTATATATCAATACCATGTTTGATTCTCAGTTAATATACATTACACATTACACATTGCATATTGCACATTGCACATTGCATATTACATATTATAATATGTTATATATTGCAAATTACATATCTCATACATATCATACATATCAGATATCATATATACCATATATATCATATGTGACATATGTCACATATGTCATATATGTTGTATATATCATATTATAAATTATCCTATAATATATATAATATGTGTAACACATATATGAATATATATAATGTGAATATAATATATATGCTGATCAATAGTATATTATAATATATATTATATTTTTAGAAAGATAAATCTCATAATCTTAGAAAAATTAAAAATGTCATGGTTTGGATATGCAGCGTCTCCCATGGCTCATGGTGCCAGTGCTTGGTTTTCTGAAAGTGATGATAATTTCCTTTTATTGTTGAAGTGATAAGACAGAACAAATTATGATGAGCTTATTGGTTCAGAGGGCAAGGGGCTTAACGTTGGTGAACTGACAAATGAGGTCAGTATAAATAACTAAATATATATAAATATATACACACATGTGTATGTACATATGTGTATATATATATATGTGTGTGTGTGTGTGTGTGTATGTATGTGTATGTTGTGTCTAGGCTCCTGATACAATATAGTTTTATCCTTTGACTAATGTATTAACTATCATCATTGTCCTCATCATCATTTTATTACACTGGCTGAACTTACTTAAAAGTCTATCTTAATCATTTCTCATTGTCAAGTAAGTATGCATTTAATTTTCCAACTAGGCCTTTACCAAGACAATTGCTTCTTTTCCCAAGAAACATAAAAATATGGGATAAGTAAATTCCAGAAACTGCCACATGGCAAATTTGATGTCAAACCTCCAGAAACACCTTCCACCCAATTATCTAGATCGCACTGAGCAGATTGCTGGGAGCCAGCACTGATTCCCCCAAATTGCTCTTTTGCAAAACAAGTTGAATTTCCTCCTTTGACAGGCTCTCAGGTCAGGAATTGTGGAAACAGGACAGGCTGAAATATATCTTAATTTCAGCAAAGAATCTGACATCCCGTGGACAGGCTGAAGACGTGACTGGCAGGAGAGATGAGCCGATTGGTAGCTGGTTGGACAGCTCTGCCCTAGGAATGCTGACGGCTTGATGAATCACTGCCGATCAGAGGAGCGGGGACTATGGCGGCCTCCCAGGTGTTATCAGTGGCTTATTCAGTCCAAAACATCAACTAATGATGGATGAAGACATACAAGATGGTTTTATCCAAATTTCAGGTGTGATGTACAAAGCTGGGACAGGATCCTAACTCCTTAGCTGTCAGACAAATTAAGAGGCACGGAGTATCTAACAGGCTGCCGTGAAAGTGGGCAAACTCGTGGGAGTGAACCAAGTCATGTCTTCAAAACTAAATATAAATAATAGGATAGAAGATGGAGGCTAAAAACAGTTTTGTTTAAAAAAGAAGTTTAGAAAAAGAAGGAAAGGAGAGAGAGAGAGAGAGAGAGAGAGAGAGAGAAGGAAGGAAGGAAAGAAAGAAAGAAAGAAAGAAAGAAAGAAAGAAAGAAAGAAAGAAAGAAAGAAAGAAAGAAAGAAAGAAAAGAATGAAACCCCAGAAACTTTACATGATTAGAGCCTCAATATAAAGGAAGAAGCCTTCCTGATACACACACGGGTCTCTTGACAGCCATTTCAGTCCTGCCCACAGTGAGAAGATGTTGACAGTTTCAGGTGGGTCGTGGACCCCCCAGGATCCACCGCACTCAGGGCTCACACATATCTCAGTAAGGATCTGTGAACTCCAGCATAATTGCCAACATGCAAAGTACAGGAAATTAGCAGTTTTAACAAAATGTCATGAGGAGACAAGAGAGAATAGCCTCCAGGGGTACATCTTAATTATGATCTGAAGCCCACGATGTTCAGGTTAACTAAAAATGGCAGCACTTCGTGGTAACAGAGATTAATTTAAATAAAGAATATTTAACGGAAACTAAGTCATTTGCCTTTTAAAAACAGATGAGAAGCTTACTGTCCTCTAAGATCTAAAGCCTGCCTCTTGAGGGCACAGATGCAATATCACCCCATAGCAATATCGCCAAGAGGCTACTTAACATTAAATATTTTCTAATTGTCACAAAGTTAAAAAATGTATACTAACTGTACATGTATTTTCACACATGTATATGTGAAATTAACCTTAACACATTGTAATTGGCCCAAACTACCAAGCATGTAAACTGGCCATGTTCCAAGTGTCCCGCAACTATGTGTGACTAGTGACTACTCTTCTGGACAATTTAGCTCTCTAGCTATGCACGGTAAAAGAGGCAGGATTGATAAATGTGAGAGAAGGAATCCAAAGCAGGAGGTCCTCTTGCAGAGGGATGTTCTCTGTCACTGAGTATGTCCTCACTGAGGCTGGGCAAACATGCGTCAAAGGCTGATTTAAGAGTTTCCACCTACGTGGAAGCTGAGCTAGATAACCGTATCCATTCTTATCTTGAGGCCATAATTCTATGACCAGTGGGGACTGGCACGCTTTGAATAACCAACTTTATTGGTTTGCTTTTCTATCACTGTGGTAAACACCAACACCAAAAGCAAATGGGTGAAGAAAGTGTCCATTACTGAGGGAAGTCATGGTAGGAACTCAGGGCAGGAACCTGCATCAGAAACCATGGAGGACAGCTGTTTGCTGACAGCTCCCTCTGGCTCATGCTCAGGCAGCTTTCTTATACCACAGGGACTACCTGGCCAAGAGCAGTGCCACCCACTGTGAACAGGGCCTTCCCACATCAATCAACAAACAAGACAGTTCCCCATGGACATGGCCCTAAGCCAATCCCATCTTGGCAATAATTCGGTTGAGACTCCATCTTCTCAGGTTGGCAATAAAACCTAACCAGGTCACCATCTGGGGACAAATGCCAAGCCAGCTTTCCCTAAGATGTTATTACTGTTGTTGTAAAAGCACAGAGCAAGGCTTAACATGGGAGCCAAATTTCCCTACCATCTCTTAGTTATCTGTGAAGGCAGGCTGCAGTGCGCCTGGATCAACCTCTGAAATGCAACTATTCCCACCACACGGAGCGAGCCAGGCTCATTTCTGAGTGTGTGTGTAGCACACACGGCTGCTGCCCTCCTCAGCATCTCACCATTACTGCTACTAGACTTGATGGCCAGGAAGGATGATCGCACAAATGTCTTCTCTCTGAGGCCATCATGCTACAACTAAAGCTGAGAGTATTTTAACACAGTCCAAGGCTCACCCCTACCTAGACAACCAAACACTAACTGTGTAGATATGCCTTTTCAAACTCCGTACAGATACAGTCCTTTTAGCTGTGAGGATTTTCTTTCTAAGCACAGGTTTTTGAAGTTCTTCCGTGTTGTACATGCTGATAGCTTGATACTTTATATGGATTTAATTCACTCATTTTTTCTTTTTTGTCATTTGTTGGCAAACCAGTTAACTTCCAACTCGGAGCTATTGTTAAGTATTCTAAGAACATTTACACAGAGGTTTTTATGAAGAGATGTTTGGGTCATGCTATAAGTACGTTTTAACTTTAAAAGAATAAAGAGACACATTTTCTCAAAACCACAGCTCACTTTGTGTTCCCACCAGAATTCTGGAGTACCTGTTTCTGTGCATCCTTCCTGGACCAAGGTGCTGCCGGTGACCGTGCCAGTAGGTGTTTCCAATGGGAGTGTCTGAATGCTGCCAGTATCTCACTGTGGTTTTCATTTGCATTTCTTTAAGGACTCATGACATTGAACACCTATTATTTGCCACCATGTAGCCTCTTTAATAAAGCATCCATTCAGATGGACTGTGGTAATGGACATTAAAATCAAAGCCTGAGCCGGAGCCAGGCGTGAGGGGCACAGGCTGCAATCGCAGCTATTTGGGAAGCTGATGTAGGAATATAGAAAAGTCAACACCTGCCTAGGCTACAGAGTGGGTTCAAGGCCAGTCCTAGTAACTTATGAGTAATTTTTAAAGGATTTGAGATACACCTCAGCAGAAAACACTTGCCTATCCTAGGTCAGGGCCCAGCATCCTGACCAGAAGTGACCTAAAAAACTTAGAAAACAGATTTGCTCAGTTCTTGAAGGACTGACCTGTTCCATGACTTTTATGTTCCATAGCATTTATGAAAGCATAAAGTCACAAAGCTAGGAAGAAGCAAGCACTGGAGTACTGTGGGGTCTAGGTTTCTCAGGGCTCCACACGGACACCCCAATGCTCCCTTCTAAAAGTGTCCCTTGACTGGGCGGTGGTGGTGCATGCCTGTAATCCCAGCACTCTGGGAGGCAGAGGCAGGCAGATTTCTGAGTTCGAGGCCAGCCTGGTCTACAGAGTGAGTTCCAGGACAACCAGGGCTATGCAGAGAAACCCTGTCTCAAAAAAACCAAATCTAAAACAAAACAAAACAAAACACAAAAACAAAAAACCCCAAAACCCTAAAGGTGTCCCTTGACCTAAATAGATACACTACATATGGATAGGAATCTATGACTGCTATTAGAGAAAACATTGGCAGTATACATTAGAGAAAACATGGGCAGTATACAAAGCATAAAAGACTGAAATGCCTTATCATTCAGTACTTTAAAAAAAAAAACACTTTGTCACTTCAGGACCTTTTGAGTTTAATGTGTGTCAATTACAAAAACATAATTTCTAAAACTGGGTTCCAGAGCGAAGAGAAATGATGTCTTTGAAATGTCTGAAGCTAAGCCTCTCCCACTGGCACAGTTATGACAGGAGTTCCACGCCACATCTGTCCTGGTGCTCCATCGGGAAGGGTATAAGTCTATTATTCCATGCGGCGTCTAGCATCCAAGTCTTCAGCCAGGATGTGATAAAAGAGAGAAGACCATCGGAGCAGATTCCAATGCTTCCCTTAACAGGAGAGACACTGAGCCACAGAGAACCACAATGGCTTTTCTATGACAACTGTGCAGAGCTGAGCTAAATCACAGGAGAACTAGAGACGGGACCTGACTCACATGGATGTAGCTTACTTCAGCTTGTGTGAGTCATGTGCCTGCTTCATTCAGAGCCCACTTGCACCTGGGTGAATGCTTTTACAGTAACTGCTTCCACATAATGCCTTCAGTAGCTGGAAGATTCTTAGTCTGATAACAGGGCTGCCATTCCCTCTGCAAATGGCACCTATAAAGTTGTCTTTTCAAAGAAAAGAACCTTACTCTCGGCCATGTGCAAAGTATCTACTTCATTAACATGAACGCTCGTCTTAACAGGCAATTAAGATGATTTATTCGAAGAGCTTTATAGTTGTGCCTTACTACCAATCTACAATAAACTGGAAAAAAATAAGAGCAAAATGCCACGGTCTGTCTCAAACAGAAGCCACATAAATAATGCTTCAACCTCTAAGCAATCCATATATCCTTCTCAATCCATATATCCTTCTCAATCCATATATCCTTCTCAATCCATATATCCTTCTCAATCCATATATCCTTCTCAAAGAGCAAGGCTAATGTGAGATTTGGGTTTCTTCAAACAGATAGCTATGCCTTATTTTCTTTCTGCAGGGCTGCCATTCAATAATTTTTATTCTGCTCTACTTTGGAATGTTTTCTCCTTGATAAATCACTTCAAAGGGTATCCCGCCCCTGGTTCCATGTTCTCTCATTACTGGCTGCATGGTGGTATAGCTCATTTGCTATTTGTTAGAAATGGAGTCATCTGCCTCTCTTATTCAGTTATTGGCCTGCCTTCTCCAAGATCACATTCCTGCAAATAGTACATGATGGTGCACGTAAGGTCCAGAGCAATACTCTGCTTCTAGGAAGGGTCTCTACATCCCTTCCTGCCTCTTGAGCCCTTTCTGCTGTCTCAGGTGACCCTGAGTTACCCATCTGGGTTACTGTCCTCATCAGTTTCATTATTGTCTTTGCTCTGGGCATGCAACTGCCCAGAGCACAGTCTCACACTCAAACAAGATGCTGTCATGGACCATGTCCCTCATGTGTAGCACACACACACACACACACACACACACACATACACACATACACACACACACACACACACATACACACACACACACACACACACACACACACACACACACACACACACACGGCCCCCTGTAGGACAGGAGGAAGGCTCACAAGACCCCATGCCTCTTGGAGGATATGCAATGTCTGACAATTGCTAGGGGAAGGGAAGCTTTCTTTGCAGTGTAGCTATCTACAAATTACACACACTCCTGTAAGGGATTGCAGTTGAACTCATTCAACTGTGAATTGGTTCACTGTGCTAGACAAATGAGAGGAATAGAAACAGATTCCCCAGGAAAAGGCACCCGGCCGGTGTAAATGGTAACCTTTGCAGCTCTGGTATTTTACACACCTGAGTACTGAGTCCTTTAAATGAAGCAGTTCTAAATGAAAGTTTTTCCTGCCTTCTTCACGGCGTTCTACTTAACCATTTTAGGAAGGATAGTATGTGCCAGACCAAGTCTGAGTGCTAAAGTTGGGTAGCAGCCAGCCTATGTCCCAGACCTTCTTACTCAAGTCTTGGAGGAACTCATAGGACCAGCAAACACCAAATACCAGGAAAGAAGGCCCAAGAAAGCAGGAGCCTGACAACCTGAAGTAATAGCTTTGGTCCTGGGTGTTAGACACAGGGCAATAGGAAAGGAAAGTATAACAGGGCTCTAGTCCCATGCTTTGATGCACATACGAGGCATTGGTGAGTGTGTGACTCTTGGTTAGATGGCATGAGCCTCAGGGCTATGCCCGAATAATGCTCTGCTTCTAGGAAGGGTCTGCATCCCTTCCGCCTCTTGAGCCCTTCCTGCTGTCTCTCTTCTCTACCAAACATTCCTACATTCTCTCTCTCTCTCTCTCTCTCTCTCTCTCTCTCTCTCTCTCTTGCTTTGCCCGCTCTTTCTTGCTCTCACTGTCTCACTCTCCCCTTCCTTCCTTCCTTCCTTCCTTCCTTCCTTCCTTCCTTCCTTCCTTCCTTCCTAATTTTGTCCCTGTCTTTTGAAAGTACTGTCATCTCAAGTGAAGGAGCAGTTTTCCAAGTGCTGTGTCACAATGGGGTGGCCGGTCCCACGGCGTCTGGGAGGCTCCTCTCATTGCTGCTTCCGGCACATAACGCTTATGCTGCTGTACATGTATGCGCTTTCCTTATTTCTGAATCTGGTCATCTTTGGGGAGCCGAAGCGCATTCTTTGAATAACTAAAGCCTTGTATAGGTAGCCCTGGGCCTTCTACCTGTAAAAAAAGCCAGTGAGACACTATTTCTTCAACTCTCCTGGATTCTCAGAAGTCTCCAGAGCTGTAACGTGTATGTCCTTTTAACACTGTATGTGTGTGTGTGTGTGTGTGTGTGTGTCCATCCATGTGTGTTTAATGTTTACACAGTACTTCAAGATTACTCTGTTGTTACTTAAACATGAAATGGTTTCAACAAAGGTGATTTCCTACAGTCAGATGGAAGCGATCCTGGCATGCTGGTGCACTTAGTATGACTACAGACAGCAATAATGCACCATGGTTTTTTAAAGACCCAGAAGAAAATAATTTGAACATCTCTCCATAAATAAATTATGCATGATTGAAGAGATGGATATAGTTACCCAGAATTGAGCATTACACAGTATATACATATGTCATAGTATCACATGGTGCCTCATAAATATGTGCAGTTTTTTACCCATTAAAATTGAATTTAAATTTAAATAAACACAGTACATGACAATCTTAACACAGTTGTCCCTATGTCAACACACTTAAAGTGGCTTATAATTTTGTACATGATCCTAATGCCTTTACTTTTGATTCCTGAGCTAACCAGAATGTCACATTTATGCTCCGAACACCTCACCTTTATGAGCTGTTTTATGATTACCACGTTCTTCCACGTATACGATTTCATTGACTTTACTTGACAGCTTTGTGTAATTTTTCTCATTTTACAAAACGACAAAAATGAGATGGAGACACTGAGTGTTTCTGCCCAGCTGGGAATGACAGTAGCCACCTGAGCGGAAGTGCACCCTGCTGCCACCACATGTGCCAACAGAGAAAGAGGCCCCTTGGAGCCCCTCATAAAACCTGGCCCATTTTCCTCTAACCATAGCTGTGGCCACTTCTTCCATTTTTTTTTGGGAGGAGGGGCATTGGGATTGTTTGGTTTTGGTGTGTGTGTATGTGTGTGTGTGTGTGTGTGTGTGTGTATACATGTGTAAAAAATAAGAAATTATCACTCCTTCCTGTGCTTCTTAATATGAGCAAATGACTCTAACTTAATGGTCTTAATAGGACCAAAAGGGAAAAATAATTTCAGTTCTCAAGGTCATAAGCCTTGTGAGTAGAAGGTAAAGCCAGGCGCCATGGTGGACACACCTATTTTCCTAGCACTCCAAAGGCAGAGGCAGAAAGACCACCACACATCAGGGTATTTAGACAGACTCTGTCCTCTACCATTCAGTACCCCAAGGAAATCCCAGGAAGAAGGAAGCTGAGATAAGAATATGGGGTAGTATAAGTGGAGACTAGCTTTAGCCCGACCATATAGACAGATTTACAAGTAGACCCCTGTCCCACTGTGGCAGGACTCCCTGAAGTTAATCTTGAGGTAAAGGAAAGGTTTTGTAACCCAGTGGCCATGGGACACCAGTAAACTGAGTGAACAGTCACAGAGTCTGCCCCAACAACCACTGGTAGAATGTTAATTATGTGCCAGCCAATTACTGATAATATTCCAACTTTTTTCTTTTCCTTTCTCTCTCTGTCTCTGTCTCTCTCTCTCTGCCTATTTATGTGTCTCTCTCTGACTCTCTGTCATCTCCTAAGTGATGGGATTAAAATTGCAATACACATCCAGCCTTTATCCCCATCTCTTAACACAATCCTACAGTGGCATCGCTTTTTAGAGAGACACAAACAAACATCTACTCACATTTGGTATCCCCAAAGGTACCAAAAGAAACCAAAGAAACAGTGGCCCTCCATCCAGCCTGGTGAACCAATGAATGCATGATGTCAGTTGTAGGAGCAGGATGAAGGGTTCCTTACAGGGACCTAAATGTTTGAAAGGCGGCTGTAGCACCGGAAAGCCCACCCCAGCTGCATGACAACTCATGACAGTGGCATTGAGAGCTCTTCTACAACTTGGGATTGGTTGTGCTAGTTGTCATTCCTTCTCCCTATCTGTATTATTTTGGGTTCTCTAGAGTCACAGAACGTATGGGCAGTCTCTATATAGTTAGGGAATTTGTCGATGACTTACAGTCTATAGTCTAACTCTCCAAAAATGGTCAGCAGCAGCTGTGGATGGAAGTCCGAGGATCTAGCAGTTGCTCAGTCCCACGAGGCAAGCAGGCAAGGAAGAGTGAGTAAATCTTCCTTCTTCCAATATCCTTATATAGATCTCCAGCAGAGGGTGTAGCTCAGATTAAAGGCTGTAGGTCTCCAGCAGAGGCTGTGGCCCAGATTAAAGGTATGTGCCTCCATGCCTTTAATCCCAGATCATCTTGAACTCGGAGATCTCCTTGTCTTAATCTTCTGGCATTCGTAGCCACTATGCTTCAAGATCTCCATGCCAAGATCCAGGTCAGAAACTTATATCTGTGAGACTCCAGATTAGGATCATAGTCGAGCCTTCCAATTCTAGACTGTAGTTCATTCCAGATATAGTCAAGTTGACAACCAGGAATAGCCACTACACTATAACCTCAGAGAGGAGTCTTGTGCATCCTGTAACTTTCTGAGCTTCCTAACTCTTGTGTCTTTATCCTCTTAAGTCTTAAGAGCCTCCCACTCATCTCAGGAGGGAATGTTTCCATTTGGATGGAATAGCTAGTAACACCTACAAATACCTTCATTTTATGCCACACCACATAAATATGATGGTTAGTGTTGATTTTCAACTTAGCAAACTCTAAAATCAGCAAGGAGGCAGGCCTCAGGGCATGCATGTGGGGAATGATCCTGATGGCATTTAACAGAGGAGAGAAGAGCCTCTCATTGTGGTAGTGCCACTCCCTTGGCAGGAGATCCTGGACTGTATAAAATGGATAAAGGGAACTAAGCATGCATTCCTTTCTCCAGCTACTTCCTGATCGTGAATGTGATACTACTGGCTCCTGTGGCCTTGACTGCCAATTATGATGGGCACCATCCTGACACTGTGTGCCAAGATAACCCTTTATTTCATAAGTTGCTTTTGCTAGAGTATTTTTTAACAGTAACAAGAAAATACACTAATGCAATGAGAACAAAATGAGATAAAAGAATTCTAACTTACTCTCATGGACCTCTAGAGCTGGACATGGGCAACATAGGGTTAAATTTTATTAACTGACTCCAAAATCTAAGGCTTTCCCTGTTCAATGGCTTTAGCCTCAGTTCTATGCTGATGCTCTCAGTGAGATGAAGAGGAAGGTTCATTGCCAGGCATTGGCATAGAACAGAGGTTGAAGCCACTGGACAGTGAAAGCCCCACAATGGAAAAATGCACCAGGCACAAAAGAAGAAAAACTACTAGACACAGAAGTCCATTTGATAAAAATGACAGGGTAAAAACTAGGCAGCACATCCTGTGTGCATCTGAAGAGGCCTAGGACTGCTTTCTAAAACGTCTGAGGAGACCTGGACTGAGATGCATGTTCATGGCTGAGCTAGATCTTAGGAAAAGACTTGTGTGTATGTGATCAACTAGTGTGTGGTTTGAGACACATCATTTAGAAGCCATTCAAAGAATGGACAGCACTTTATGACTCTATGGTTCTGTATCCTCAGTTACAAAAATGTGGGCCCTGGGAAGTTACTTTTCTTTCCTTCCTTCCTGTAGTGAGAATCTCTGATAAACATCACCTGTCAATAAAAAAGGCGATGGCCAATGAACTGAGGCAGGAAGTAGGAGGTGGGACACTGGCAGGAAGAGAGAGGAGTCTGGGAAATAGTAAGAGATAAAAGAGAGATTCTGGAGAGACAAGATGAGGGTCAGACTGGGGAGACAGATATAAACCAGCAGGTAGGTGAACTCAGGAAGATGCTGAGAGAAATGGTAGATATCAAAGAGTTCAAATGGTTAAATAAGTTAAGAGCTAGACAGGGAATGAGTCAAAGCTTTGGCCTAGTTAGGCACTTAATAATAACTAATTCTTCTCAAAGTTTTCATTCCAGGAGCAGGACTGGGAAGAAAAAACAGATGTAAGTTATTATAACACCTTTCTCCTCTCCTCGTTTTCCGCCTTTCCTTTCTTTCCTTTGGAGACTGCATCTTACTGTCTAAAGTATCTCCCAAGTACTGGGGTTACAGGTGTGTAGCAACACACCTGGATTCAGGGCCTAAAGTTTTAAACATACACACACACACACACACACACACACACTGTCTGGAACCTTGGCAGCTGCAGCAGACTTGCTTTAGCTATGTGGCCTTCACTGGAGAGTAGTCAGCCCATCAGGAGCTGTATTCTTAAAGAAATCTGACTTTCTCCCAGCAGCTATCAATTGCTAACAGCTCCTCAGCTAGGGATAAGAATCTATGTCCACCTCTGCTTTCTATGCTAAAATTTTGTCTGACTTGAGCCTAAGCATGTCTTATGCACTATAAACTGCTATGAATTCATATTTGCAACTGCTCCGCTGTGTCCAAAAGAGCACTGTTTGTTTGTAGTCATTTTATGATCACATAGTCACTTCTGGCTCTTAATATCTTTCTGTTCCCTCTTTTACAATGACCCCTGAGCCTTGAGAGAAGAAGTTGTAATATAGATGTCTCTTTTAATTATGATCTCCACTCTCTTATTCTCTGCACCATGAGCAGTGTGGATCTCTATATTAACCATCATCTACTGTAAAAGGAAGCTTCTGTGATGAGGGTTGAGATATACTAATCTACGGCTATTACAATGACTCATTATGATCTGGTCTAATATTATGTCTATTTAGCCAAGTAGTAGTAGTAGTAAGTTATTCCCTGAGGTCTACGGTTCTTGGCCTCAGCAAAAAATGTTGAGGTATGGGCTTATGGAAGAGGCCTTAAATCCTGTTTAGAAAGTAGTTGGTTAGTTTCTTGATAGTCATGTCACTATTGCAATCTTATGCACTGTAATAGTAGGCCTGTCTTTCTAGGTCACCCATTATTATAGTTCCAAGGGTTTAGATCTAAGTAAGATTAATGCTTCCTTTTCTCCTCTAATAGCATAAATATCACCATTCAACACTCTAAAAGCTATCAAGTAGGGAAGAAGTTTCCAGGTGTATACCATCTCAATTTCTCCATGTTCTATCACTCAAGTGTGTGGTACTTTCAAGAATAGGATCTTACTGTCTAATTCTGAAGGATAATCAAGAGCATTGTATATAGCCTGTAATGTTTGGATGTCTTTGTGGATGTTAACTTTGAATCTTCATATATGTGTAATCTATTTAGAATACCATAGAGGCCTGGGAATTTGTAAGGGGCCATGGGAGTGGGGGTTCAAGAGAAGAGAGAGAGAAACAAAGGTATACATGCTTAAAAAGGAATAATGAAATATACTTAGTTAGGGTTTCCATTACTATGAAGAGACACCATGACCAAGGGAACTCTTAAAAAGGTCAACATTTAATTGAGCCTGGCTTATAGTTTCAGAGATTCAGTTCATTATTATCAAGGCAGGGGTATGGCAGCATCCACCCAAACATAGGGCTGGAGAAGCCAAACATTCTACATCTTGATCAAAAGGTAAGCAGGAGAATACTGACTTCTGGGAACTAGGAGGATGGTCCCAAAGCCTATCCCACAATGACTCATTCCCTCCAACAAGGCCATACCTCCTAATAGTGCCACCCCCCCCCAAGCCAAGCATATTCAAACTACCACATTCCACTCTCTGGCCGTCATAAGCTTGTTTAAATGTGTGAGTTTATGGGTCCATACATAGCCACAGAATAATGCAAAATACATTTAGTCCAACTTCAAAAGTCCCCATAGTCTATCACAGTCTCAACAATGTTCAAAGTCTCTTCTGAGATTCATCTGATCACTTAACTGTAATCCCATATAAAATCCAAATCAAAAGCAGATCACAGACCTCCAACATCATAACACAGACATTATCATCCCAAAATGACATAGTGAGGAAATCCTGGACAAAGGCAAGACCAAAAACCAGCTGGGGAAACTCCAAACTTTGCATCTCCTTGAATGATGTCACAGCACTCATCAGCTCTCCAACTCATTTCTGCTTTGATGACTACAACAACCTTCTTTCTCTTGGGCTGGTTCCATTCCCTGTTAGCAGCTTTCATCAACAGGTTTCCCACAGCTCTGACATCTCTGACATCTTGGAGTATCCAAGGCAACTTTAGCTTTACAGCTGCTTGTTGCAACATCTGGGATCCAAACACAATCTGGAGTCCTCCAAAGGGCTTGGGTTTCATCTCCAACTCTGCCCTCTGTAGCACTCCAGTGTCTGATTGACTCCACTCCACTGCTGCTGCTATTCCTGGTGGACATCCCATGGTACTGTCATTTCTAACATGCTGGTATTTCTCATTGCAACTAGTCTTGCACCAATAGCCTCTCATAGGCTTCCTTTATGGTACCAAACCTCAACTTCTTTGCATGACCCCTTCAGTCCTGGGTTGTCAACTGCAACTAAGGCTATACTTTGACCAATGGCCTTCCCTGGCCTCTCATGGTGCCAAACCACAGCTGCTCTTCATGGCTCCTTCATACCTTCAAATCCAGTACCATCTGGGTGATTCTTACACATTACCAAGTCAAGCTGTGCTATCTCTGGGACACAGGTTCTTTGTGCTCTCAGAAAACACTTCCAAGAAAATTTCACCTCAGTGATGCTGGCCTCTTCCTAATCACCACTAATTTCTTAGCTCCAGCTAACCAGGATCATCAGTTGTCCTAGTAGTCTCCATCTATTCTTGATTCTATACCCAGAGCTATATGGCTAAGGCTATCAAGGTCTGCTACTTACTGAAGCTGGAAGATGCCTCTTTGTTCTATTACATTATCATCAGTTTTCTGTTTTCTAACTCCTTCACTGCCTAAACTTGGTTGTCCTGTTACTTCCTTTGTGGATTGACCTTGAACTCAGAGATTTGCATGGCTGTGTCTCCTGAATGCTGGTATTAAAGGAGCATACTACTAGGATTGGACTTAAGCTTTTCCCTACTTGGAACTTGCTGTATACCAGGCTGGCCCTGAACTCAGAGATTTGCCTGTCTCTGTCTCCTGAGATTAAAGGTGTGTACCAACATGCCTGGACCTAAGCTTTTCTCTACTTGGAACTTGCTCTGTACCAGGCTGGCATTGAACTCAGAGATCTGCTCTCCTCTGTCTCCTGAGATGCAAGGTGTATACCTCTATGCCTGGGCCTAGGATTTTCAGGGTCACTATTCCTCAAGATGTGGATTAAAAGCCTGTGTCTTCCAGCCTCAAGACCTGGATCACAGTTGTGCTCTCCATTTCTGGATTCCAGTTCATTTCAGAATAAAAGTCCAAATGAGAACAATAGCCAAGTCCCTTGTTCAACTACAAAAGCATAAACAGTAAGCTTACCAAGGTAGGATCCTTGCTTCAAGGTCATTACTCCCTTATTCCCCCTGACTGTAGAATTCAGCTTTATTCTACCTCTTAGGGCCCATTTATTCTTTGTAACCATACATTTTGTATTTTTCCTTTCTCAGCTTGCTTCTTTTCATTAAAATACTTTTCATAAGAGTAAACTTCACTAACCTTACAATAAAATTATACCAGGCTGTTTCTAGCCTCCTTTGTCAGCAATTAGTCTAAATTTCTTCCTTAGCCTCAGGCAGACAATTGAAAAAACAGTCATATTCTTTACCAAAATACCACAAAACAGTCTTTAAGCCACATACTAACATTCTTCTCCTCTGAAACCAGGTCTACACAGTTCAAATCATCCATAGCACCAATGTCTTCCATATTTCTTCTAGGATAGTCCATTAAGCCCCACTTAAAACATTCCACTGCTTCCAAAATACAAAGTCCCCAAATCCACATTCCTCCAAACAAAAACATGATCAGGCCTATCATAGCAATGCCCCAGTCCCTGGTACCAACTTCTTATTTAGGGTTTCCATTGCTGTGAAGAGACACTATGACCAAGGCATCTCTTGTAAAGGAAAACATTTAATGGGAGTTGGTTTACAGGTTCAGATGTTCAGAGTCCATTATCATCAAGGCAAGAGCATGGCAACATCCAACAAGACGTGGGATACAGAGGCCAAAAGTTCTACATTTTGATCCAAAGGCAGACAAAAGAAGAGTGACTTCTAAGAAGCTACAGGGAAGGTCTCAAAGCCCACCCCAACAGTAACACACTTCCTCTAACAAGGCCACACCTACTCCAACAAAGCCAAAGCTCCTAATCTTGTCACTTCTTGGATCAAGGATTTTCAAACCATCACAGAATAGAAATTGTTAAATGAGGAAAAGGTTAAGCATGAGGATAAATGAGGAAGCAGGGTAGAGAGGGAATATAGAGAAGGATAATTAACAGTAAAGACATTTTGAAAACTCATATATAAACTAGTATAGAAACTTCCTAAAATGTATACATACACAAAAGAGTGTAAGTGAATTATCCTCTAGTGGGGCAACAATGTCTCTACTGCTCACAACAGAATTACAATCCCTGTTCTAAGAGTGGATCATTCTTTTAGAAGTTGTTGGCCAATGAGATTCCAAAGACCTCCAGATACTGCAGACTATTGACAATGATTTTTTAAAAGATGATTTTCAAAGTTTTTAATCTCCCAGGAGGAGGAGGAATGCTTCCTCCTTTTAATCTTTCTGTTCCTCACAAATCCTTCAGAATACATTTTCTGTAAAACTTTCTCCTCAAGTCTTAAGCTATTTGGCTCATCCTCCAGCCCACCTTCTTCTTCTTCTTCTTTTGCTTTTATCTTTTTTGTTTTGTATGTAGAAATGGAAACTTTATAAACACAAACACTGTGATTTGTTTTAATACTAACCAGGAGAGAATAGATAGAGAACTCAGTCTCTAACAGTATCAGTACCCACAGATGAAGGAGCTCATTGGAGCCCTAGCCAATTCATAAGCTTTTACTGATAATAAATTTTCTTTTCAGATGAATAATTTTCAACAAAATTAGTTGTTTGCAATGTGTTGTTTTGATCACTGTTTTAACTTATAAAACCTTATATACATTCTTAAAATTGTAATTATGATTTAGAAACATAATTTAGTTTTAGAGAAGTTGGTAGACCAGTAAAATATAGTGGAGAAAAATGTCTGTGAGCAATGCGGAATGGAAATACAATTTCAAGAAGAAAGGAAACGATGTAAATATTCTGTTAAAGAAGTTTATATTTTCTACATGGATTACAGTAAGTATCACATTTCAGTGGTACTTAAACTCCACTGGGCACATTAGAAAGAGTATTGTAACAGCTTTCTTTTAATATGTCAATATTTATAAAAATGCTAGGAATTCTATCCCTAGCAACTACTTAAATTTATAATGAAAACTTTAGATGTTAACTCTAAAAATGTATAAAAGGTCTACAAAAATTTATAAATTCTTTTAGGGGCAATAAGAGCAAACATGTTTTAAAAATGTGTAAGTCAAGACCAAGCTGGTTTGTAAGAGAATGTAGTGGGCCATGATCAAAACTGCTGAGAGGTAAGACTACAACAGGACTGGCAAAAGGCCAGCACTCATGACCACCAATTCCTTGATCCTCCAACATGTTTTATCATCAACAATATTCTTCATTTACAAACATGAACATCCACTGTGGTAGTTTGAATGAAAATAGTCCCATAGGTTCATAGGTCCTCTGGGAGGTGTGGCCTTGTTGGAGTAAGTAGAGCTTTGTTTAGAGGAAGTATGTCACTGGGGCTGGGCTTTGAGGTTGCGAATAGGCAACATTCTTCTAAGAGTTACTTGAAGAAATGATAGGTGAGACACAAAGGGTTAAATAAAGATGCCTGTGATGCATCTCACTATGAGGAAGCACATGAAAAGAAGGTAGTAGAGCATCAGATGTCAACAAGGAAAAGAAAGAGTACATCAATTGCTCAAGGCAAGACCCAGAAGGTGAAGCTGACTATGCATGAGAGATAGGGGGTATTATCCCTGGAGGAAGGATGAGGAGTTAAGGTCTAAAGCACAAATGACATTTGGACATATCTCCCACTGTAATAAGAAGGCAGGGGTGTGAGGTGGGTGTCTTAGGGTTTCCATTGCTGTGAAGAGACACTACGACCACAGCAACTCTTACAAAGGACAACATTTAATTGGGGCTGGCTTACAGTTCAGATTTAGTCTAATACCATCATTAGAGAAGCAAGGGGACATGCAGGAAGACATGGTACTGAAGAGGTAGCTGAATGTTCTATATCTGGATCTGCAGGCAGCTGGAGAAGAGATACACTTGGCCTAGCTTGAATATCTGAAAGCTCAATGCCTACCTCCTGTGACCAACTTCCTCCAACCAAAGGCACAGCTACTCCAACAAGGCCATACCTCCTAATGCTGCCACTCCCTATGAACCTATGAAGGCTATTTTTATTCAAACTGCCACAGTAGATGCTCATTTTATAAATGAAGAGGTTTGTTGATGATAAAACATGTTGGAGGGTCAAGGGAATGGTGGTTTTGGTGTGGTCAGAGCTTATTGTGTTGATGAAAATACAAGAAATGAGATAGAAGAGTCTGGAGTACCAAGAACAAGAATTGTTGAAACTAATGCTGGTGAGATGGCTCAGTGGGAAAAATCATTTGCAGGGCAAGCCCAACCATCTGGATTCGACCCTAGGCTCTCTCTGTAAAAGGAAACAATAAACTCTGGAGAATGGTTCTCTAGCCTATACAGGCGTAACACAACACAAATACTCACATACACACACAGAAAGACAGAGAGGGAGACAAAGTCAGAGAAAGATAGACAGAGAGACAGAGAGACAGACAGAGACAAAGTCACTGGAATTGACAGGAAGTGCGGAGCCAAAGATTTGGGATGGATTGTCCATGAGTCTAGAAATCCAAGAATCATTCAGGAATAAAATAGAAGACAGTGAACCAATTACTGTTTATAAACTGAGGGTTGTAACTGAGAGGCTTGGAGAAAAAGGAGTATAATACAAGATTAGGTAGGTAGGACACCCTTCAAAATAGCCACAAACAATATAAAGTATCTTGGTGTGACTCTAACCAAACAAGTAAAAGATCTATATGACAGGAACTTCAGGTCTCTGAAGAAGGAAATCGACCTCAGAAAATGGAAAATTCTGCCATGCTCGTGGATTGGTAGGATTAATATAGTTAAAATGGCCATCTTGCCAAAAGCAATCTACAGATTCAATGCAATCCCCATCAAAATCCCAACTCAGTTCTTCACAGAGTTAGAAAAAGCAATTCTCAGATTTATCTGGAATAACAAGAAACCCAGGATAGCTAAAACTATTCTCAACAACAAAAGAAATTCTGGGGGAATCAGTATCCCTGACTTGAAGCAATACTACAGAGCAATAGTGTTAAAAACTGCATGGTATTGGCACAGTGACAGATAAGTGGACCAATGGAATAGAATTGAAGATCCAGAAATGAAACCACACACCTATGGTCACTTGATCTTCGACAAAGGAGCCAAAAACATCCAGTGGAAAAAAGATAGCCTTTTTAACAAATGGTGCTGGATCAATTGGAGGTCAGCATGCAGAAGAATGTGCATTGATCCATTCTTATCTCCATGTACTAAACTTCACTCCAAGTGGATCAAGGACCTCCATGTAAAACCAGACACACTGAAACTAATAGAAAAGAATCTGGGGAAGACCCTTGAGGACATGGGCACAGGGGAAAAGTTCCTGAACAGATCAACAATAGTTTATGCTTTAAGATCAAGAATTGACAAATGGGACCTCATAAAATTACAAAGTTTCTGTAAGGCAAAGGACACGTTAAAAGGACAAAACGGCAACCATCAAATTGGGAAAGGATATTCACCAACCCCACATCTGATAGAGGGCTAATATCCAATATATACAAAGAACTCAAGAAGCTAGACCCCAGGGAACCAAATAACCCTATTAAAAAATGGGGTACAGATCTTAACAAAGAATTTTCACCGGAAGAAATTTAGATGGCCGAGAGGCACCTTAAGAAGTGCTCAACATCATTAGTCATTAGGGAAATGCAGATCAAAACAACCCTGAGATTTCACCTTACACCAGTCAGAATGGCTAAGGTCAAAAACTCAGGAGACAGCAGGTGTTGGCGAGGATGTGGAGAAAGAGGAACACTCCTCCACTGCTGGTGGGGCTGTAAGATGGTACAACCACTGTGGAAATCAGTCTGGAGGTTCCTCAGAAAACTGGACATGAGACTTCCAGAGGACCCTGCTATACCTCTCCTGGGCATATACCCAAAGGATTCCCTGGCATGCAATAAAGACACATGCTCCGTTATGTTCATAGCCAGAACATATTTATAATATTTATAATATTATATTATATATAATATTATTATAATATTTATATATTTATAATAGCCAGAAGCTGGATGCCAGATGCCCCTCAAAGGAGGAATGGATACAGAAAATGTGGTATATTTACACAATGGAATACTACTCAGCAATTAGAAACAATGAATTCACAAAATTTTTAGGCAAATGGTTTGATCTGGAAAATATTATCCTAAGTGAGGTAACCCAATCACAAAAGAATACACATGGAATGAAATCTCTGATTAGTGGATATTAATTAGCCCAGAAGCCCTGAATACCCAAGGCACAAATTGCATAACAAATGACTCCCATGAAGAAGTATGGAGAGGGTCCTGATCCTGGAAAGGATTGATCTAGCATGGGAAGGGAATATAAGGACAGAGAAAAAGGAGGGAGGTGATTGGAGAAGGGATGGAGAGAAGAAGGTTTATGGGACATATGGAGAGGGGGCATCCGGAAAAGGGGAAATAATTTGGAATGTAAACAAAGAATATAGAAAATAAAAATATTAAAAAAAAAAAAAGATTAGGTAGAATAACAGGAAGCTGTAAGCTTCCAAGGGGTTGGAATTTCCAGAAGGTGAAGGAATACAAGTTGTTTCTGACAGTGATGGAAGTCTGGTGTGACCTCTACCTCTACTCTATGCTCTGAGATTTAGGGAGCAAGGAGAAGATAATGTGACTTAAAATAAAGGTCAGGATGGCAGTTTGAGGTTGAGCAAAGGGGTCAAAAATAGATCAGAAGCAAGGATGAAGCTAGATGCTAATAACAGATGGAGCAGGAGGAGTGGCAGGCAGAATGAGACGCCCCCCACCCCGCCCAACCCCCTACCCCACCCCCCCACCCCCCCACCCCTGGTGGGAGGATCCTGGATGACAATGACCCCAGAGGCTTGTGCTTCTGGTGGTGAGGTCACAGATCTGATAAATGGATTTTCTGTTAGGCTCAGTACAGCACCATGGACTCTAGAAAGAATATGTGAGTAAATTCTCATGACTCTTGGCTCCTTCATTTTTCACTGATAGAAAAATCAATAAAACCAAGAAACCATTGCATACACTTGTAGTTCTATCTGCTCAGAAGGCTGAGGCAGGAGGCTTGCTTAAGTATAGGAGTTCTAGGTCACTGAGATTCTCTACTAGGAAGAAAAAGGCAGTAGATGTGGGGGAGTCTATGGAGAGAAATTGTGCTTTTGAATTATGTCCTCGTAACCCATCTTCAAAGGCCTGTGGAATTGTGTTTAGTTGGTTTGGGTTGTTTGATTAGTTGGTTGGTTGGTTGGTTGGTTGGTTGGTTGGTTGGTTGGTTTCGGGGGGGGGGGGGTGAGTTAATTGGGGTTTTTGTTTGGGTTTTTGTTTGTTTTAGTTGTGTTTTGTTTGTTTTGTTTTTGGTTAATGTCTTTTAGTTTGGGTATGCTACCACCGGGAGCAGTGACGTCACAATCTTGACCTAATTTTTCTAAATTAACCATGACCTGGCATTTTTCTTTTACTGCAGAGATCTTTGCCATTGCTTCTATGTGTTTCCAATAGACAGGTTTTTTTATTTATGTATATATATATGTGAATGTACATGTGAGTGCCCACAGTGAGAAGAAATGGACATTGAATCTCCTGGAGCTGAAGTTACCGATGGTTGTGGAGGGCTTGATGTGGGTGTTGGGAACTGAACTCTGGTCATCCAAAAGCAGAAAGTACACTTCACCGCTAACTAAGCAATCTCTCCAGCCCACAAAAGAAAAATTGAACAGACAGTTGAAGGAACATGAATTTATTAGGGAACCATTCATAGATAGGACTTAAGATCAAACTTTAGAGGAAAAGGCTATTAGATTCTTGTTTATCCATTTGAACTAACTAAGCTGTCTGTCTACACTAATCATACTCACAAGCTTTGATTAGATAATATTACCACAAATACTGCTCTTCTGGAAATGGAGGTGAAATCCTTCATGTATGTGAATCCAGTTAACACAATGCATACCAAAAAAAATAAGAAGAAACATTTAACAATGGTGTAATTTTTGTCATCAGTTATTACATCAGGATTATTTACTGAGTCATTCAGTAGGGGAGTCCTTGCCTAGAGTTTATAGGGCCTGGTGTTCAATCTCAAATTCTAGAAAAAGAAAATCAGTTGAAGTGACAATTATGATCTCCATTGAGTCTTGAAGACATTGAGATTCCCTAGAAGACTTAACAGTTTCATTTCTAGACTCTTTTCCAAACTTATTTCTCTATTTTTAGTGCTTCTCAGAGTTTATGTGAACAGTAACTGCTACCTCCCTTAAATGCATAATTTAACTTTACAAATACATATTTATTATGGCCAGAGCTATCATATTCAAACTTGGAGTGACTGCAAGTGTTATCAGCTGAGAATAATTCACGAAATCAAGAACTCCAGTTCTATATTCCTATTTTAACCATTGTCTTTTCCACTGTTTGAAAGTAAAAGCTACTTAAACCTCTTCCGCACTTGAATTTTATAAGTTATATCTATAAGGGGAAAGGTCATATCTGTAGTATTCCCTGCAAGGTTTAAATTGATTGGCCACTCTCAAGCCACTAAACAAATCCAATTTGTTATTAAGTTATTACTTCAAAACAGAAACTAAAGCTTGTTGTATTTCCCCGTAAACTGTCACTCCTGTGGTTCAGAGAAATCTGCTAAATTAAAGGTAACTGCTAATGAACTTGGAGTTTATCAGAAGGTGGTGTCATTGTTTGGCTAGACTACTCCCAAATGGGGACAAAATGTGTTTCTATTCCATAGAGATATTAAAATGGGGTCTGGCAAGCAGGGAAGATAAAATGGGGGTAGAAAAAGATAGCTTCATATTTTACAATAAATATGCCATGTACTTCTGAGAATTTGCTTAAATCAATATTTTAAGTCTGATTGTTGCCCAATGCTATTAGGCAAATGCAGAGAGTTCACTGCGGGATAGAGTTAAAGCACTCTGCTAATTTACATTTATTGATAAGGACTTGGCTGGAGCAGGAACATTCAGCTTTTGCTTCAATAAAGAATCTGGCTTTAGAGCCTGGGATTTAATGCTGCTGCAACACTAGTGGGAAAATACAACCAGAAGCCCTTCCCTGTTCTTCTATCATCTGGACTAGATGCTCTGACTCTCAGTTCTAATGAAGATGCCATCCACAAGGCAGTGGCTCTGCTCACCAGGTCAGTGGTAAGTCCTTCGCTAAGAGTCTTGACTGCAGTCAGAAGAGTCAGTTCTGGAAATGCATGAGATTGCTGCACATATTGTACATAATCTACTAAATTCACATGTCTTGGGTGGTGTTTGAAACACATACCTGAGGGGATAGGAATCAACCAAGGACTATGTGGCATTGGGAAGAGGCTCTTAAGCCTCACACTCAATAGGTTGACCCCAGTCAACATATTGCTATTTTTTTTCACATCTTCACCTGCACAAGAGTCAACATATTAGAAGAGATTTTTCTATCGGCCAAGATCAGAACACAGGCTACTCCCTGGCTGAGATGGGGTAAGGAAAGGAAGGTTGTAGGTTTTGGCTTCCTTAGGTATGTGTCTAGATTTATATTGCCAAGACCTTATTTAATTGGGGGAAGATTTTTCAGGCTGCTGAAGTAGGGAAGAAATGCCAAGCAACCAAGGCAACACAAGTTTCTTACATAAACTTAGGAAGGGCTGGTGATCAGTGATTGTGAACAAGTTGGTAGCATTCCGGAGAGGCCCATTACAAGGACCCTGAGCATAAAACAGACTTAGAACATGATATTACACAGCCAGGCACTGGGCCCAGATTTACCTGAATTCCTTTTTTCTGATAGTCCAGCAAACATAGGAAATAAGCCCTGTTATTATTCTTTCTGTCTTCAAGGCAATTGGAAAACCAAATCCAAAGGTTTGCCAAGATTAAGCATGGTTTTGAACTCTGGCAGTGTTGACATTTGGGACCACAAACTCTTGGCTGTGGACTGTCTTGTGCACTGGAAGCTCTTCCCCCACATCTTTTGCCTCTACCCTGTGGATGCTGACAGTACCCTGATCCATCACAGAAAAGAGCAAGATTGTTTTCTGACATTGCCAAATATCATCAGGGCAGAATGGAACTGCCCCCAGTTGAGAGCTACTGAGATAAAATAGTTAAGTTTGCTCTCAGACCTATCTATATCCAGAACCTACACATCCAGCATTGTTTATCACTACATATTGACAAATAATTTGTATGTTTTTATTATATACAAAGTGATGTCATATTACACAACAGGGAGAAGCTGGTTGAATCAACTAATGGAATTATCTGTCTTCTCAAACACCTGCTTAATCTTCCTACCTCTGAAATGTTGTTCCCTTTAGCCAATTCCTTCTCCTCCAGCCTACCTCTGAGATCTTGCTAGTCACCATTCTGCCCTGAGCCTTCTGGGTTCAATGTCTTTCTGTGCCTGGCTTATTTCACTTAATGTGTCCTCCAGGTCCATCCATGTAGCCACAAGTAGCAGAACTTCTCTCATTTTAAGGACTGAATAACAGTCCATGGTGTGTACATAATGCCCCATTTTCTTTATTCAGATATTGGTGGGTGTAAGAAACAGCTTAGCTCATGTGAATAAACCTTCTCTCTGACATACTGATTTCAGGGTCTTTGGCTACCTACCTGTGGTGGAGTGGTAGATCATATTGTTAATTCCACTTTCAGGTTCTGTTGTTGTTGTTGTTGTTTTTGAGAAATTTCTATACCATTATATATAATGGCTGCACTGCTCAACAATGTTCAAGAGCTCCCTTACCCTTAACCCACACCTACTTCATTTCATCTGGTTGACAATAGACAATGTAGCCTTAATTTCTGATTTTCTGATCATTGATGAAAGTGTGTGTTTTTCATGTGTTTGTAGTCCTTTGCATGCTGTCTTTAGAGGGACAATTCTTCTAGATTTTTGCTCTTTTTAAAAAATAAGGTTGTTTTCTTGCTGTTGAGTTCCTTCTATATTTTGGACATTAATTATCAGACCCTTGGTTTGCAAACATTTCTCCTTGTCCATGGATTGTCTTTACCCTCCTGTTTTCTTTATTGTGAAAATCCTTTTTCAAAAGCTAGATACAATCTAGTCATTGTTATGGGAACTTTTTAGTCAAATCCACAGTCATTGCCTGAAGCATTGTTGTACTGCTCAGTTTTCCTGTTTTCTTCTAGTATTTTTACAGTCTCAGGGCTCACGTTCCAGACTTCTGTTCTGAGTTGGTCCTCACATGACATGGGTCCAATCTCCTTCCTCTGCATGTGTCTATCCTGTTTTCCCAGCATCCTTCAGCAAATAAGCTGTTTTTCTTCCCACGGTGAGTTTTGGCACAGTGGTCACAAGTCAATTCACCATGCAAGTGTGGGTGTGCATGGTACAGATTATGTCACTGTGTCTGAGAACACTTCTGTGGGCGATGTATTAGAAGTTGGTCTAACTTCATATTTCTTGGAGGAAATGGAGTTTCACCAAATATTAGACTTGCCTGACATCACTTCATTCTCAGTTTTTAAAGAATGCACTCAAAACTTTTGTTTGGTTTTGGCCTAGTTTGGTTTTGGTTTTTATTTATTTTGTTTTGTTTGGCTCCTGGTGCTTTTCCAGTTTTACTAATTGGTAGAATTAAATTTGGGAATAGCTTTCTTGATCAGAATGTTAATAAGAAATATAAATTGCCCCTGAATGTTTAGGACATATTATTTTGAAATAAGTTTTTAAAAAATCTGAGGAAATGAGGGAGGGAGACAAGGACTGGAAAGAAGGAAACAAAGGCATCAGGATACTCTGAGCCAGTCTTGCTAGCTTCACTAATGGACCCCCCCCTACACATAAGTCCATTTGCATCCCAAAAGAACTGAAGAGGAAATGTCCTTTGGGTTTCATCCCAGCATGGCTTCTAATATGCTGAAGTATAGTTTTATTTCTGACTCATTGGGAAAATTGAGTCACAAATACCACTAACCACTTAGCCTTTCACTGAAGGTCTCATAGCCAAGACCAGGTCAAATCCAAAGCAGCTTGGAGTGAGGGATCAGATGAGCTCATGGTGCACAGCAGAATGGCTGCAGATGCTCTAGAGAGAAAGACTTAGACAGCTGGGCCCTTCGTGACTTACAAGACAAACAAAATTCCTGGCTAATCGGGAACCAAGGAGATGCCTAAATAGACAACAACATGCTTTAGCTAGTCACTAGACTTCCCAATCTGGTCTCATCTGTAAGTGGAAACCAGCACTGATGGTCAAGGATCACTAATTTATCTGATGCTGACAGTCTACCACCATCACTGGCCCGTTCAGACACTAGAGGCCATGCCAACACCTGGTGATTCAGCAGCTGTCCCAGCTTTGATGAATACACAACTTTTGGGGGACAGGCATGTTAGAGTAAATCTAAGGATGATATGACCAGGGGAGCAAGTTAAACCAGGTTACCTATTGTGAGGTAGGCAGAGCTTATAAATTACATCAGCAGACTAGAGTCAACACTCAACTCTTTCAGTGGGTACAACTTTGGTCATAGCCCTTTGTTTCTTTTTGCCTAAAGTTTCATCTCTAAAATGGGAATAATCATCTCTTCCCTAGGGTTATTGTGAAGACTAAGCAGCTGTGTATTTGTATGATACTGGGGTGATTGCTGACATACACAAAAGGCTATAAAGCAGAGCTTCTCAACCTCTGTGGGTCATGGCTTCTTGGGAGTCAACCTTTTCACAAGTGTTATAATGTCAGATATCCTGCATATTAGATATTTACATTATAAATCGTAACAGTTGCAAAATTATGAAGTGGCAACAAAAATAATTTTATGGTTGGGGTCATCACAACATGAGGAATTGTAACTTTAAAAAGGTCTCAATATTAGGAAGGTTGAGAACCACTTCTTTAAAGTCCTTCACTGCAGAATGAAAAAAAAAAACATAAAAAATCAAAATAGTCCCTTAGCCTCTTTTCTCTACCATGACTGCCTTCTCTGCTATCAATAAGCAAGTATCAAATATAGTGATGTGAATTTAATCTCCCTCCCTATTTTACTCAGCTCATAATCCTCCTTAATACCCTTTCTTTTAACTTTAGGGAATCTCTCCTTCCTTTCATGAACCACGTTCACTTCCGAGAAGGCTTTAATGAAAGCACTGGACAGAGTGGTACTAAATGCTCTTCCAAGCAATTGCTTCCACGGCAGACTCCTGGCACAGTGCTGTATTTACTTAGCTCCAGTTGCACAGAATAATTCTAAGTACACACCCCTTGCTCTCTGAGAGCACGTGCTTACTAAAATTCATTCATGCATATGAAATCATACATCTTTAGAGAGATAAAAGCTTAACTGGAAAAGATTCCTCTTCTTTATTTTCTTAATAGAAAGAGGAGACCATGAAAAAGATGCCCCCTTAAAAACTCCAGATTAAGAAAATTCTAAACCAATAACTACAGGTAGCAAAAATATTCCCTAAATCATACACATACCCAAATGCCTAATTTATTATGCCTCCCTTTACTCCAACCAATTATAAGATAGGCTCATGTTTGTTTTCTACCCATAAGAACATTTCTGAAGAAAGAATAGGAAGTTGAGGTTTAAGAAGATAGGAAGTTTGGGTCCACAGATGGCTCCGAAGGTAAAGACTTGTGATGCAGCCTAATCGCCTGAGCCTGTCCCTGGAAGCCACCTGGAGGGGGAAGGAGAGAGCCACCTCCACAGTGTTCTTCTCTGATCTCAGCATGTGTGCAGTAGCACAGACCTCACATGCTGTCACACACACAACTCAAAAAGTCATTAAAGAAAGATAGGAAGCTCAGACATCTCAACTTGAAGAATAAAAAGCTTCTGGGCACTTCTAGAGAGTTTTTCTAGAGGAAACTGCTTTTCCCAGAAGGCAGCAAGGAAGCTTGTCCAGCCCCTTGGCCCACAGGCCACATGAAGCCAAGACAGCATTGAATGAGACCCAACACAAAACTGAAAACTTCTTTTAAACATTATTAGAAATTATAAGGGGGAGAATTTTTTCCTTTTTGTAACTCGACTGGGCAGTTCTAGAATGTGAGCTTTGTAAGTGATGATGTTATATCAAAGGGCTGGGAATGCCTGATTCTATAACAATATTAAAGAAAGCTGAGCTATGAAATGGGACCACTAATGAGGTGAGTCTTAGAGTAGAAGTAAACCAGCAGGCTAGCCCTCCTGATACGCAAAGGGAGAACAGACTTCAACTTAGGCTTTGCTCTTGACTGGTAACAAATGCCTTTCTATGGCTTTTGTAAGAGATTAAGTGGAAACTCTCATGTGTTACAAACAACCTACATCCTCTCTCTGGACAAGTGGCAGGGTGGCTAGATGTCCTGGTACTATGTTCCCTTTCTAATGGTGATAGCGTTCTTTACCACCAATAGTGATCCATCATAAGCCTTTGTATTAGTTACTCCTCTGATCACAGTTACCAAACCTTTGATGAAAAGCTACTTTAGGGGAAAGGTTTTATTCCGACTTTAGGTTTGTGAGAATACTGTCTATGGTGGTGAGGAAGGCATGACAGAGTTCACATCATCAAACTGGAATTCAGAGAAGGGGGAAGACCAACCTGAGTTTGGCTTTCTCTCTTTTCCCTTTGAAATGGGAATTTTTGGTTTCATTGCAGACTCAGTTGTATCATGTGATGTTTTCCTGGAAACTGTCTTATAAGGGGATTATTTTGCCAAAGCAGACATGTGGGATGATGTGTGGCATTTTTCTGGAGGCAGTCTAGAAAAAGAGCATGCCATGTTTGGAAAGGATATAAATATAACCCAACGGATGCTGGATGGTATTGGTGTGCCTTGCCATTCTTTGTTGCTCATCTTTTGTCATGACTTCATAGAGAGAACACACCAAAACATTTCTGGTGGTGTTCTGGCAGCTTTGGGCACTGGCAGCTTCTTGCCGCTTCTGATTGGCAGAGCCTTGTGGTTTCTTCTGGCTCAACCTGCTGTTGCCAATTCTTGAATGCTTTGTGCGTGGATCAAATTGCCACTGCTGATTCATGTGACCTGAACTGCTGATATCCTGACAAAACACATTGGATTTGCTCCAAATAATTATTTCTAAACAGCTCCACATCCTCCTTTGCTCTGTTAACCTTTCCTTTCCACTACCTCTGGTGAGTGATGGGCTAGAAGGGAGGTTAAAGCATTCAAGAGCCCTTATTAAAAACAGGTTTTGAAAAAACTAAGCCTGTATCCCTTTCTGTCCAGTCTGAGATCCAAGTCCATGTATGGCTTTATCCACATTCAAGGTGGGTCTTCACTCAACACTTTCAGTCTCCCTTGACCTCTAAAAGATGCACTCAAAAACTTGTCTCATAAATGATCCCAACCCCAGTCAAGTTGACAGTGGAGAATGGCTAATAGAGTACTCTTCAGTAGATGTAGTCATACTCATCCTGCTCAACAAGTGTTTATGGGACCATTTTGGAAAAAAAAAAAAGTGTGCATGTGCCTTTTAACAGCTCTTCTCTACCCCAATTCCAAATGAAGTGACCATTGCTCACCCAGGAATCAAAGTAAAGTACCTTTGATGTAATGGTACCTGGGATGCAGCACACTCATACCATAGAAGAAACACAGGAGAGGTAGTCTGGCTTCATGACCCATGGGAATCAGCAGCCTTGTCCCTTTGCAGGACATGTAAGTGAACTTCCACCCTATCCAAGCTGTTTCCTTTGAGTTTTTTGACAGCCGGGTGCAATCCTAGCAAAACAGAGGGGTATAGGTAAGATATCAAGGGATTAATTTCCCCAAAGCCCATTGATTTCCCAGGGGTTTCTATTGGCTTTTGTTCGGCTCTTGTTTATACATTTTGCTTTGAATGAAGAGCTAATGTGTACATTACTTCTAGAGTGGCCAACCGTTGCTGAAAATGAAGTTGTAAAATAAACCCTATTTTTAAATTGAGAGGGTCCTGTACACACACACATGATATATAATCACTTTGCTTTGAGGTAGCAGCTGGATATGTAGAAAGCAGTCATCCCAGCATGCCACATATGGGCAAACTCCAAGAGCTGATCCCTCTTTCATTTTGTCAACGGAGTAGAAAATGACTCGTCGCCAGCATGGGCTTAAGTGTCTCCTGATTTATTTACTTACCTGCATTCAATTAGAAAAGTGCTCTTGTTTGCTATTTATTTATAGATGTCATTTGGGCTGGGCCCGCTCTTTACTGTATGTTGTTCATTTCCCCTGAGCAGAGAGGTGTGTTTACAAAGCTCTTCCCCGTAATTAGTGTCACTCAGAGGAACAAGGAGCCTCTGTTTCATACCCACCACAGCTGTCATCCTTCCTCCAGAAGAAATCGCACCAATGGACCACTTTTAGTCATCCATTTCTTCAGAAAGTGGTATAAAAAGTGTTATTGCGGTGGCTATTGGGGAATCCATACCAGGGTCCCATTATGTGACAGCCCACACAGATCAAGAGAACACCCTCTATCATGTCTCCATTAATTATGTCTTTCTTTTCAATAGTACTATGGCATAGAAATGAGGCAAATTTGGATTAACTTGATCCTGTCAAGAGGCGAGAGACCTCACAGGACACATTAATCAGTGTCTGTTGGCTCCCAAACACGTAAATGCCAGTAAGCATGTTCAAGTTGTGAGAACTGAAAGACTGGGAGTGTTTTCAAGAGTATATATTTCATTAAAATTCTAAAAAAGAATTGGGACTATGTTGGATAAACAAGATGTTTTGTAGTGTTGTGGGTCCTGTGTCCACTCCACCACAGGGCACAGCTGCTTACAGAGGCGGGACTCAGGGAGTTTGCACTAACTCCACACTGCTGTGGGGTTGGATGTGGGCTATAGAGAAGAACCTGGACACTCCTCGGCGGTGGGAAAGCACAGTCTGAGACATGGCCAGGGCCTTGTGGTTCTCAGCCTCTTCGACACCCAGGCACTGCTGGGAGTCGCAGAAGAGTAGAGAACTGAGTGGGGGCCCTGTGGGCTAGGTCTAGCCCAGGACCAGGTTGAAAGGGGGAACTCCAGCTGGGTCTGTGGTGATTGTCCTTAGCTTGAGGGGCACCAGGCTTGGTGGCAGTTGTGGCTGTGGTGTAGAGGCCTTCTACCTGAGATTAGGCAGTGGCTCTGTAGGCAAAGGCCTTCATGGCTCCCCATGGTGAATCTCAATGCAATGAGACAGTCTGTGGTTCTAAACCATTGATTGTCATGGCAGGAAGCAGATGTGTAAAACCATTCCCCACTTCTCAGTGTGGGCCTGAGATAAAATACCTTTTGCAGGGAGGAATGTCTGGGAAGGGAATCTTATTGGCTAGTTACCTCATTAGCATGGTACTCTCTCTCTTGAGCCTATGTAACCACAGGTCAAGTCTCTTTTCTATTGTCTTGGTCTGAGATGTTAGGGATGCCTCATCTACACGTGGAAGGGCTTGGGGACATTATGTAACTGTTGGTCACAAATCTATGGTATGTGTGTGTTGGGGGGGGGGGCTGCAGCTTGACAAGGGCCTGGTGACCAGAAGCAGGTGAAACTCCTACCGTCCGTCCATTCAGGGTCTCAGGGACTTCAAAGCCTTTAGCTCAACAGAGGACCAGGCTACCTCTCATGGTCCACTGGCCCACAATGTTTCACTGATGTTTAGTTTTTCACTAGGACACTATTCTATTACCATGGGTTGCATGAAGAAAAGCAGATGGAAACTTCTAGGATGAATTCCTGTTGTCCTAAACATGCCTCTCATATAACAGAGGACATCACTAAGTCAGGTTTAAACCACCAGGATTTTTATTGTTGGTTTTTCTCATAGATACATACTAGCATCCCCTGGCAAGAGGAAACTTCAATTGAAGAATTATCTTCCTTAGATTGGCCTGTAGACATATAGGCATATCTGTGGAACATTTTCTTGATTATTGAATGCTGTGGGATGGCCCAGACCAAGAGGGTGGTGCCATATCCCAGTAAGTGGTCCTCAATTTCATAGAAAGCAATATAAGCCAGCCGTGAGAGCAAATCAGAGGTGAGCGTTCCTCCTCCACGGTTCCTGCTTTGAATTCCCTCAATGGTGGATGGTGACTTAAGAGTGTAAGATGACATAAAACAGAAAAGCAAACACTTGCTTAACAAGTTATTCAGTATTAGCAATGTCCTGATGGTCTGTGGAACTCATGCTGTTATCTTAGACCCAGGGTCCTTCCACCATTTGCTCCAACAAGCATGCATCCTTAAGCACTTCCTTTCAATTTCAAAAACGGTTCCAGCTGTCAGGTTCTGGCATGGTATACTGATGCATCTCTCCTGTTTCAAGGATAAATTCCTCCTCCAAACTTCACAGCCACCCTGACACATGCTCATCCCAAACAAATGACTGGGAAAGAGGCATTTCAACTTATCAGTGCCTTAAGTGGGACATGGACAAAGGAAAAACGAATTGGAAATAACCAGTGAGCTAAGCAAAAATTGCTACAGGACATCCCCTGTAAGGCAGTGAGGATGAAGGCGTTAACTGGGCCTATAATTAGAGATCTCTATGATCTTATTCTGACCAAATCCTTCATCTACTGAAAATTCGAATGACCTCACATAACCTCAGGTTATGGTCCCAACCTCTTGCACTTATTACCTCTAGAATTTTCTTATCTATGCTCCTCCTTGTGATGGACATTTGACTACATTCAGTTTTTCAAATATATTACATTTCCCTATGTTTGCACAGTAGTCCCTCACTGGAACACTAGGCCACGTGTGTCCAACACATTCATTCATCAGGCTAATTATCATTGATTTTGGGTTCTCGCTGGAGACAATGGAACTCACTTTCTCTGGGAAGCTATATTAGCTGCTTTTCCTGTTCTTGTGATAAATACCCAGACAAAATCAACCTAAGGAAAGAAGGGTTTATTTGGTTCATGGTCTGATAATTCACCTCGTTGAAGAGAGGGCGTGTCATCAGCAGCTTAAAGCAGCTGGTCATATTGCATCTGCAGCCAGGAAAGCACAGAACAGTGAATGTTAGTGCTCCTGCACCCTTCTCTTGCACAGGATGGAAGTGGAAATTTCTGGTTTCTTTGGAAACTTACTTGTATTGTGTGATGTTTTCTGCAAGCTTTCTTGTGAGAGGATGTTTTGCTGAAGCAGACATGTGAGAAGGCATGTAATGTTTTGCTGGAGCAGAAGCTTGAGAGAGGGTGTGGTATTTGTGAAGAATATAAATATAACTCAGACAATGAGAGGAGGCTCTTACATTGCTATGCCTTGCAATGCTTTGCTGGTCTTCACTGGTCTTCACTGGTCTTTGCTGCTCTTCACTTCATAGAGAGAAACATTGCAAAGAACTTCTTGTGGTATTCCAGCTAATTCTGGCTGCTTCTGTAGACTTAAACCTATTTGGAAGAGCATTATCATTTACCAGATCGAGCTGCTGCTACTGATTCATTTTTGCTATTGGACTGAATTACTGTTATCCTAACAACAAGATTGCAATCGCTCCAATGAACTACTTCTAAACAGGTCCAAGGCCCCCTTGTACTATTAAACATCTTTCCCCTGCCTTTGGTCAGTGGGCTATAAGGGAGGGTGAAGCATTTAAGAACCCTAAATAAAATAAGTTCTCAAAACTCCAAGCCTACACAGGATCCTAGCTCCGGAAAAGGTACTGTTCATAGTGGGTGAATCCTCCCGCATCATTTAACCTAATTTAGAACATTGTATGCAGTTGTCCCAGAGGATTCCTGGGTAATTCTAGATCTATCAAGTTTGTAATCAATATTAACCATCACAGAAGCCTGTTCCAAGGTGAAGTCCAGTGTCCCAACACTTAAGATCCTGTACTTACCCTTCCAGGATGAAATCTAGTACAGTATTTACTTTGGGAAGAAACAACCATTTTTATGGAGACAAAAATGAAGATGAGAGAAATCAAAGAGAACTTTGGACCTATTTCTTTGGTTTTCTCTGACTCTAAGGCTTTGATTGAGGGTAACAAGTTGTTTGCTATGACCAGCCATTTAGTAAGTGGTTAAACTACCTCATTTAAGGCCTAGCTTCATTGCTTCTTAGCTGAGAGACTCTGGGCTATGATTACTCTTCTAATTCCAAGTTTCCTTAGCTGCATGATGAGATATTTTTGTTAGCTATCTATACTGGATGAGGTTAATTTCCTATTCAACATCACAACTATTCCTATTTCCTACCTACAATGCAATGCCACTGAAAAAGTCATCCTATCATAATGTAAGAATGTTGTTAAAATCTTGATCCTTTCTACTTTCTCTGGGGAATTGTCATGAAGAACGTCACTACTGAGATTGTATAAGCTATCATGCCTTTGTGAAGGAAACCAACTCAAAGATAAACTCATACAGCATATCTGAACAAAAGAACACAAATCGGCCGGGTCTTAAACAGTGTCAGATGATAAATAAACAATCTTGTTCCTGTTCACGTTATAAATTCTCATACTACCAGAGACAAAGCATATCAATCATCCTTAACTGAGGGTTTCTAGTTGTAGATGTAAACACTATCTTAGGTAATACACTCCTGTGAGCTCTAAGATAGGGAAGAACTAAGAATTTGAAGTGACCCCCGGCTCTAGGAAGCCCTAGGTACATGGTCATCATTATTACGCAGGGGACTCTTACAGGGCAGTGATGAGGTTGTCCTGCATATGACTCCGGCCAGTGCACGTAGCTGTGGAAAATAAATTCCTAAAAGGAAGAGACCTTATCTGAATGAAAATTCCTTAATTTCTACCATCATCCAGCCCAATGCCAAAGACTCCATGATAAATAATCAGGATAGTATTGTTATCATCACATTGCAAACACAGTAAATCTGTACCGATCAGATGGTACCAGAATATTACCTCTTAAATTTCTCTTGTTTATTAAAAGAATAATTTTAGGCAAACTAAAATCAGACACCTTTAGAGTGGTGACCAAAACCAGTTGCACATGGTTGCCATGAGCAGCCCAGTCATCTAAACTGTTTAATTTATTTGGAGGATGCTAATTTACATTTGTTCTTTTCACTCATCACCATCCCTTTATTACCAAACATTGTGACTGTGAACTATACGTTCCACCTTACATATGGGCCACATAACTTTCTTGGATACCTAATTAACAAGGATTTTTCCCCAAAACTGTAATTATAACAAAATATGGTACATTTAGCTTGATTTTCTATTTAATGCTCGAAGGTGCATAGGAAATGCAGCTCCGTGGCCCAGAGAAGGGGAAAGCTGCCATGTATATACTCATTCTCAAGAGAAGGTCTGGAAAACAGATGTTCTGAGAAGCAAAGGCATGAGGAGGCTCATGCAAAAGTCTCTATGAAATGATATCGATGATTAAAGGCCAGGATGTAGTTCGTGTTCATTAATGGGTGGAAGGGATAGGAGCGGGAACTCGCAGTTATCAAAGAGCATAAAAGACACTGCTCTTGGCTTGGCAACCTTCTGTCCTCTGCATCCTTGGCCATCCTTCTCGCAGGTGACGGGCATCCTCTGAGAAAGGCTAGAGAAGCAAGAACTATCTCTCCTGTGTGTAGAAAACAACATGGAAAACTTTGAAAACCCCAGTGTGAATGACTGTGCAGATACACGGGATTGTTTGTATTGAATTGTTTCATGAAGTTATGCAGAAGAGACAGCATACACTGCAAAACTCCAAAATGCCTTCTTCCCTCACGCATGCATTCAGTTCTTGTCTCCTGTGTGGTCAAAAACTAGACTTTAAACATAGATGTGTATAATCCACCCTGGAATAGATTTCCCTTCTATTATCACATTAATGTGGTTTATGAGAGTTGGAGTGCAGCTCAGTGGTAGAGCACTTGCCTACCATGAACAATGGCCATGGGTTCAACCCCTAATACTATGAAACACAGCATAAAGGTTGGGCTAACACAGAGACTGTCTGTCAGACATAGCAGCACACAGCTATAACCACAGCATTTCAGAGGCCGAGGTAGGAGGATCGAGATTCCAGCTAGGACCATTAAGTTACATGAAATAAAGCCGTCTTAGATATGTTATCCAAATTTCAATGTATATAAAATGTGCATGTTATGAAAGTAGAAAGGGTACTGGGAGGAGGAGACTTAAGGGAAGGAGGGGCAATGGAGGGCAATAGAATATATATGTGACACAAAAACAGGTAGGTCTGCTAGAGAGGAAGAAAGGACACAGAGAGGCATTGGGAATAATAAATTAAGTGTAATGCACACTTATGAAAATGTCACAGTGAAACCTATCCATATTGCGTTGTAGGCTACCTGAAAGCATAACCTAAAAATTGAATTAAAAGAAAAAGAGAGTAAAAACTTATTATCTTACCTAACTGGGGAATCCCAAATTCAGGTAGTGTGTGCATGAGGGGCCCCAACAGAGGCAGCAGGAATCTGGCCTCCCTCCTTTCTTGGCCTTCCTTTTGTAGTCTGCCTTCCTTTTGTAGTGGGCTCTTGAGATCACAAAACAAATATCTGGTTTCCATTCTTACACTCTCACACTGGACAGTCTAGCTTCCATGGCCAAAGAGAGGAATTTATGACCAGACATGAGCAAAAGAGTTCCAGGCTTGTGTGCTACTGAATTCACACCACACCACAGACAGTGCATGCTCTCTCCCCCCACCTCTGCCTATATATCTGTGTCTCTCTATTGTCTGTGTGTCTGTCTGTGTGTCTGTCTCTGTCTCTCTCTCTCTGTCTCTCTCTCTGTCTCTCTCTCTGTCTCTCTCTCTGTCTCTCTCTCTGTCTCTCTGTCTCTCTGTCTCTCTCTCTCTCTCTCTCTCTCTCTCTCTCTCTCTGTGTGTGTGTGTGTGTATGTGTGTTTCTTTCTCTAAGTTTAAAGGTGAAAATTCTACCTCCAATGCTATCTGATAAAAATGGAGTAAAGACTTGCTAAAGGAAAGATGAATGACTGCAAACCAAAAGGGAAACCAGAAAGGCATGCTAAGCAGGAGACAGCAATGCCTCCTTGACTTAGGTTGTTTGTTCCCAATGGGTGACCTCTCACATGGCATGGGGCACTTTGGAGGGTAGGAGATAAATGAATAACAAGTTCTTTGTGACTAGACACAGACGCACAGATGGGTGTGTGCTCACAGTCCAGTCCTGTGCTAAGATTTCCCCCTTTGGGCTCTGAGAGAGAAAAACTAGTGCTCAGACTGCACAGGACAAGGGATGGATTAAAGCCTCCGTCTGTAGAGAAAATGTATTTACTAGTCTTTCGACTGACCTCTAGCACCCAGGTTGTGACTTAGACAGTTTTGATTAGAATCAGCAGCCAATAAGCCAAACTATTTACCTGTAAATAAAATAAGGATTGATATTTTCATAGTCAGCATCATGACAACCACCATCTTCCAGAGATGCCATATTGGAACAAAATTCACAGTGATCTCTTGAGTGTCTAATACATGTTCAGTAGGGAAAAAAAAACATGAAAACAAAAACTGCATTAATATGATCAAATGGATGCAGAGGAGACATATACAGGGATAAAAGAGAAAGAGAAGGGTGACAGTGGTCCCATGCCCTAGTCATAGGCCACATCCCTGTGTCCCTCCATCAACAGAACTCAGGTACCTGGCTAAGCAGATCATCCACAGTGCAGTGACTTAAGAAAACAATTGTCACTTGGCTGCTTTGGGGCCTATTTTCACACTTGGTTCACAGCGAATAAAGATTCTGAGAAGACAAAAAAAAATTATAATTTTTTTCTATTAGCTCTGACTCCAAATATCAACATCAAGTTTTTTGTTCTCTTTTTCCTCTTTTCTCACATCAGTTTGAAGGGGTGGGGGGTGCGTGGGGCAGGAGGCTAGTAAAACCCATTGTATTTCAGTTGTGGCTTATAATGCGTTGCTAATTTGACTTGCAAATGAGGAAAGCTAAGACTGAAAGGGTGCTCCATCTGCCCCAGTGTCTACAGAGGACACAGGACATAAATTAAGAAGCAGAAACTGGGGGGAAAAATAGGCAAAGGTATATTTTTCTTCTTCAGCTTTCTAAGATTATACACTGTCCAAAGAGCCCCCCCCCCCCAGAGAACTCTCAAAACGACAACGTTGCAGAAATATCAAACCGTTCCTTTCTGTACAGCCACGGCTGCAGTGTAGACAGCATTCACCTGGGGTAGTGAAGTGGCAGTAACTCCAGACTCTGGAATCACAGAGCTCGTGATGAACCAAGGCCCATCGCTGCGGTGCCATTGGTGAGGCTGCAGCTGGCAACGTTTGTCTGTGGAATTCAGCTTCCCCTATCACATGCCTTTCCCCAGCACCATTACTATCATTTAAGAAATAAGAACAAGAGCCGAGCCAAAGTCAGGTTGGGTCTGCCATAAATAACTTCACGTTCAAGGCAATTTGTGCAGCAGCCTGGTGAGGCAGCCAAGAGGCTGGCACGCACGCCACCGCGCATGGCCCGGTGGGGAGCGTTTTGCACAAAGAATGTGGCTCTTGGCACAAGTTTGCTTTTTACCTGGACCAGCTTGAATCACTGTCTCCTTGCCAGGAAACCTAGCGGACCATTGGGAGTCCTTTAAGAGAAAAGCCATATATTTCATGTGACTTGTGAATGGAAAGATGGATGCTGTCAGCAAGCGGTTTTGCTGCCAGATTGGGCATAAAGAGGAGCAAAATGGGAATTTAGATTACACAGAAAGACCTTTTTCATGGACCTCATTTAGTAATAGCTAACAACAACGATAGCTTCCAGTATCATGTGCCTATAATGGGCCGGGAAGGGAGCCGGCTTGCATTTACAGCCTACAGATACAGCGGTCCCTCAGCATCCAAGGGGATTAGTTCCAGAACCCCCTAGGATACATAAACCCTAAAGTGAACATGTCCCTCATATAAAATGACATAATATTTGCATATAACACATGACATTCTCCTGTGTGCTTTGAGTTTCCTCTAGATTACTGATAATACCCAGTACAAGGGGAAAAACTCTTAAATACCATACTAAGTTGTTTAAGGAATGACAAAAAAAAATGTCTATCCATACTCAGTCCAGATGCCATTTTTAAAAATATTTATTGTTCATTGTTGATTTTGCAGATTCAAAACTAGCAGAAAAGAATGATTCTAATTTCACTAATTTTCACTACCATTATGCAAGAGGGTGTGCTTGTGTGTGTATGAATGTACACACACACACACACACATAGGGAGAGAGGGGGCACCTTTTTTATAAACAAGGATGCTGACATTCAGAGATAGTGCCTGACTTGTTTGAGCCAGGTACTGTGCTAGAGCAGGTTCTCAACCTTCCTAATGCTGTGACCCTTTAGTACAGTTCCTCATGCTGTGGTGACCCCCAATGGTAAAATTATTTTTGTTTTACTTCATAACCGTAATTTTGCTACTACTATAAATCATAATGTAGATATCTGATATGCAGGATATCTGATACCCTAACCCAAAAGGGACCCATAGGTTGAGAATCACTGAACTAGAGGCTCAATTCTCTCCTGAGCCCATGTCCTCTGCTTAAGTCACATTATCTATAGCTGTGCTTTGTTCCTGCCCCGTGGCATGAGAGGTTGGCAATCCTACCCATGCCAAACCTTGGTCCTGACCAATGCTCAAAAGTTTCGATTTGTGAGACTCCAAACTAGGGCAGCATTTCAGTCTGCACCAGACACTGTTTTCCCACAACCTCCTTGGCCAAGGCCCTCTGGTCAGAGCCCTGTGTCCAGGATGAGCTTGCGAGCAGGTGGGCAGTTCAGAACAGAACATTCTCTCACGGACCCCAGTCCTTCCTCACTCAGGATGGAGGGCCGGCCCTGCTAACAAATGGTTTGAATTACAGGGAATTTGAATGTGTTCCCTTGTCTTGGACAGAGTTGATGCAATTATGAAATAACCCCATTTTTTAAAGTGTGTTGTCCATATGCCATTACAGCTGAGTCTTTTCATGAACAACAGACGCCTGGCCATTTCATGCAGAGTCACACCCCACATGCAAAGCGGACGTACATAATCAGGGACAGGATTCTGAAGTGCAGGGGAAGCTATTGCATGGAAATGTCAGGCTTGAACCGTGGACTGGCCCCGGGGTGTGGATGGGGCATATTGGCTTTATTCAGAAAAGAAACAACAGCTGTTCAGTGATTGGATAAGAATTAGAAAAATCTCACAATTGCCAAGGTGAGCCTAGTGTTATGATGTAGTGCCGACACTGAGGCAAGCTCTCATAGGCGTTCCCACTACCGACTTGCTCTATTTTTTTTTTTCTTTTTTAAGGGAAAACGTTCCTGGTGTAAGAATTTTCTATCCTCAGACTCAATGTAAACACCTCCTTCCATCTTGCTTTCTGACTGGAATTGAATCAAAGGCCTCCGAGCTGTGCAGAAGGAGGCGAGTCACTTTGCAAATCAGTTAGCAAAGTCATCTGCTCTAGTCTAAAGTGAACAGAACAAAAGGCAAATATCCCAATGGAGGAACGTTAATGGATGGACCAAAACTGTACCCTATGACTTGAAAACTTTGTTTTTCTTTCAAAGTAAAACTGTGTGTTTGCACTTTCTGAGTCGATTTGGCTGTTTGGCTATTTTTATGGTGTTATGAGGCGCCAAGGCCATGATGGACAACCTTTGCTAGAACAAACTGAGAGAAATAAGCCACAGACATCCACAGAGGCCCTTAACTTTCCCCTGCCTGTCTCCCTTGGCTCTCACCACTGTGTTCACTGAGCCTTTTGCCTGTGAAGACCCAGCCATCTTCCCCCAACCATAGAATCCAGGAGCAACTGGTTTCTAAAATGGGAAACATGTGAATGTCCTTTGCCACTCCCTGCCATTTTGTCTGTTTTTCAAAGCTTATCCTGGGGACGTAATATGATCATTTCCCCCCTTTTCTGTGGACCGAAGTTCTACTCTCTGAGCCCTCTTGCTCATGGTCCTTGGGCACTGATGCCACCCCCCAGGCTGTGGCTTACAGTAAGCAGTGTACCTGTAAGTGGGACACATTCCCTATACCCCACTTTCCCAGCTGCTGGAAAATGGCCCTCAGCTACTCCCCATCTTCAAGAATTGCTTCTGTTAGAAAAAGGCGCATGGCGCAAAGTCATACACACATCTGTCAGCATCTGGCATCCAAGCCTGCTCCATACAGGCTAAACTTTGGCCTGAAGTGCTCACCACTCCACTTGCATCCAAATTCAGCAAAAGTCTGAGGAAGTCTTTCCTGTTTTCTCATAGGACCAGATAAGGCCTTTATGGGGATTGCACTATGTTTCTGTGCCCCCTCCCAAATTGCCATGAAGTCCTAATTCCTGTTGAGAAGTGGATGTTCTTTAAAAATTACCCATTTCAAGGCATTTTGTTGTGGCAGCCCAAGAAAATCAAGAAAGCATTGCCTCTCTCCACTCATCCAGTGTCCTGACACTTTTGACTGGGCTCGGGGGTTAGGGGGTCCCTGATGGAGGAGTTGGAGAAGGGACCGAAGGAGCTGAGGGGGTTTGCAGCCCCAAGGAAGGAGCAATAGTATCAACAGGCCAGAGCCTCCCCAGAGTTCCCAGACACTGGACCACCAACCAAAGAGTACACATGGAGGGACTCATGGTGCTGGCCACATATGTGGCAGTGGATGGCCTTGTTGGTCTTCATTGGGAGGAGAGGCCCTGGGGCCTGAAGGTGTTCGATGCCCCAGTGTAGGGGAATGCCAGGGCAGGAGGAAGGATGGGAGTGGGAGGGTGGGTGGGGGGCACTGTCATAGAGGCAGGGGGAGGGGGAGGGAGATAAGGGTTTCCAAAGGGGAGACCTGGAAAGGGGAAAACATTTAAAATGTAAATAAAAAAATCCAATCAAAAATAAATAAGTAAAAAGAGAGAGAGAGAGAGAGAGAGAGAGAGAGAGAGAGAGAGAGAGAGAGAGAGAGAAAGCTCAGCACTGTCTCTCCACTCATCCTGTGTCCTGACATTTTCCTCTCCAAATGTCCTCCTTCCCAAGAGCCTTATCTCCTGCGTACAGCTTCCATCTCAGAATCTGCTTCCTGGAACCTGGCCCATGCCACTCACCCTGCCCTCTAGTGCCCCCTTCTGGTTGTTCCAGATCTGCTGGGCTCCAACTGGAGCTTAAACAGATGCCTGGGCTTGGAGCAACAGGTTAGGATGGTCTCCCCACCTCTCGCCAGCCTTCGCTGAAGAGGAGCCCCAGCCACGAGGCCTGCTCAGAATTGAGCCATGTCACCTATGCACAAGGTTCCGGCTGCTGCCTGAGGACCTGGGGGAGCCCTGCTCTCCCCTCTCTTCACCAAGCATCGGCAGGTTTGTGTGTCTGAGGTGCTCCTGTGGACTGACTGTGTGCAGCTGCTGCCTTTGTTCTCCAACAGAGTGCCCCATTCCTTCACCGGGTTGAAACTCTTCAGCGAACAGGACCAATCCCTTTGCCACTCCTCACCCGCCTGGCCCTCCTCCGCCCAAGCTTGTGTCTGAATAACTCTGCCCCCAAACACATTTAGTGAAAAAGAGTCACTGGTTTCTAAATGGCTTTATCCATTCATCCTTCTGTTTTGTGTCCCTTCGTCAATGACAACACATAGTCCACTTCCTGCACACAACTTTCCCATCCTGACTCTTCATTATCAGAGAAAAGGGCAAGTGGACACAGTCTGGTGAGCATGGCTTCCAGAGCAGGACATGGAACAGACAATCAACGGCAAGGGCTGTTTGCTACAGTGATATGTAGCTCTCCCCAGCATAAGACCTGGGGACACTTCAATAAAATAACAAATAGCTGTAGGGAACCATCTATATGCACACCAACCAGGCACTGTGATAATTATGACAGGGGGGTAGGACAAAAGAATGGCCCACAAAGTCCCGTGTTTTATGTGGGAGATGAAGACAAGCTATCCCCATGGAATGTAGTATCTTCCAGGAAGCAGAACTCCTGAGTGACCCCAATGCAGTTCTCTCCTTGAATTGTCAACGTAGCATCCGACTGAACAGAAAGCAAAATGCCTCCATCTTGGGTGTGGATGACTGCTATGGTACAGTAAATTAAAATAATAGGAGGAAACATAATTTTCCTAACAATAACAGGGATAAATGTGAAATATTAGATTTCAAATATTTAAGGAAAAATCAAGAGCATGGGGAAAATATTTATGAGGAAGACCAGTGTCAAAGCAGAACAAAGTCACGGCCACCTCTGAGGACAGTCACGTGTATAAAAATGTCAAGTGAATTCTTTAAAGAATACATGTGGCAAGTTAGAATACGAGTAAAGATCAGAGTTTTAATTAATGGCAGGATCAAAATTAAAAATAGTAGCCTGCTATTTAAAAACAAAAAAGGCTAACAACTAACCTGCAAAACAAGATTACCACGTTAAAATAAGTGCAGCGTTCTAGTCAAAATCGGTAACAAGCTCACTATATCGGCAAGGCCAGATTTATGGCTCCATGTGTCAAAATGGCTATCCCATTTTAAGAGGGACATTAGCATCCATCAATAGGAGATTGGTTAAATAAATTACAGTAATCCACACAATGGAAACCAGGCAGCTATTAAAATGATGATGTGTAGCTACTTTTATTGACATGGAGAGATGTCTATGATGAGTTAGCTAATGAGGAAAGCAAGTAGGGGTCCAGAGTGGTCTGTATAATCCTATTCAGTTAGCACAAAGTCGTGGATCTATATGTTTTAACGTTTCTAAAATGCTTATTTCAGGGCCAGCAATGGCTCAGTCAGTAAGGTGCCTGATGACCTGAATTCCATACCTGAAATCCACATGGTGAAAGAACTGGTTCCTGCAGCTGTCTTCTGACTTCCATGTGTGTAGCAGAGCACTGTGCAATCACATACACACACACACACACACACACACACACAGTAAATTCTAAAAAAACAGAAAGAAAAATGTCAAAATTATTGCTAAGCTGAGACTGTAGGAGAGGGAAGTAGGTTGGATGACTTAGGAGGATTTGGTAGGAGGTGTGCAGAGACAGGAAGATGGACTGTCTACTTGTTGGCTGTCAGTGCTTAGGAGCCTCCCTCCGCCTAGCCAGGCAGGCCGCAAGCTCAGAGTCCCTTTTGCCAGGCAGATGTATAGCTAGTACAAACCAGTCATCAGCCTGCGTGCTCAGAATGCAGATGCTGAGCCTTTGGAGGGTAGAGGTCCACATCAAAGCTTGGGACAGGCCATGCTCTCTTCTGGTGCTCTGAGGGGGAACCTCCTCCTTGTGAAGGTAGCGGTGGGCATCCTGTGACATTTCACAGTATTCTTTATTGCAGCTCATGTTTCCCGTCTGTCTCCATCTTCACGTGGCCTTTGCCTTTGGCCCAAATCTTCCTCCACCATCCCCATATACAGATGCTTGTTCCACAGACTTAGATTACATTTGAACAATCCAGGATACTATCTCCTCAAGATCGTTAATTATATCTGCAATGACTTTTTGTCCAAGTAAAGTTGCATTGCAGGTCTGAAGTGCTCATACCTTTCAGGAAGACATCGTTCCACGCACTGTAAATGGCTAAGGTGGCAATGAGGTCCATATGAAGCATAGTCTTCCTAGAACGTAGTTAGTGAGCAGGAACAACAGGAGAGAGGCAAGAGGCAGAACAACATGTGGCATATCAGGACGTTAGATAATGGCTTGTGTCATCAGTTCTCACTAGACAATGCACTAACAGTAGGGATGTTACCTCTGGCTCCCTGAAAGGAGACATTGTTTTATAAAATAATGTTTGTTCTGTTTGTTAGAGACAGAGTCTTTCTCTCTCTCTCTCTCTGTCTCTCTCTCTCTCTCTCTCTCTCTCTCTCTCTCTTTCTCTCTCTCTCTCTCCCCACCTTTGAGAAATATACAATTTTCTTTTAGTTTAGTATTAAAATATGAAGTCAAACATTTATTTTAATTAATTATTTCTCATATACTATACATATTCCATACTACAGTTTCTTCTCCCAGTCCCTCCTCCCCACTTCCTCTTTCCTCCAAATTCACCCCTCCTCTGTTTCTCATAAAAGCAGACCTCCCAGGGATATCAACCAAACACAGCATAGCAAGTCACAACAAGGCTAGGTACACACTCTTGTAACAAAGCTAGATGTGGCAACCCAGCCAGAGGAAAGGGGTCTCCAAAAAAGCAGGCAGAGTCAAAGATAGCCTGCGTGCCCACTGTTAGGAATCCCACAAGACCAAGCTACACAACCATACCGTATATGCAGAGGACCTAGGTTAGACCCTTGTAGACTCCAATATTGTCAGTTCTCATAGACCAGGTTAGTTGATTCTGTGGATTTTTCTTGTGGTATCCTTGACACCAGTGGCTCTTACAATCCTTCCTCTCCCTCTTCCACAGGACTGACTCTATCTATTTAGCTGTGGGTCTTTACATCTGCTCCCATCAGTTGCTGAATGAAGCCTCTCTGGTGACGATTATGCTAGGCTCTAGTCTACAAGTGGAACAGGATCTATATAGCCCCAGATGGCCTGGCACTGGCAGTGTAACACAGGCTGGCTTTCAACTCATCCTCCTTCTTAGGTTCCTGAGTTCTGAGATTACAAATATGAGCAGTCAGCCTGAAGGATATGTCTTATATATAAGACACACACACACACACACCATACCACACACACCACACAAACACACACACCACATACAACACACACACACAACATACACAGACCAAGCACAGGTATGTGGACCACATAGATGGATATTCAGTCTATTTGTGATATTATGTCTTCATGCAATAGAGAGGTGATTAAGGAGAGAAAACAGTAAGTCTCATGCAAGGAACAATAGTAAAAAAGGTTAAGGAATTAACCTGGACCACCACCACAGTGAGAACCATGTCTAGTCAGCAGAGGGTAGGCAACGTGCTCAGCAAGTGCTGATTCAGTCATTAAGCAAATGGGTGAGATTTCAAGGAGACAGACTGGGCCCTGTGCCAAGTGAGCACCCGGCCAGCCCACGAGGTAGTGAGCAGCCCATCTTCAAGCATGCAGGCACAAGCAACAAGGAGGTGTCACCAGAAGTGTGTCCAGACTTGTGTAGAAATGCTTGTTCTGTTCTATCAATACATGTTGTACAAATGTCACTGCACCATAAACACTCTTGGATATTGGTCCAGCTGCTTGGATGTTAGACAAAGCACTGTAATCATTTGTAGGTATGTGTCTCTCAATGATCAGTGCAAACCACAGCCATTGCCCTAGAATTTCTACTACCACGACTTGGAAATAGCTCAGTCAGTAAAATAATAATCAGGCCAGCTCAATTGTTTAACAAATAAATAAATGAATAAATACGTAATACATATATACATATATGCAGACACACGCTTACAATCTCAGTGCTAGGTAGGCAAAAAACAGCTGGAGTCCCAAAGTTCCATGATTGGCCCGCCTTTAGTCAACAGGTTCCAAGCCAAGTGGGAGGCCTTACCCAAAGGGGTAGTGGGGGCAGCACCTAAGACTAATACCTGAGGGTGACCTCTAGCCTCCATATACACACACAGACACACAGACACACAGAGACACACAGACACAGACACAGACACACAGACACACACACACAGACACACACAGACACACAGAGACACAGACACACACAGAGACACACAGACACACACAGACACACACACAGATACACAGATACACACAGACACACACAGACACACACAGACACACAGACACAGACACACAGACACACACAGACACAGACACACAGACACACACACAGACACAGACACATACACAGACACACACACAGACACGCACACACAGACACACACACAGACACACACACACATGAGAGAGAGAGAGAGAGAGAGAGAGAGAGAGAGAGAGAGAGAGAGAGGAGGGAGGGAGGGAGATTTCTATCAAGAAACCACTGTTCCTGTCAGCCCATCTTTTAGCTGGTGACTGTCATGTCATGGTGTCATGATACATAATGTCTGTTTTGTTTGTTGTTTGTTTGTTTTTGATCTTTTAGCTCCACTCTCTTATTTTAAAAGAGGCCAATAGTATTAACATTTAAATGAATTTTCAAAGACTGTGAGTCTTAGGTAAGTCATACTTTACTTTCAGTCTGTCAAGAACAATATTTCGATTTTGGTCCAGTTACAAAGCTTGATGGGATTTAATAGCATTAGAGATCAATGGTCCCATTGGAAAAACAAATTAAGCATGCAAAACAGGGGCAAAAATTAAGCCTTGTGTTTACATAGGAGATAGTTTAATCTTCTCCTCAATTACATAAAAATTGGGTAAAATGGCAAGATAATTGATCAAAGGGCCTATAAATCTGAGCCACTAAAAGCAGCTGGTGTTCCATCAACAATGTGGGATGCCAAGGAAACCTTCAAAACAGGAAATATCAGACCCCAGTAAGAGGCTGGCTGTGATAAGTGTGCTTTTGCATTTAGCACAATGATTTACAGATGTCCTTAGAAAGCCATGGCGAAGTAGGGAATTGTGGGCTACACTCACTCTTAAGTGGCCCTAACTCTGCAGGTAAGATGGGAGGTCCCATGGCATAGCTCAGCTGCTGCTAAGCCAGGGAAGTGACAGGAAATGTGTTTCATGGTAGCATGTCCTGAAGACACAACAGCTCTGCAAGGCCATCATCTATAGTGCTCTGTGCACACGGAATGAGTTTGACTTGAATAGAGCCACATGGGAAGTGCTGGCCCAACAAATTGTGAGTCCTACTTGTGAAGGTACACCGGGAGTATTGATGCCTTTCCCTCCTGTTGAACACCAATCAGCGCTGAGGGTAGAAATGGCCACACTGTGGGAGGGAGGGGAGAGTAAAGTTTTATCGGTGGCAAAGAGGCTACTTTCATGGCTCGGACTATATATGAAACATCTCACTCTAGGAAGCCTTTTTCAGAAAGAGAAAGGGGAAGGGAGGGAGGGAGAGAGGGAGGGAAGAAGGGAGAGAGGGAGAGAGAGAGAAGAGGGGAGTTAAACAAGAGGACGCATTGGCAATGAGTCAAAATTGCTGCGGTTCCGATTTTTATGAATGTTTAACTTTGAATCTGGCTCTGTTTTCTCAGTGCAGGAGCCTTTGGCAGAGAGCCAGCCCCAAAGGAACAGCCTTAATTCAAAGACTTTGCTCACCAGTGCCACTCCGCACCAGCTGGAAGGCCAGTGTGAGGGTACGCTCTGGAAACTTGTAGGAATACAATCACCAGCAGATCCCCCAGTGTGTGACCCAGCACCAACACAATTATAACCTGATCTACACGCTGTGGGAAAGCTAACAATTCAGGGACAGGTGGCTTCAGCTAATAGACTTGAAAAGTGTCACTGTTCTGTAAGTTGAGAAAGATCGATCCTTCTAGAGAGAAAGTGCCCAATGTGCTGATTAGAATTAATCTATCAGAGGGCTGCTGGGATCACTGCTCTTCCCCTGGGTGGTTGTGGCAGAGCCTTCCCCTTATGAATAAAGAATTCAGGGGAACAATCACTAGGCAAGTAGTAGGCACGGACTTCCGGGTCAGAGAGAGGACGAGGAGAGGCAGGAAAAAGGGTCTGTCCTTTTGGTTGGGAAGGACGATGGAGTCGACATGTAGGTAGCAGAGACACCACCCCACTTCCGCCCCCCTGTTCAAGTGGCAGATCCATTGGGATCCATTACCAGAGGATTTAACTTAGAATAGCTTATACATTAGGATGCACCCAGTGATTGTGTGGCCTTTTGATTCTAAACTAAGATTGTGTGGTGTTTTCCTTCATGAGGCGACTCAACTGAGTTCCAGAGAAAAGGTGTGGTGGTGGGACACCTCAGCCAGCCACGGGAATTTGGAAGTGTGGGGCTGGCACGGCAGCGACCTGCCATAGGAACTTAGCGAGCTGGGGGGAGAGATTTCAGAGGTCCGGGTCAGAGAGTTCACAGAGATGAGAACAAGGCCTTGCAGAGGATAGTGTGGATCACTTTTTTTATATTTCCCGTTACAGGTGGTGACTGTCACAGTTGAGTCACTACTGCTCACCAATGCTTGCTACTCACCATAGCTGAAGAACAAGGTGGACATATCTCTCAGGAGGAGTACACGTCGTGTGTAACTTTTGTCTGGCTTTGTCATAAATATATTTGCATAGAGCCACTCTGGAATACTAACTATACCATAGCTAAACGTTGAAGTCTGAGAGTTCCCAATATCCCAATATTGCAAAAGGTGTTTTGTGAATTTTCAAGTGCCTACGCACGCCCCTTCCTAAACAAATGCCCGACTCCTGAAGCAGTGTGCGTTCTGGACAATCCCCCTAGATGCTTAATGCTGATAGTATTTGAGAATAGCTATCCCAAAGCAAAGTGCCTCCTGAGAGTGAGGTTGCCAATGGACTCTGCCTCAGCTTGGTAGGACCTGTGTCGGTAGTAAGTACTCAACAATTATTACTCTACTGTTACTGCTGATTAGAGCCCTCAAAAGGCATTTTGACAGTCAAGGGATCCTAATGAAAAAGAAGGAAAACAAATGAAAACTTGACTGCACCATAAAGATACAGTGTTTATTCATGGACCGATCTGTGTCATTTTGGAAGCTATTTTCTTGCAAAGGATATCTGAAATTCCTTAAGAGTGAGGTCTGCCCCTTACTAAAATTGACAAATGAAATGTAATCAGACCCCTTTTGTGTTTGGGGATGCCTTGATAGCTTTGTGGCTCTCAGTTCTTTTCTGTGGTCAACCAAAAGCAGGATATACAATGAAAAAAATTATCAATTGGATTTTACTAAAAAGAAAGTGTAAAGTAAGAGAGTCCCTAGGCTGAGGAGCGGTAGTTCTGGAAGGCAGCTCCATTTAGTTGTCTTGCTTCTTTATATTCCTTGGGGCTCGATGAAGGTAGCAGATAGCTGATTGGATTTTAGGAAATCCTAAAAGCAAATAAGGGACAGGCCCACATGTGTGAAGGGTGCCACAGTTATTTAAACAGTATGCCTCCAAACAGAAACACTTATTTTGATATTTTAATCTCTTAACTAATAAGTTTGATGGATTATGAGAACAGATGCTAAATTTAATACAGGGTCTAAACAAAACCAGACTTTCTCTTTAAAGGGAAATGCAATATAAACCCATTTATGTCCAAATTGGTTCTCAGAGAACCCTCTTATCTGCCCTAAGTAGGACTCAAACAATTTTCCTATCTCTGCTTGTGTTTTTTCCCTCTCGAGGAGGTGTCAAACTACTTCCACTGAGTGTACAGATGTTAAAAGTTGCATGATTAACTGTTCCAAGCCTGTTCAGCAGGATGTGAGGTCGCAGTGAACAGACAAATGAACAAAGGAAGGAAAAGCTCGCAGGGGATCTAATTGCAAGGACAACAGAAATGTCAGATTGTGCAAGAGATGGGAAGGGTGGAGATAAATAAGATGCCGGTGACAGATGCCGTCTCATCACAGGCCATGGTAATGCTCGAGTTACATGCTAGCAAACTTTTCATTATTTGTTATCAAACACAACTATGTACCTTGCAGGTAAACACTGGATCTATACAGTTCAGGTCTCTTCCCTTCAAAGCAACCCATCGTGTTTTACTGCAGTGTATAAATCAGGTCATCAAGTTGTTCCTCGGTACGTGATAGAATGCAGATTCTCGGGTTTGAAATATTTCTTGGAGCCTAACTTTATAACTTTTGAAAAAGACTAATGCATAGCATACTTGAAAGAAATGAACATGGCTTGCTTGGTTATGTCCACGCTGCATTTCAGAATCAAAGCCAGATCAAACCAGCTGGACATGATGCCTATGTACTTATCTGCTGCTTCTATTTACCTGGGGCTTTCTTTCATCGAGTGGAGAAATAAAGGGGGCTAAAGTGGCATTGGCATGGAAAAGAATGAAGAGAAGTCAGTTGTGGCTAAAAGCATGCTTACAGTGCACACGGGACAAGGCATGCTGTAAGATGGAGGTGGTTAGAGGAGTTTACAGTCTATACCTAGGAGATTTTATGACCTGAGGAAAAAATGGCTTTGATATCTCCTATCATCAGAAACCTTGTTAATAGCTTGACTAATATTTTTAATAGTTCTCTAGCTACTGTGTAGGGAAAGACTTATAAGGGAACAACAGAAGCAACTATGTTAGTCAGAAAGGTCACTGCAGTTAGGACTAGAGAAAATGACGGTGTATGGACGAGGGGGTTAGAGGTGGGCATTGTAGGGATACGTTCAGATGGCATTATTGACAAGTTTGCTGATTCCTCATGGAAGAATGAACAAAAGGGAAAAGCTAACTAGTTCTAGCTAGTCTACTCCATACATTAGGGAATGGCAGAGCTGATCACTGCAACGGAATGATTGCTAGGGGGAAAAAAGATATAATGAATCATGGAGCAGCCTTTCTGATTGTAGCTGGAAAACTTGAGTTCCCTAGTAAACATCTGTGTGGATATGAGGCTAGATAACCAGATAGAAAGAATCTGAACTACCAAGAGAAGGTCACAGAGCTGGAGACCAGGTTTGCAAGGCTTGGATACATGGGTCCCACTGAAGACCTTAACGTTCTTTAGAACTTCCGTGTAAAAAATATCATTTGAGATTAAGATGAATCAGTAATGTTCTGCAGAAACCTCCAGTGCTTATTCAGCTTTTGGGGGTAGGAGCCAGCAGAGGGGCAGAGAGAAACAGCCCACGTGGTGAGAGGAAAATCAAGAGTAGGTGACTGTATTTAAGGTGGTAGCTACTTTTCTGTTGCTGTTTTAGAGCATCATGACCAAAGCAAATTACAGAAGGAAGAATTTACTCTGGTTTATGGTTCCTGAGAGATCAGAGTCCATTGAAGAGGGAACATATGATAATACATGGCAGACATGGTGGTAGGAGCAGGGAGCTGAGAGATCACATCTTCAATGACAAACAGGAATCAGAGAGCATGACCTGGAAACGACACAAGGTTTTAAATGCCAAAGCAAACCCTCAATGACATAGTTCTTCTAGCAAAGCTGTACCAACTAAACTTCCCCAAACAGTGCCACTAACTAGGGACCAAGTCTTCAGATATCTGAGAAAATGGAAGACATTATTCATCCAAACTACTATAGACACTGTGGAAGACCAGTCTGGGTTTTCACCACTTGATTAAAGCATATTGTCCTTCCGCCCATTTCCACAAATGAATCAACTAGTAAGTAGATTTACCTAGTTTGTATGAGTTCTGTCAAACAGAATGGAATCTAATCTCCACACTTTCAACTAAAGAATTGTTTGACAACCAAAATGGGGTGAGAAGCTACTAATAACTAACTCCACATATGCTGAGCTCTGGTCTGTACCTGTTTCACAGACATGTGACTCAGGATCCCACAATCCAAAGAGGACTCACGCTGAGAGATGTAGTGCTCTGGAATCCCAGTCTCAAAAGCTGTTAATAATTTTTTGAGTGTTTTTGTAACTCAATCCCAACAGAACAATGATGCACACCCTGGGGTTTAAGGTCTCTGCACATGTGCAGTAGCTTCCTCACTAGGATGGGTTCCCTGGCCCCTGCCCATTGATCTCTGCCACCTCTCTCCCCTGGCAAGGAGCTATACATAAACGCAGTAAGAGTGCAGTGTGAACAGACATACAGTGCACTACCTTGCTGGGAGAGGGTCATATTCTTGTAAAGGTCTACAGTTACTATGAATCACTCTGTATGAGATGGGATGCCAATAAATAACAAAGACTTCATGATGGTTGAGGGATGAAGAGAGGAGAAGATGGAAAGGAAGCAATAATGGGTAGTGAGATGAAGGGAAGAAGCCAGAAAGATGGAGAGGGTAAAAGAGGAAAACTAACATGTAGCCATCTCTGTGCATTTAGCACATGCGCCAATGCTAAAGAGGAGCATGGTGAACAAGAAGAAGATGAAGAAGGGCTCCAGCAGTGCCGGTGCTAAGGGATGGGGTGGGACCCTCCACCCTGCCTGGCTGCTCCCCATTGCTTTCCAGGCTCTCCACATCTTTTCAGATCACCAAAGTCACCATCACCATCATACGAAGGGTAGAACAAGGGTCACAGGGTTAAGTAACTTGCTCAGCTGACGCATGGCCATGCTAAGGTCTACTTCTCTGGAGAGTCCATGGTCATCACAGCTTTCTGTCTCAGTATGGTATATCAACTACATGGACTGGTCCTTGGGTCTTGGTTTTCATGAAGAACTTTTAGAATATGAATTTCTGTTATGTAGAACCATCTTTATATTCCTATAATCTGGAAAGAGGCCTGCATTGTAGACAGGCCATCAGGATGCAGACATGACTCTAACTCAGGGGGAAGGAAGCCTGATGGGGAAAAAGACAGAGCTACTATATTCCTACATACACTGTTTTATAATTTTCTTTCCATACTGTTGGCTTCCATTTCTGTAGCCACCAGTTTCACTGCATGTGAACCCCTGACAAGGGTTCTTAGAGTCCCAGCTGTCAAATTTCTTCATTTTTGACAAGGAAACTATTTCTTCATCATCCATGTATACCCTCTCTAGACTGTGCTGACCTTCATTTTGTGTCTAAATTAAAAGAAAGCTGAGGGGATAGCTCAGTGGGTAAAGTGTTTGCCAAGCATGCAAGTGTAAGGACCAGAATTTAGATCCCCAACACCCAGGCAACGCTGCACAGGGGAGGTAGAAACATGGAATCCCTGGAAAAAGCTATCTAGCTAGCTGGATTAACTGAATTGGTGAGCTCTGGGCTCATGACTGATTAGGGAAGATTTCCAAAGTCAGCCTCTGGCCTCCACACATATCCATACACACATGTGTTAACACACATGAAAACATACACATATTCACCATATGCACACATACATTTGCCCCCCACAACTTGACTTTAAAAAAAAAGAAAAATGTAATTTTCAGTAGAATCTATAAAAGAATTTTCTCCGTGAGAATAAAACTTCACCCTGTCTAGCTTCCTTCCCAGCTCTTATATCCAGAGACTTTTGTAAATTAACCCTGTCTCAAACACAGAGCTTAACACCTAAAAGGGTCGTCTAGTGGGATGATGAAGAAACAGACGCTGAAAGTGTATGCTCCGCCGACCTTTTGGATATATCTCCGTCTCTGGATATAAGAGCTGGTCCCTAGATTGAGAAGGGTAGACTATGGAAGAAAGAGGCCCCCCCTTTTAGGTCTGTCATACAATGTGGTCAAAGAGAAAGACAAGGGGTCAAAGGGCAACTGAACTGAAGGACTAACTACCAGGAGCAAACTGGCTTGTTTTATCTGTTAATCCCCATATAGTTAAAAACAAAAAACAGCGCTTGAAGTATATTCTAGGCCCTTACTACAAAGATACTAGTAGAGACGATCGGAATGCTCTCAAATAGCTCTTCACCGATTGAATTAGCATACTAAACATGCAGATGCACTGGCTTCCTTCAGTTACATCGATGAAATGTCACAGATAAGAATGTTAGGAAAGAATTGCAATCTGTTGAGTGGAGGATGTTTGGAGAACAGTCTGGTACTTTTCATTTTTCCTCCCCACGTAATGGTTTCAAGGTGTTATTAGTCTGCAAAAGAGCCAGCGAATGGATTTTTGTGAACCTTGAATGTCCTCCTCCTCGATAGAGCTGCTTCGAATTTAGAATAGTGTCTTGTGTTTCTCCAAAGAGCCCAATATTGAACTCTGAAGAGATCGCTAGCATGGTCCTGAACCAAGGGCTGACTGCCCCTCAGGCTCTTCCAGAACATGGCCCTCAATGTGGTCACTGAATCCAGTTCTTTCAGGTACCTTAGTACAAGGGGACAGAATCAGAGTCAGTGAGGTTGATGACATGAGTGCATGACCATATATTTCTTTAAAACAAATACAGAACACTTTCAGGTTAGCCTACACACTTCTTAAGGGTTACAGCGAGCATATTCTGAGACTTAGAGCTTCATACGCTCTTACAAATAACATCTATTCGGTTTTGAAATACGCTTTTTTCTGGCATGGACACTTTTAGAACATCTGTATCTGGTTTGCTGAGCCATCATTATTGCCGCCTGTTCTTGGACCAGTGCACACTGGTTGCATCAAGTGTACAATGTTCATGTATCAAATTGAAAGTCTTTCTGTGATAACTTAACCTGAGGGAATGGACTTCATCTCAGAGAACTTACACCAAAGCAATACAGATTGTGGTAGGTAGGAATTTTAGAACCATTCCAAATTAAAAATAAATCCTAGGGACAAATACTAAGAATGTCCAGTAGGTTTTTAAACTAGATAATTTTATTTATTTGGAAAATAATTCACTGGAAATATATAGATTTATTGGAATCTTTGAAATACTCTTATGATATTACTGGAAAGTTCTAGAAATGTACTTGAAACTTTTAAAAAATGACCTAAAGAACCTTAAGTAGATTCTGTATCCATTCTTCCTCTGCTAATGGCTGACTGTGCCTTGTCATGAGAGACTAATGTTTGCAATACTGAGTGGCCATCAACTGTGTGTGTCTAGTTAGATGTAGGAATCCTATGTGAAGCTTAAGAAATAGAGACTCAGGCCCTCTCCTGATGCTAGAGCTGAAGTGAGGTCTAGTGTGGTGCCTACAGCCCAAGAATACAGAATACCCTGTGTTCTGTACTGGCACAAACACCTACTGCTACTTACTAATGTGTCATGCACTATGCTAAGTGATTCATACATACTACTTATTCTACTGACACCATGTAAAAGGGAAAGATAAGCTGGGAACCAAAACACTCGGTGCATGAGCTAAGCTGTGAGTTCAATTCCCCAACACCAAAAAGAGTAGACAAGCTTACTGAAAATCACACGTCCACTTTCTGCCCCTGGGCTCCTCCACTCGTGCAGACAACATATCAGCCCTGCTTGCTGCTTTAGAACTGCTTAGGACAGTGTCTCTTCCTTTCCATTCAACTATGCTTTGATGCTTGAAATTCTGTGTTTTGAAATTTGAAGTAGATTCCCTAGGTAGAATAATGCAAAGAATCTGCTGTTTGTTCTTTACTGCATGGGAAACAACAATCAAAAGTCTATCTCTTCCAAAACAACCATGATTTTTCCAATCACGTGACTATGGGTCATCTGAGTGCTGTGACAGCATCTCTCAGTCTTTTCTGTATAAGATGCCAGTTTACACTGGCACAGAAAGAAACCACAACACAGACCCAGGTGGCAGGAAGTGAATCGTCATCACCAGAGAAATGCTGTTGGAAGGAAACAGTATGAACCTTTCCAAACGCCAGGCCCCTTGTGTATTCCTGCTAAGTGTCACTGTGGAGGCTAAGTCCCTCAGTACGCTGCCCAGAGACACGGGTCTTAAATGGGATTTTAGTTGAAGGAGCTGCCGTTTCACGAGTGGTACAGTCATGCTTACTGTTGATGTTGGGTGGCTGGACACCCATTCTTCAACAACTTTGTAAAATGAGGAACAGGCTGGCATAGTTCAAACGTGTGTGTGTGTGTGTGTGTGTGTGTGTGTATACTAGTTCGTGCAAATGTGTGCTTAGTCAGAGGACTAAGATAGAGCAGGATCCTGCTCTATGACATTCTGTATAGTAGCCACAAAGCCTCTGGAAGCTGCTGTCTCTGCTCATACTGTGCCAGGATTACAGGCTGGCATATGGTTAATGCCCAGGCTTTTACTTGGCTGCTGGGATCTGAACTCCAGTATTCTGACTTGCAAAGCACGCAGTTTGTCCTGCTGATCCATGTCTCTTCCAGTCCCTGGCTACCCCATCATAAAAACCAAGCTACTGAGGCTTGGAGGAACCCTTGGTATCCAGTTGCCTTCTACTTCAGGTCTTTCTCCACTGAGTCAGCAAGTAGCTTTTGCAAATATTCTTAAGTGTAGCCATGATATCAGCTGTGGCATCTGCTGCAAAATCTTCACCAGGAAGTGACTGCTGGTTACACAGGAAGAAAGATGAAAGGTCCTGTACTGATTGAGCACATTTCTGAAGCCGTGCGACTTCCCAGGCCTTGCCACTCAGCTGCTACCAAGATGATGGCAAGAATGATTCATGGGACTGGGAAGATGTCTCTGCAGCTTTCATTTACTCAAAAAATAAAACAAAACAAAACAAAAAAACCCAAAAAAAACAAAAAACAAAAAACAAAAAAACAAAGCAAGCCTTTAGATGCCAAGCTCTGATGGTCCTAACACACCCTGTCTTCTTTCCTCTTCCTTCCCATCCTCTCTATTCTCCTCCTCTCCTCTCAGCTTCACATTACTAGTGCACTCTTTTGTCCTGGCCTAGCAGTCTCCAGAGCAACCATTCTGCTTAGCTCTTCCCATGCATGGGCAGGTATCTCCCTGGTTCCAAAGGCTCCAGGCAGATGTCTGAAAATCATCCCCTGACAGATTTATGTTTGTCAACCTCTGCAGTGACCTCCACCCCCATGCCAAATCATATCCTACTTGCAGGTGAGAACACTGGAGGCCAAATTCATCAAGTCCTCTCAAAACACATGCAGAGCTAAGATGCCGACTCTATTCTCGGTGGCATTGCACCTACCCCACCCCCACCTCCATACCCCGCCCCCCCACACACACACTTACAAACCCTGAGCTCCTCAGCCCTGCATGTCTTTCTGGCCTGTTTTCTACCCAAGATCTGGAACGACTTGGGATTCCAGGCTTTTGAAACAAGATTAAAAGGTCTCTTTTACAGCATTTGCTGAAAAACTCCTCAGAGGAAACGTGGTTGGCAGGTAGAAAAACCAGGACCTGTCTCCTTGAAAATCACAGCTGTGTTATCTTTTTCTTCCACTGATTGCTTCCAGATTATCACTGGGGCAGCCCGCCAAGGAGCCAGTCCTCTGTGTCCTGAGCCGGCTCTGGCGAAAGAGCTAGTTTTCCTACAAAAGGAAACACATTTGGAGATGCATAGCTCACCATATGCAGAACTTCGAAAAAAGCTTACAAATGAATGTGGCCTCACTGCCCAAGCAAGTCAGCACAGGAAGGTGAACCCAGAGCTGGTGTGGCGGGAAGTTTACCAAAGCACTCGGAAAGGGTCAACCGCAAAATACCCTTTTCTAAAAGGGAAGTGGGTCAAAAGTGCAGAGGGTGAGGGGTGATCGCACAAGGTGAACCTAGGCAGTGATGGAACCCGCCTTGAAGAAGGGAGCCCCGCATTCAGGTTCTTCTGCGCACGCGCCTCTGGAGCACACGTTCTCAGCGGTGCCTAGCTGGCAGCACCTTCCCCACGGTCCTTGGCACATGCCCAGTGCTCAGGTTTGACCATTGAGGAAATAAGCAGAAGGCAGCCTTTGCCTCTGAGAGCTGCTAGCAGGAGATGTTATGCCTTCTCCAGAAACACCGCTCAGATTTGGCCAGTCAGACATTCTTAGGACTGAAGTTTATAGGTGAAAATCTTGTGCTGTAGTTCTTGTCTGCAGTACTAACGAGAATGAACTGCTCCCACCGGAAGTCATTGTTTGAAGGAGAAGCATCCAGAAGCTGGTGTGAATACATTGCACCCTGTATTCAACCCGGTATTCTTAAGGCTGGGACCGCACCAAGCACCAAGGTCAAAATGTCTCTGAGGGCTTAAAGGGCACACAGTTCAACAGCTCCACGACTGTGCCCTTAGCCATAACAACGCCCCACAGGGCCCTGAAGATCTTGTCAGGAAAAAAAAAAGTTCCTTTCTCTGGACTAAAATTAGAAAATGTTGTGTTAAATGAAGTTAAACAGGTTTCCTGAAAGTTGGGCAGTTCACAGCTTTTAATGTGGCCCTGTCAGTAGCACCTGCTAAATTTGTTCTTGGTAGACTCTATTTACAGAAAGAGCCTCCTAAGGCCGATGGGACATCAGTGGTTCAGAGTGCATAGCTCACTATAGGTTCTTAGTGAAAGGCCCAGTGGGCTCTTGTACCATGCATGTTCAGAAAGTGCCTACCTTTCCTTTTCTTTGGGAGTAAAGATTCTATCCTAAAATGAGGGGTGCTGCTCACGGACCATCACCCCAAAGTCCAAAATGCATTCATTCTTTTCTGTTTATGATGTGTCTGTGTGTGTGTGAGTCTCTATGTGTGTCTGTGTATCTGTGTGTGCATCTGTGTGTGTGTGTATGTGTGTATTTGTGTGTGTGTGTGTGTATGTGTGTGTGTGTGGCATTAGGCACATAAGGCATGTGTGTGGCATTAGGCACATAAGGCATAAGACATAAGGTCAGAAGACAACCTCAAGTGTCAGTCCCTGTATTCTCTCTTTTTTTTTTTGAAACCGGACCTCTTGTTTGACACTGTACACCAGGACAGCTGGCCCATGAACTTCTAGGAGTCTCCTGCCTCCACCTCCCACCTTACCTCTCATCTTGCAGGCACTAGCTACTGTGCCTGAGCTGAGGTCTTTATACTTTTATAAGAAGCTCCTTTCCCATGAGCCACTTTCCCCACTCCGTGCTCCCCACTCTGTGCTCCCCACTCCATGCTCCCCACTCCATGCTTCCTAAAGGGCAGATGTTATTCAGCAGGACCGGTACTGGGCATGGTGTATCTAACACCCTATTATATTTCACAGTGATCTATGCAGCAAGTACAGCCCTCCATTTTAGATCAGACAATGAAAGTGGAGCTCTGAATATTAAGATCACAGAGCAAGAGCATTTTAAGGTTTGCATCCTACAATCGATGACAAAAAAAAAAAATCAAGTATCTTAGCTTAGAAAAAAATGGTAGTGGTGGGTAACAGAGGCAGTACCATCTCCAAGGAGGAGATGTAGAGTTTCCATACCATAATGAGCTTTCAGTCAGTGACGGACTGCATATATGATGAAAGTCCCTAGCATTGCCTAGCAATTCAGCTGTCTTAGTTCTGTTTCCATGGCGACAGAACCATGTATGGAGCATCTTCTAGAACACAGCCCGAGTGAGTTGGCATGGCTCCTCTTGTATCTTTAGCCTTTTAGTGCAGAAGAGAACCCCATTTCCCCTCAAAGTATTTTTCCTAAACCACACCTGGTTTAATGTGGCTGTTGTAACTCTAATTGTTAATTAGGTGGTTTCATCAAATATTTATGGTGAAACATTCATGATCCTCCCTTATGTAGCGACAGTAATTAGCAGGATTGGCCCCTTCAAAGACAGTAACTGCATGCTTTTCCTTGGAAACCACTATGTGTTTCCTTAAAATAAGAGTCTGGCTGAAGCCCCGCTAGAACGCCAACCCCTATAAAGCCTCTGGTTCTCTTCTAAAACATTCTGTGAACTTTTATGGCAGTTACTTTGGCATGGCCAATATTTTTTCAGCAGTGTCCATGTTTTGTGCTTACCTATCCCTACTAAAATTATATATTTTAGCAGTTCCCAATAAAACCCATTGTATGGCATGCTAGAATAAATCTCAAAATCTCCCCAAAGTGTTAGGAACTTTCAGATATATGTCCATTAAATTCCTATTTCTCCAGCAAGTGGTTTGTGTGCCAAAATATGCATTTCATTGCTGGGCTAGTCATGTGTCCACAAGGCTTTGGTAAAACTCATAGAAGATCACTGGTCTATTCATCCCTTAAAATATGGATTCTCTGAGCTAAGAGATTCTGTTGTAGCTTTCTCAGGAATTCCTACAGGAGACAGTTGCCTGTGTAGTTCCTACCCCAAACATTTTGTGTATCTTAAATGAATTTCTTTGACTGATGTTATTATCCCAGAAATAGATCGTATTTTTTCTTAAAATGGCTTAAGATTTTTTTTGCCATATTTTCTGAGTGCCAATTATAGTCATCCTCCTTTTTGCTGTGAGAATGGTGACTCACAAACCAAATCTAATAAAAGTGTTTTCTGTTAAAGCTGTGACAAATGATGTTTAACTCTATTGTCAAGGGGGCAAGACAAAGAGCCTCTCTGGGCCCAAGGGGTATGGAGGCAGAGTTCAAAACAATATGGAAAACAAACAAACAAACAAAACTTTCCCACCAATCTCATCTATGACTGTGTCAAGCTCTTGGAAACTGGGCTAAAAAGACTCAGGAGGCGGAAAGTTCTCTGCCTCTGGATGTACTGCGTCCTGTCCAGGTCAAATGTCCCTCAAGCATGGTTTCCCTACACACAGCAACAATATCTGTGGATATGTTAGAAATGAGAATTCTAAGGAACCATCCAGATCTCTGATCCAGAGAGTCTGTGGATCGGGCTTAGCAGTCTGGACTTCAGCAAGTCTTGGGTGTTTCTGATGTCTACTAGAGCTTGAGAGACAGTGTCTTAAACTGCAACTTGCCAAGAATATTACAAAGAAGATCCAACCAATAAATTAGTTAGATTAGAAGGCTCTTCATCCCTGAAAGTCTGTGAGCCAGATAGGGGTCTTGTTCTCCCCTTTCCTCTTTTTGAAAGTGCTTTATCAACACTCAGTCCTGACCCAGGTAACAGTACAGATTTCATAGCGAGAACTAAAATATGCTCTCACAACTGTTAAAAATCAGGCATTACCTAAGGGAGCTTAAAAATTAAAGCTAGAATGCGCCAAGATTTCTGAAAACAGGACTTGCAGCTGCCTTTTACCAGGCATTTTCATATCAATTCCTGCAAGTAGTTGCCATAATAGTTTTCTGGTGCTTACATGATGACCACCCCATCTTTCTAGAAATAACTTTTTATATAATATATTTTAATCATATTCTTTCCCTTCTCCAACTCCTGCTAGATTCCTACCTCTTTACCCATCCAATTTCATATTCTCTCTCTGCCTCTATCTATGTCTGTCTGTCTATCTATCTATCTATCTATCTATCTATCTATCTATCTATTGCTCTCACAACCCCCTCAAAGGAAACAAAAACAAATAAGCAAACCTAATAATATAAAAAATTACCAAAACAAAGGTGCACAAAAAACTATGGAATCCACTTTGTGTTAGACAACTACTCCCAACTGGGCATGGGGTTTGCCCTGGCATCTCTACCATTGAAGAAACCCAAGTTTCCCTTCCCCAGTATCTATGAATGTCAAAGAACATTTTGGTTAGGGGTGAAACTTCGCACCTCCATCTTTTTCTTAATGCTGGCATTTTGTCTGGTTTATACTTTTGCAGGTCTACGAATGGTGTCCCAAGTGAACATGTATTGGCCATGTTGTTTCTAGATGACACTGTTTTCTTGGGCACATCAACCACCTCTGGTTTTTATAATCTTTCCACTTTTTCTACACATATAAATGAGACTTTAGGGAAGAATTTTGATAAAGATGTAGCATTTGGGACTGAGTGCTCCAGAGTCTCTCATCCTCTGCTCTTTGTCCGATTGTGATTTCTTTGTTAATTATCATTGACTGCAAGGATAGTCTTCTCTGGTGAGGCTTGAACAATGCATTGAGCTTAGCAACATATCATTAAAGGTCATTTTCACCGCTGTGACCCCTTAGCAGAATGATAACAGTAGAACTTCCCCTAAAGCCAATGATCTATCCAATCTCAGATTCTTGCCTGTTTTAGCAGTGTCAGGTATAGTTTTCATCTCATGGATCCAATTTTTAAAGTGTGGTTTGTTACTCTTATAACATGTGTGCCACTGTTTCAGGAAAGTCTCTGCTGCAGGTGACAGGGTTTGTAGCTAAGTGATTGGTAATTACTCTTCTCCAAGAGTGAGTAAGGCAGCTTCTAGCATGACGAATGCTGGTCAGTAAGGGTGAAGCATCTAGCTGGGCACCAGCTCAGTTCCTCCATGTTCAATGACATGAGTAAGTGGGCCTTCAGCCACAGGGCCTTGTTGTGAAGGGTGGCTTATAGCTTTAGCAATAGACTATGTTGTTTGCAGATATGGGGAGAGGGGGACTATGAAACCCCTTTGCAATAACTCAACAAGATGTAACTCATCTCTGGTATTGGAGGTTTTATTTAGTGGCATAAGATGTATAGTTGGGGTATCCCTCATAGCAGACAAGTGGCAAGGATAGTTCTCCCGTACTCCACTCACCTCCCAGGCTGGCTCATCTGCCCTCCCAACAGCCTCAGGTGGCTATAGGCAATAGGGCAAAAGACATCTTTCCTCAACCCAGACCACGTCTTGGCAGAGTGGCAGAGCCAGCTCTCCCTCACACACACCCCTAGATCCTCCTTTTCCCCCTCACTACTCCTGCTACTTAGGCAAGGTACAGGGCCTCCTCTTCTGGATACAACAGCCAGCAAGGGACAGGATCAGATCTGCTTTCATGACCCCAGTCAGCTCTCCTGACTACTGCATGTGGTAGGGGGATACAGAGGAAGCCATGACGTCCACCGCACACCACCTTATGGCAGATGAGTGTCAGAGCTCTTCTATGCACTCAGCCTCTGAGCTGTCTCACCTGCTCCCCACCACCAGGGCCAGCTCTGCTCTGTTGTCCAGGCGAGGTTCAGGGACAACTCTTCTGAATGCTGTAGCTGATGAGGTACATGGCTAGCTCTTCCAAGCTCATGACCCTGTGGGTAGCTTTCCTAACTGCCAGAGGTGGCAAAGGGCACAGGTGGAGGCATCATCTCTGTGCCTATGCCACCTCATGGCAGACAAATGATCACTAGGGCCAAGTCCATTGTGCAGCCTGTGTGACACAGAGAGACCACTCTTCCTGTGAGAGATGGGGCCAGCTCTCCAGAGTACCACATGCAGTGAAGGGTGGGGCCAGTTATGCACAGCCCCTGTGTGGAGCCATAATGCCTCAGAGTCATGGAGGAAGGGTCAAGACAGCTTCAACCCTGGAAACCTCAAACACAGAATGGTAGGATTTAGCTATCTTCCTTCCTCCCAAGTTGGCACCAGAAAGCTGGCTTTCTTCCCATTCACCCTAGTCAGAATTTACTACCCTGACAGTTATCAGACTTCTCTAAAGTGTAAATACCTGGTTTCTTTGGAGACAGTTCTGTCATGTGATATTTTTCTGGAAACTGTCTTATGAGACGATGTTTTGCTGAGGAAGACAATTGAGAGGGTACATTATGTTTGGAAAGAATATAAGTAGAACCCAACAGACAGTGAACGATGCTCTTGCATTGGTTTGCCTTGCAACACTTTGCTGGTCATGGTTGATCTTCACTTGTCATAACTTCATAACGAGAAATGCAACAAAGAACTCCTCATGTTCCAGCTGTTTCTTGGCACTTCCACACACTCATTCCAATTCAGCAGAGCCTTATAATTTCTTCTGTATCAAAGTACTGATACTGATTTGTGTTTGATGTTTTGGACTGGACTGTTGAAATCCTGACAACAAAGATTACAATTGTACCAAAGAATTACTTCTAAACAGGTCCACATCCCCTTTGTACTATTAACCATCTTTCTCCCCTACCTTTGCTTGATGGGCTAGAAGGGCGATTGAAGTTGTTTTTTTTTTTTTTAAATAGTATGTTTCTTTTTTTAAAAAAAGATTTATTTATTTATTTTTATGTATATATGAGTACACTGTAGCTGTCTTCAGACATACCAGAAGAGGGAGTCAGATCACAGTGCATATGGTTGTGAACCACCATGTGATTACTGGGATTTGAACTCAGGGCTTTTTGGAATAGCAGTCAGTGCTCGTAACTGCTAAGCCATCTCTCCAACCTGATTGAAATGTTTAAGGACCCTTATTAAAGTAGCTTTTGAAAAATCTAAGCCTATACTTCACCCAGTGTTTGACTTTATAAGGTTTTTCCCCTGGACCCTTGCCAGTCCCTAAGTATGCTGATGAAATATATCCCAATGCCTCTACTCTAACCAATTGTACACAACCATATAATCTTGCACCAGACACCCTAGTCCCTTCCCCAGGAGCATAAATCCCCCCTTCCCCCTAATAACCAGTTCTCCAAAGCTGTTCCCAAGGGTGTGTTCTTTACCTCCTCACTCTCTTTACCTGTGCACTTACTGCCAACCAAAATCTTACCTGTGCCCACCCGTCCACCTGGCTAAGGTTCACTCCTTCCAGTCCAGCCTGGTGTGTGACAGGCCTGGCTACCCTGAGGAGGTAGAAGCGAACACACATGACACCCCTGGACATCCACGTGGGCCAGCTGTTGCCCCAACCAGGGACATCACCATATTCTCTAGTGGTCATATGAGCCATGGATATCAGACATGGCACTCAGTAGCAGCTCAGGCTGGAACCTCACCATGGCCCATATGGTGGGGCTGGCCCCTGGCAACAGGCCACTCCTCTGGGTCTCCAGTTTCAACTCTCTTCATAATGCTCAGGCTACTCCACTTGTCTTTCTCTCCCATCTGACCACTACATACTCACACTTTGTAGTTGCTCCCACTACAGGCTGGAGATGTGGCTAGAGGTTGGAAGACCCCTGGGTGGCATTCTCCATTGATGCTTCATGGTGTGGCCACAAGAAGGTGCCTATTGCCTCCTTGTGCTTTGCACTGGAGGGCAAGTCTGTGGGTGGCATAGTCTTTCACAGTTCTCTGTCTGCCTTCTTCTCCTGCCCCTGCACTACCTAGATCTGATTTGGTTTGGCTTGGTTTGGTTTGGTTTGGTTTGGTTTGGTTTGGTTTGGTTTTTATGAGTCCTAGGTATATGATAGTCACCAAGCCAGGCATCAAGAAAGGACAAGCAAAGGACTGCCATCTGCTCTGCCCTTGACTAACGTAAGAACAACATCATCAACAAGGTGTCTCTTTGCCCATTGCAGAGGTGAGAGGTTGGCGGACATATGGATATTCAAAAGACCTTTAGTGTCATTTGACCCTCCCAGTATTGCCTCCTTTACCCTGCCCTTCCATGCTCCTCTCCGTTTAATCTTTCTATTCTTCTTTCCCCTTATCTCTTTATAACACTATATTCTATTTCTTCTCCCTTGCAAGATCTCCTCTTCTCCCACTGTTCTTTACTAGCTACCTGTCTTAGTTACTGTTCTATTGCTATAAAGAGACACCATCATCAAGACAGCTCTTAAAAAGAAAAGAACTGAAGAAGTTAGACCCCAGAGAACCAAATAACACTATTAAAAATGGGGTACAGAGCTAAACAAAGAATTTTCACCTGAAGAACTTTGGATGGCTGAGAAGCACCTTAAGAAATGTTCAACATCATTAGTCATTAGGGAAATGCAAATCCAAACAACCCTGAGATTTCACCTCACACCAGTCAGAATGGCTAAGATTAAAAACTCAGGAGACAGTAGGTGTTGGCAAGGATGTGGAGAAAGAAGAACACTCCTCCTCTGCTGGTGGGAATGCAAGTTGGTACAACCACTCTGGAAATCAGTCTGGCGGTTCCTCAGAAAACTGGGCATGACACTTCCAGAGAACCCTGTTATACTGCTCCTGGGCATATACCCAGAGGACTCCCTGTCATGCAATAAGGACACATGCTCCACTATGTTCATAGCAGCCTTATTTACAATAACCAGAAGCTGGAAAGAACCCAGATGTCCCTCAATTGAGGAATGGATACAGAAAACGTGGTATATTTACACAATGGAATACTACTCAGCAATTAAAAACAATGAATTCATAAAATTCTTAGGCAAATGGTTGTAACTGGAAAATATCATCTGAAGTGAGGTAACTCATTCAAAAAAGAACACACATGGAATGCAGTCATTGATAAGTGGATATTAGCCCAGAAGCTTTGAATACTCAAGACACAACTCACATATCAAATCATTCCCAAGAAGGAAGGAGAGGGCCCTGGTCCTGGAAAGGCTTGATGCAGCATTGTGGGGGATTGCCAGGACAGAGAAGTGGGAGGGGGTTGATTGGGGAAAGGGCAGAGGGAAAAGGGCTTATGGGACTTATGAGGAGGGGGGAACCAGGAAAGGGAAAATCATTTGGAATGTAAACAAAGAATATAGAAAATTAAAAAAAAAAACAAAGAACCTAACTTAAAAAAAATGAGAGAGAGAGAGAGAGAGAGAGAGAGAGAGAGAGAGAGAGAGAGAGAGAGAGAGAGAGAGAGAGAGAAAGCATAGAAGGAAAAACATGCAAAATTTGTCTTTTGGGGTCTAGCTCACCTCCCTAGGGATGATTGTTTCTATTTCCATACACTTACCTATAAATTCATTGAATTCCATTGTGTAAATGTACCCCATCTTCGTTATCCCTTCATCGGTTGATGGATGGGTCGTTCCCATTGTCTGGTTGTGAACAGGGCGGCAATGAGCATGGATGAGCAAATGTCTCCTTAGTACGATACAGAGTCCTTTGAATATACGTCCAAAACTGGTATGGCTGGATCCTGAGCCTGACTTCCAGCTTTTTGAGGAATTACCACACTGATTTTCATAATAGGTGTACAGGTTTGTACTCCCACCAGCCATGGATTAATCTTTCCCCACATTCTTGCCAGCATATGCTGTCATTTGTTTTATTGATCTTGGTTCTTTTGACTGGGGTAAGATGAAATCTAAAAATAGTAGTAATTTGCATTTTCTTCTTGACAAAGGATGTTGAACATCTCTTTAAATGTTTTTCAGTCATTTGTATTTCAGAATTCTCTGCTTAGCTCTATATCCCATTTTTAATTGGGTTATTTGCTTTCTTGATGTTCAGGGTTTTTAGTTCTCTCTATATTCTAGATACTAACCGTCTCTCAAATATGTAATTGATAATGATTTTTTTAACATTCTGTGGTTGCCACTTGAATGGTGTTGATCTTTGCTGCACAGCAGCTTTTCAGCTTTATGAGAACTCATTTATAAATTGTTGATCTTAGTGCCTCTGCCATTGCTGTCCTTCCCAGAAAGTCTTTTCCTGTGCGAGAGTTCAATCCTATTTCTTACTTTCTCTTATGTCAAGATAGAGATAAAGATATCAAGAGTCAAGATATCAAGTCTATGATCAGTGACTCCATGCTCTGGATGACTTAGTCTAGGTCTTCAGCTTCTTTCAGCAGAAGCCCAGAGAGGTGACATATGTTGGCCAGGTGTTGGCAGCGCCAGGGCCATCTCCGATGATTCCTAACTTCCTGCTTCTAAAGCAATGTTCATTGAATCAGAATTAAATCAAACTCAGCAGGAAACTTGTGAGAAGAAACCAACTGGATATTCTACTAGAAAAAAGAAAAAAACGTAAAATTTATAAAAGAAGGAAGACTCCAAAGGCCTGTCTCTGAAGATCAGCGGTTACCAGTTCTTGAGAGGGTTGTGCGTGCATTCAAGACCATATACAGAGTTTCAGCTGCCCCATTTCTACTGCTTTTAATGAAACATCTACAGTTTAAGCTCTGCATATGTTTTTGAAAATAACTCCTGCCAGAAGTGGTGGCATATATCTTTTTTCCATTTTTTAAAAACTTGTTTGTTTATTTTTACTTATTCACTTTACATCTTGGTCACTGCCCCCTTGCTGGTCACCCCTCCCCAAATCCTTCCCCCCATCATCCTTCCCCTTCTCCTCTGAGGGAGTGGAGACCCCCTGGGTATCCCCCCCTACCCTGGCACATCAAGTTTCCTATAAGGCTAGCTGCTTCTTCTGCTACTGATGTTAGATAAGGCAGCCCAGTTAGAATATATCCCACATACAGCCAGCAGCTTTTGGGATAGCCTCCGGTTGTTCAGGGCTCACATGAAGACCAAGATGCACATCTGCTACATACATGCAGTGAGGCCCAGGTCCAGCCCATGTATGTTTGATTGGTGGTTCAGACTCTGAGAGCCTCAAGGGTCCAGGTTAGTTGATCCTACTGATCTTCCTGTGGAGTTCCTATCCCCGTAAAGGCTTCAATCCTTCCTCCTATTCTTCCATGTGAGCCCCCAAGCTGCATACGATGTTTGGCTGTAGGCATATGTCTCTGTCTGAGCCAGTTGGTGGATCAGACTTCTCAGAGGATAGCCAGGTGGCATATTTTAATCCTGGGACTTTTGGAGGCAGAGACCAGCTAATTTTAGTGAGTTTAAGGCCAGTCTGGTCTACATTGCAAGTTCTAGGATAGCCAGGACTACAGAAAAAGATGTTGCTGTTGTTATTGTTGTTATTGCTATTGTTATTTTAAAAATAGGAGAGAAAATCAGTCCCACTGGCACCACAAGACAAAGCATGTGACAGAAGCAGCATCTGCCTACCTGAAAGAAGGCCATCCAAGGGACAGCTATGAAGGAAGGCCAAGGGACAGCTGGACAGTAGGTCCTCTGAACTGTCTTAACTTTCCTACAATGATCCTTGCTGGGTCCACAAAAGCAAAACCATGTTTTCATTTAAGATATCTGTTCTTTAAAAAAGATGAAAAAGATGTAACATATCACATCTGAACAGTCTATACCCTTAATTCAGACAGTCAAAAGACAGCCTTAAGACAACTGGAAAAATATTGTCTTGATCTGCACAATAGATCAAAGTGTTCTCTGTGAAGCCTAACAATGAACTTGAAAACCATTTTAATATCTTTTTTTATTTTGGAACACAACAGGAGGCAGAGGTAAGTGATATTTTAATATGTTTCAATAATTCAATCTAAAGAAGAGAGTATGTTTAGATGTGGCAAGAGCTTAAAAATGCAGGTAGATAATTTGTTTATGCTTGAAATTTTATAATTAAAAATGTCTCATACAAATACCTCTAAGTACGTAACTCTGCTATCAGAATTACTCTAGAGCGCAAATTTTATGCCAAACTCTTAAAGCTGCATGGCTGGACAGGATGTTAGGTATTTTCCAGTGTACCACCCTGCCCTGTGTCCCAGATGAAGGCTCTGACTACCTCGAGCTCTTCCAAGTGACTCAGCCAGTGCTCCTTCACCAAACAGCAACCAGAAAAAGCATGGCCATGCTGTTCCCAGTGTTGGACTCTTGTGTTGTACTCGAAGAAAGGTATCACCATGGCAACCTTCCGAAAGTTCCCAGCTCGTTTACTCATCCTGGATAGATGTCTGCATTAGCTGATTCTCCTCACTCTCTACAGCCTCATCTACCTCCCACACCTTCTTGCCCTTCTTTCTCTACACACAAGGCTTCCTATCCCCTAGGCTCCCAGAATTCTTCCAGTTCTTCATTTCACACCATTCTCTGAGGTTCATCTCAAGCTCCTCCCAAAATATCACTTAACTTCAAAGCTCAGCACAACGGCACAACGGGACAGTCTACTCTCCTCTAGTAGAAAGCATTCTCAAAGACAAGCATGCCTTACAAGTATGCAAAAGAAATCTGACCTTTTCCCAGCTGGAGGCATCAGGTTCTGAGAGAAGCCAGCCTGTGAGGGGAGGGCTAGATGAGAATTGTTCTGACATGGGCAAAATCAAGACAGTTAGTTCATAACGGGGATCCAGCAGCACCAAATAGGTCCTCAGACTGGAAAGATGAAGAGAGTTCAGCAGGATGTTAGCCTAGAGCCAGGGATCAGGGTGGACCTCTATCCCAACAAAGGAAACAGAGTATACATCAGGAGCACAATTCCAAACCAAGTTTTGTGTGACTTCCCCCCCCCAAACTGTAAACAAATGTGTACTCTTCTCAGCCTCAATGTCAATATCAAACAAAAGAGATGATTCCACATAACACAATAATGGTGAGCCAAGGGGTTTACTGGGGCTGCTTTGAAGAGGATTGGTGAAAGGATACTTATAGGGATATAGGTGACCTCAAAACAACCAGATCACCGGAAAGTCCACCCAGAGGCAGCATACAGCTTGCAGTCAATGCCACTGAGGTATTGCTTCCTGCAGTTGTGGGCTGCTTTTATCACATTGTGAATCTTCTCTCCTAGGGAGCTTCCTAAGCTGTGTCCATTTCATTAGCTTCCTGAGTCCTATAACCTTCCTCCCTCCTTCTAGGTGAGATTGTTTCAATCTGGAAGAGGTAAGCTTCACAACACCAGGCAAGACAGATGTGCATACAGATGGACCCAGAGGAAAGAGAAAAGCCAGAGGCCAACACTGCATGGGCAAGGATCCCTGGCTTGCTAATTCCCCTCATATTTACAGACTTTGATCTAAATGGTAGGAGAATAGAGTTATGTTAGGGCTGTGCAGAAGAACCAAACAACAGGTAGATGGATAGATAGATAGATAGATAGATAGATAGATAGATAGATAGATAGATAGATAGATAGACAGACATATAGAGAGACTATAAAAAATTGCCTCATTGAATTATGGAGACTGGCAAGTCCAAAACTCCACAGTGGGGGACGGCAGACGCAGGAAAGCTGATCCTCCAGTCTGAATCTTGAGGCAATCCACTGTAGAGTTGTCTCTTGCTTAGGGGCAGCTGAACATTTTGTTCAGTTCAAACTTACCCACCCATTGGGTAAGGCATGCCAACATTTTGCCAGGCAGCTTGTGTTAATCTCTTCTAAAAACATCATCACAAAGAGTCCAATTTAATAGAAATGCCTTGGTCTTGGTCAATGAATGATTGGCTTAAGAGGCCACTCCTCCTTCTCCTCAAGCTAACTGGCTCCTCCCCTCTTGCCAGGCCATCGGGATAACCTGTCTAGTGCAGCCCCTCAAGCTGGATAAGTGAATAAGTCATATAAAGCCACAAAATAACATTTAACCAAAGATTTGAGAAACCCACAACCCAGTCAAGTCAACACATTAAAAATGTCTCCGTTGCTGCTGAAACAGAAAGAGGCTTGTCCTGATGGGATCCTTGCAATGGGCAGGAGAGAACTGGCAGGGCCCTTATGGGGCTGGATGAGAAAGGGTACTCAGATGGCCCAGTGAGAGATGACTTGTAAAGAAAGAGGAGTGGGCTCCTATGCCAATCACCGCAGTTCAGACACCGGAGCCAGGCTGCCTGGTTTTAATCTAGGTCCACCATTTATAAGTATGAGCCACTTCCTCTCCTGGCACTTCACTTTCCTCCTCTCTAAGATGAAGCAAATAGCATTATCTAAACCCAATGCAACATCGTAAGTTCACAGGCCAGAGGCTGGCAAAGCACAATGCAGAGCTGGTGAGGCTGGCACCAAGTCAGCGCTGTGAAACTGCTTGCTGGCTTTAGTTTAAGGACTGTAGAAGCCATATCCTGTGCTCTCAGCCTTCCAGAAAGCTCAACCTGACTTTTTCCTTCAAATACTGAAACATAAGAAGGGACCAGCCACATCACTGGTCTTACTCCAAATTACACCTCAGGCCCATGTTTTTACAAAACAAATCCACTTAAGTTGCCCAACTGAAACTCACCTAAGGTTTCCTCTTACCTTAAGAAAGAGCCCCAAATCCATGTCATGCCCTGTATGGTATCCTAATTTATTCTGAATAGGTCTCAGCATACACTCACCTCACACCTATCTCTAGAAGTCCCACAGACATAGATAGAACTTGCCAACTCCCCCACATTCTTTGAATTGAGTTCAGAGCCTGAAGGGCTGTAGCCTGTGCCTGAAGCAGCTGTGCTGGGGCTGGTTATAAATCAGTGGTACAGTGTTTGTGTAGCATGATGATTCCCATTTCCAATACTAGAAAGGAAGTCTTCCTAACCCATGACCCTGTAGCCCATGTTCCTATCTGGATACGAATCAGTGGAACTGTAACTAAATGTCCCACCACTGTGTCTTCTTCCTCAGTGAGCCTCTGACATCGGGAACCAACCTTGGCTTTGGAATCCCACAAAGTTCCAGCCACACAGAGCTCAAGCAGTGTGTACGGACACAACTTAGCTCTAAAGATGACATGGTCAGCCCCAGCCAGGCCCCACTGCCCGAAATGTTGTGTCGGGATTCTGAAACTGTCATGCGGTGGTTGGATGATCCCATATGCATAATTTTATGAAAAAGTAGAAAGTTGATTCTCACAGTTTCAGAGACTGGAAAACCCACGATGGAAGTACCACCAAGCTCACAATCTAGCACAAGCTCTGGTTTCTCCTTGCCAAATACTAACCTGTTACTACATTCCCCAGAAAGGAAAGATACTGTGTCCTCACATGATGAGAGGCCCAGAAAGGGCAAGCCATACCCTTTAATAACACAATGATTGGTTCACAAGATGGAGCCTGATCACCCGCTAAAGCCCAGCACTGAGTGTCAGTGTCATGTAAGGAGCAGTGCCTGCCTGTACTGCAGGATGTGGGGGAGTGAAAAGGGCACTTGGCATCCATCTCTCTGCATGCTAAAAGTTAACCTTCCATACAACACTATCAGATTTAAGATCTAACCATAAAGTTAAAAGGGAAAAAAAGAAGATGGTTTTTAACCAAACAGCCTGAAGCTATGTGTGCTATATTTAGACTGTAAATAGCAAGTAAACCTAAGATTAGCATCCAGTAAATACATCTCTGTCTTAGGGTTTTATTTCTCTGAAGAAACAACACAACCAATGCAACTCTTATAAAGGAAAACATTTAATTGGAGTTAGCTTACAGTCTTACAGGTTCAGTTCATCATCATCAAGGCGGGAAACATGGCAGCATCCAGGCAGACACGGTGCTGGAGAAGGAGCTGAGAGTTCTACATGTCAATCCAAAGGCAGGCAGGAGAAGACTGTCTTCTGCAGGCAGCCAGGAGGAGGGTTTCTTCTGCCCTGGACAGAGCTTAAGCAAAGCACCTCAAAGCCCACCCCCAGAGTGATGCAATTCCTCCAACAAGGCCCTACCTACTCCAATAAGGCCACACCTCCTAATAGTACCACTTCTTATGGGCTAAGCATATTCAACCTCCACATTCCACTCCCTGACCCCCATAGGCCTGTGCAAACACATGAGTCCATGGAATCCATACCTTGCCACAGCATAATGCAAAATACACTTAGTCCAACTTCAAAAATCTCCATACTGCATTATGAGCACAGCAGAGTTGTTAAGGAGGCATTTTATTGCTATGTTTCTTTAGCAGAACGGTTTCCCTAAGGAAAGCATCTTTTTAATGTAAAAATTTTTTTGATTACTCATGAAGATGAACATTTTCACCTGCTGTCATTTAGATACATACTGTTGTGCTATAAATCCATGATTTGAGTCATTTTCTTTTCTTGTAAATTTGTGTTATTTTGATGCATGTTTAAACCATTAACAATTTCTATGCTCCAATAAAAAAAAAATCATCAGAATTCTTACTTATTTTATTTTTACTTAAGAGTGTGCTCATATATTTAATAATAAAACAAAATAAGATAAAGTAAGATAAAATAAAAACTAACACATTAAAATTGCATAAAATGAACCAAAAGAAGGAAAAGAGCCCAAGAAAAGGCACAGGAACCAGATCCTCTCATTCATGCACTCAGGAATCCCATAAAAACACTAAACTGGAAGCTGTTATACATACATATACATATATACATATGTGCATACGTATATGTATACATATGTATGTGTATACATATATACATATGTACATGTGCATATATACATATGCATATATATACATATACACATATACACATACACACGTGCACACATACACATATACACATATACATATATACACATACACACATACACATATACACACATACACATAAACATATATACACATATACATATATACATACACATATACACATACACACATATACACATAAACACATATACATATATGCATATATACATATATATACATATATACATACACATATACACATAAACATATATACATGTAGACATATACATACACATTTACACATACACATACATATACACATACACATACGCATACACATACATATACACACATACACGCACACATATACACACACACATATACATATACACACAGAGGACCTGGTACAGATCTGTGCAGGCCCGGTGCATTCTGCCTCAGTCTCTGTGAATTCATATGAGCATGGATCAAGTTGAGTTGGAAAGCCTTGTGTCTTGATGTCCGCCACCCTCTCTGGCTTTTACACTCTTTCTGCTCCCTCTTCCATGGGGTTCTCTGAGACCTGAGGGAAGCATTTGCTAGAAACATCCCATTTAGAGCTGAATGTTCCATGTTCTCTCATTCTCCATTCAACATCTGGCTGTACAACATCTGGCTGTGGATCTCTGTGTTCCCCATCTGCCATAGCAGATAGCTTCTCAGATGATGACTGAGCAAGGAACATACTCACATCATTGATGGAAGACTTCTCGATTAAAAGGGAGCACAGAGAATAGTCTGGAGCCTATGTCTGCCCTAGCTTTCCTTAACTATAAATATACTGTCTAAACACTAAACTGAACTGTTGATTATTAACGTAGGGGTGGGCCAAAAAATGGTTGTTGAGTTGCAGGGACAGGAAAGAAAGAAGAAATACACCATTTCCTGCCCAACCCCAGCCCCACATCCAGAGCCACCAACAGTTCCTGACTTGAGCCAGATCCCGTTCTGAATCCAGTAGCCACATCTTCAAGCCATTCCTGGTCCCTTCTCCCATCTTCTGTCTCCTGCTGGCTGACTCAGGCTCCTGCCTTTGTCTGGAGCTGGGTCTCTCACCTCCTGTAATCTGGAATGATCCTCCAGTGAACTGAAGAGACTGTATCTCCCCCACTGCCCCCAGCACTGAATACCCAGAGCTCCAAAAGCACAACTGTGTGACCAGCCAACTGAACCTAGCAGTCTATGTGTGGCTCTGCGAGAAGACCACACCCACTGGCTGGACACCAGATCAGTGCATCCAGATTGATGTGGACGACCCTAGCCACCTCTTTATCAAGACTGTGGGCATGGTAGCTGGAGAAGAAGAAACCTATGCATGAGATATTTGCTGAACCATTTGAACCTGTGATCCAAGAGGGGCATAGCTGATATGACCCTTAAACAACGAAGCTCACCGTTGACCTTGATGCCAGTAAAATCCTTCAGGATTCAGAACCGGACAAAGTATCAGGGGACTCAATCTCCCTCCTCCCAGCACTCAGGCAGAGAGGGAGACCAGGTAGAATGTGTTGTGGTGGATGTACTGCATGGCTGGAAGGGCCATCTGGTTGGGTGATACCATAGGCTCAGTGAGGTGACAGAAGCTGAACACCAACAGTTTATTGGTGACTGTCTTCTGTTTGATCCCATTGCTGACTGTGGTAGGAACGGCTCAAGACTGGCCAGATGTTCAGCAATGAGAAGAGTTTCTTGATCTGGGTGAGTGAGGAGGCTCACGCACAGGGTATCTCTTTGGAGAAAGGTAGTGATGTGAAGGATGTGTTAGAGAGGTGGAGAAGCTGCTCCAAAATGAGGCTGGGAGCTCATGTGGGATGAGCATTTGGGACACATCTCTACCCAACCATCTAACCTGGGGACCGGACGTCAAGCAGGAGTGCTTATCAAAATGTCACTGCCCAGCAAAGATAGCCTCTTCCCAATGATCCTGGAAAACTTAAGATCCCCAAACTGTGGAACTGGAGGAATGGACACTGCTGTCATAGGCAGAGTCTTTACATCTCGTTGGATTGATTTGGCAAGCCAGAGGCGAGACTGGTACAACTGGTCACCGGTGGAGTAAAACTATTTGACTGTGAATGGTGTCCAGAGAAAGAACAGGCTATCTCTTGTCCACGGCAAACATTAACTCCCCATCCCCAGCAGATGAATCAAGACCCCAAGAATTTCTGGATATTTAACAGTGACCCATTCTACTTGCCCTAAATCTGCCCCTTGCTCCCTGTCCTAGCAAGGACTCCACATTATAAAAAGAAAAAATGGTTTTTCTTAGCAATATTGCCTGATGTTTATGAATTTTCTAAACTACATTTATTTCTTTTCACTGACATTGAAAATTAAGTGTGTAGTTTCTTTACAGGTGTTTAAATTTTATTTTGAACACTTGTGCAAAAATATTATAAAATGTAGTTAACATTAACTGGGCCCACATTTCTCAAGTTCTTATCCGCAATAATCCTACGTTAAATACATATGCATTTGTGTGTGTGTTGGATTGTGTCCATAAGCTTTTAGATCACGAAAAATTGGCCACTGGAGGAAAACTGGATATTTACATCAATCCTATTCTTTTACAGACTTGTAGAAATCCCAACACAGTATACAATTCCTATTCATCTTCCACAAGCACACAAATATTTGTGTCAAGCAACCTAATCAGAAGACCATTTATGGGGTGTTTAGTGTATTCTTACATATGGCCAAGTTAGAAACCCTGAAAGTGCCAGCTCTCAACTAAAGGTGCTTGAACATTAAACTAGAACGAGGTCAGATGATGTCTCCCTCTTGAATTATTGTTATACTATTTTAGAGGAATGTTTAATGGCTTCTTTCTTGTAGTGAAAAGAAATTATAATGACATGCTACTACTACATTTTCTATTGTGTCTTAGCTGACTGTGCCAAAATCTGAGGACCTAAATTTCACATGGCCTCAAAAGTCATATTTATGGACTAGTCTAATAGCACTTACTGAAAACAATAAGGACCCATCGGTCTGCTTACTAAACATACATTATGTATGCATTTGGATGAGACAAACTGTGACTCATTCTACGATGAGGACTAGCCATCCAGAACTATGGGAGGGGTGGTCTGGGGAGCAGTCTGTACCCTGCCATCATCTGCTAGAACCACACTCTTTCAAGTTCAATTTTTATAGTAATTTAATCACCATAATTGGTGGGCAAAGAAGAGGTGATTTCTATAATTCTTGTGGGTCCAAAGCCAAACAGATGTGGGTTTCAGTTCTCCTAAAGTGATTTTCCACATTGGCCTTTAAAGGTGGGGCTTTGAAGGCTTTCCTCTGTACTGGAGAGAGGGCCTGCCTCCACCTCTGTCTCATGGAAGGTGAGAAGCTTCAGCCCTGGGGCACTGCAGACTCCAAGAGTCTGTCTGCCCCTCTTGGCCTCCGCCCACCAGGAGCTAATGTCTGCTCACTGAGTCTTAAGGGGAAGCTTGATTATTTTCTGGCTGTTTCCTCATCTGTGAAGCGAAATGACTGGATTCAAAGTCTGCTATCTATTCCAGCTATAAATTCCATGAATTCATGATATTAAAATTGCACTATTAAGGCCATTGTTTTCTATGTAGCTTGATATTTTAAAAATAAACCCAATCAAGAGACCATTAAAGTTTATCAAATGCTTTGATCTAATGTATGAGTCATTCAAACTAAGAAAGGTTTTTTCCTGTGTGTTGCTCATAAAGAGAATTATATCAATGTTGGATTTAGCATTTCTTCTGAATAGAAGGTAAAACTCTAAACACACACACACACACACACACACACAGACTCCAAATCCTCCAGCTGTTAATGAAATTTGTCCTGTGATGAGACCTAACCAGCTCCTTTTAATTTGCTTCTTGAAAACTTGAGAATTAATATTTTAGTGTAATATACTGGAATGCTGAAATGCCACACTTCAATGTGTTTAGTTTAAACAATACACCACATTTATTATCAAATCAATGTTCCAGTGATGCATCAGCAATTTAAGTGTATTCTGAATGGATCAATTAAAAGGTTCTCCAGCTCAATCACTTAGCATTTTCTGAAGCAGCAAATAGCTGAAGCTCTGTCTTCATTCACTTTGCCTATTAAAAAAAAAAAACACTAAACATTTTTGTCTTAAGGTAATAGGTTTTGACAAGTGCTAAATTCAAACACATCCTCTGCCTGTCTCTGTCTCTCTGTGTGTTTCTGTCTGTTTCCTCTGTTTCTTTCTATCTTTCTGTCTCTGTCAGCATCCCCTCTGTGTGTGTGAGTGTGTGTGTGTGTGTGTGTCTGTGTGTGTGTGTGTCTGTGTGTGTGTGTGTGCATAGGTATGTGCATGCATGTGTGTGTGTGTGTGTGTGTGTGTGTGTGTGTGTGTGTGTGTGTGTTAGACCAGAGTCAGATACTAGTATCTTCTTCTATCATGCTCCACCCTAGTTTTTGGAAGAGTCTCTCACTGAATCCAGAAATTACTGATATACTTGGTAGGCTGTGCTGCCCGTGAGCCCCTAAGATCCCCTAGGATCCCCCTGTCTCCTGCCTACCAACCATGCTAGGATTAAATAGAGCTACCACACTAGGATTTTACATGGGTATTATCGATTCAAACTCAGGCCCTCATATTTGTCCAGTAGACACTTTTCAGACTGAGCCATTTCTACATCCCCCAAACAAACAATTTCCTAATGTACCTGCTGAATTCTCCTCTTTTGGACTATATAAAACTAACCTGTGGACAAACACAATTCACATAAAGCTAGAAACTTAGATACTGCTACAGAGCATAGGATCCAGTCCTAAGGCCTCTGGCAGAAGCCTTCCGGTCTCTGCTTCGGGAACGGGAACAGCCTGGGCCATGGCGCCAGGTCTCCAGGCTGTACAAGAGGCCAGCTGTGTACCCGGAGGCCAGCTGGGAGGAAGCCGTGTGCTCTGGTGAGTCTGGCCCTGCAGAGCAGAGGATCCAGTCCTGAGGCCTCTGATGGGAGCCTTCCAGTCTCCGCTTCGGGATGGGGAACAGCCTGGGCCACAGCACCCCATCTCCAGGAAGTGCAAGAGGCCAGCTGTGCACCCAGAGTCTGGCTGGGAGAAAGCAGCTTGCACTGGTGAGTTCAGCATTGACAACAAGACCAACTAACACCAGTGAGAACTAGATGGCAAAAGACAAACGTAGGAACGTTACTAACAGAAATCAAGGCAATATGGCAAACATCTGAACCCAATTCTCCATTAACAGCATGTCCTGGATACCCCAACAGACCAGAAAAACAAGATTTGGATTTAAAATCACTGGTCATGATGCTGTTACAGGAACACATGAAGGACATAAATAAATCTCTTAAAGAATTTCAGGAGAAAGTGGATCAAAAGTTAGAAGCCCTTACAAGGGAAACACAAAAATCATTGAAAGAAATTCAGGAGAATACAGAAGCCAATAAGGAAGAAACACAAAAATCACTTAAAGAAATACAGGAGAACTTTGGTCAACAGGCTGAGGTCATGAAAGAGGAAGCACAAAAATCTCTTAGAGAATTATAGGAAAGCACAAACAAGCAAGTGAAGGAGCTAAGCCATCCAGGATCTAAAATCAGAAGTAGAAACAACTAAGAAATCTCAAAGGGAGACAACTTTGGAGATAGAAAACCTTGGGAAGAAATCAGGGGCCATAGATGCAAATATCAACAACAGAATACAAGAGATAAAAGAAAGAATCTCAGATGCTGAAGATACCATAGAAATCATGGACTCAACAGAAAATGCAAAGAAAATGAAAAATGCAAAAAGCTTGTAACCCAAAACATCCAGGAAATCCAGGACACAATGAGAAGACCAAACCTAAGGATTATAGGCATAGATGAGAGTGAAGATTTACAACTTAAAGGGCCAGCAAATACCTTCAACAAAATTATGGAAGAAAACTTCCCTAACCTAAAGAGAGAGATGCCCATGAATATACAAGAAGCCTACAGAACTCCAAACAGACTGGGCCAGAACAGAAATACCTCCTGTCATATAATAATCAAAACCCCAAATGTACTAAACAAAGAATATTAAAGGCAGTAAGAGAAAAAGGCCAAGTAACATATAAAGGAAGACCTATCAGAATCACACCAGACTTCTCACCAGAGACTATGAAAGCTAGAAGATCCTGGGCAGATCTCATGCAGTCTCTAAGAGCACACAAATGCCAGCCAAAACTACTATACCCAGCAAAACTCTCAATCACCATAGATGGAGAAACTAGGATATTCCATGACAAAACCAAGTTTACCCAATATCTTTCCACAAACCCAGCCCTCCAAAGGATAATAGGAGGAAAACACCAATACAAGGAGGGAAACTTCACCCTGGAAAAAGCAAGATAGTAACCTTCTTTCATCAAACCCAAAAGAAAATAACCAATCAAATTTAAAAAATAACATCAAAAATGACAGGAAGTAATAATCACTATTCCTTAATATCTCTTAACATCAATGGGCTCAATGCCCCAATAAGAAGACAGACTAACAGACTGAATAAGGAAACAGGACCCTACATTTTGCTGCATACAGGAAACACACCTCAGTGTTAAAGACAAACGCTGCCTTAGAGTAAAAGGCTAGAAGACAATTTTACAAGAAAATGGTCTCAGGAAACAAGCTGGAGTAGCCATTCTAATATCAGATAAAATTGGCTTTCAACCCAAAGTCATGAAAAGGGACTCTGAGGGATACTTCTTGCTGGTCAAAGGAAAAATACACCAAGAACTCTCAATCCTGAACGTCTATGCTCCAAATGCAAGGGCACACTCATTCATAAAAGAAACTTTACTAAAGTTCAAAGCACACATTGCACCTAACATAATAATTGTGGGTGACTTCAACACTGCACTTTCCTCAATGGACCCATCAGGAAAACAGAAACTGAACAGGGACACAGTGAAATTAATTGAAGTTTTAGACCAATTAGATTTAACAGATATATATATAGAACATTTTATCCTAAAGCAAAAGAATATGCCTTTTTCTCAGCACCTCATGCTGCCTTCTCCAAAACCGATCATATAATTGGTCACAAGACAGACCTCAACAAATATAAAAAGATCGAAATAATCCCAAGCCTCCTATCAGATCACTATGGAGTAAAAGTGGTCTTCAATAGCAACAAAAACAACAGAAAGCCCACATACACATGGAAACTGAACAATATTCTACTCAATGATACCTTGGTCAAGGAAGAAATAAAGAAAGAAATCAAAGATTTTTTAGAATTTAATGAAAATGAAGACACAACATACCGAAATCTATGGGACACAATGAAAGCAGTGCTAAGAGGAAAACGCATAGCCGTGAGTGCCTCCAAAAAGAAAATGGAGAGAGCATTTATTAGCAGCTTAACCACACACCTGAAAGCGCTGGAACAAAAAGAAGCTATTTCACCCAGGAGGAGTAGAAGGCAGGAAATCACCACACTCAGGGCTGAAATCAACCAAGTAGAAACAAAGAGAACCATACAAAGAATCAACAAAACCAAGAGCTGGTGCTTTGAGAAAATCAACAAGATAGATAAACCCTTAGCCAGACTAACCAAAGGTCACAAAGACAATATCCAGATTAACAAAATTAGAAATGAAAAGGGAGATATAAGAACAGAAACTGAGGAAATTCAAAAAATCATTAGATCCTACTACAAAAGCCTATACTCAACACAACTGGAGAATCTGGAGGAAATGGACAGTTTCCTAGACAGATATCAGACACCAAAATTAAATCAGGATCAAATAGATCATCTAAACAATCCCATAACCCCTAAAAAAAAAAAAAAAAAAAAAAAAGGATCAGATGGCTTCAGTGCAGAATTCTACCAGACCTTCATAGAAGACCTAACACCAATACTCTTCAAAGTATTCCACAAAATAGAAACAGAAGGATTACTACCCAACTCCTTCTACTAAGCCAAAATTACACTGATACCAAAACCACACAAAGATCCAACAAAGAAAGAGAACTTCAGGCCAATTTCCCTTATGAATATCAATGCAAAAATACTTAATAAAATTCTTGCCAACTGAATCCAAGAACACATCAAAAGTGATCATCCACCATGATCAAGTAGGCTTCATCCAAGGGATGCAGGGATGGTTCAATATAAGGAAATCCATCAATGCAATCTACTACATAAACAAACTCAAAGAAAAAAAAACATATGATCATTTCATTACATGCTGAAAAAGCATTTGACAAAATTCGGCATCCTTTCATGCTAAAAGTCTTGGAAAGAACAGGAATTCAAGGCCCATACCTAAACATAGTTAAAGCAATATACAGCAAACTGGTAGCCAACATCAAACTAAATGGAGAGAAACTTGAAGCAATCCCACTAAAATCAGGGACTAGACAAGGCTGTCCTCTCTTCTCCATATCTTTTCAATATAGTACTTGAAATCCTAGCTAGAGCAATTAAACAACATAAGGATGTCAAGGGGATACAAATTGGAAAGGAAGAAGTCAAATTATCACTATTTGCAGATGACATGGTAGCCTACTTAAGTGACCTGAAAACCTCCGCCAGAGAACTCCTACAGCTGATAAACAACTTCAGCAAAGTGTCTGGTTATAAAATCAACTCAAGCAAATCAGTTGCCTTCCTATACTCAAAGGATAAGCAGACTAAGAAAGAAGTTAGGGAAATGACACCCTTCACAATAGCCACAAACAATATAAAGTATCTTGGTGTGACTCTAACCAAACAAATGAAAGATCTATACGACAAGAACTTCAGGTCTCTGAAGAAGGAAATCAAAGAAGACCTCAGAAAATGGAAAAATCTTACATGCTCGTGGATTGGCAGGATTAATATAGTTAAAATGGCCATCTTGCCAAAAGCAATCTACAGAATCAACGCAATACCCATCAAAATCCCAACTCAGTTCTTCACAGAGTTAGAAAAAGCAATTCTCAAATTCATCTGGAATAACAAAAAACCCAGGATAGCTAAAACTATTCTCAACAGTTAAAGAACTTCTGGGGGAATCAGTATCCCAGACCTCAGGCAATACTACAGAGCAATAGTGTTAAAACTGCATGGTATTGGCACAGTGACAGGCAAGTGGACCAATGGAATAGAATTGAAGACCCAGAAATGAATCCACACACCTATGGTCACTTGATCTTCAACAAAGGAGCAGAAAACATCCAGTGGAAAAAAGATAGCCTTTTCTACAAATGGTGCTGGTTCAACTGGAGGTCAGCCTGCAGAAGAATGCAAATTGACCCATTCTTATCTCCTTGTACTAAACTCAACTCCAAGTGGATCAAGGACCTCCACGTAAAACCAGACACACTGAAACTAATAGAAAAGAAACTGGGGAAAACCCTTGAAGAGGACATGGACACAGGGGAAAAGTTCCTGAAAAGAACTCCAATAGCTTATGCTCTAAGATCAAGAATTGACAAATGGGACCTCATAAAATTACAAAGTTTCTGTAAGGCAAAGGACACTGTCAAAAGGATAAAACGGCAACCAACAAATTGGGAGAAAAAAAATCTTCATCAACCCTACATCTGATAGAGGGCTAATATCCAATATATACAAAGAACTCAAGAATTTAGACCCCAGGGAACCAAATAACCCTATTAAAAAGTGGGGTACAGATCTAAACAAAGAATTTTCACCTGACCACCTTTTCGGATGGTTGAGAAGCACCTTAAGAAATGCTCAGAGTTGGTCTCTCATAATCCCAATAAATTTTTATAACTTAAAAAAAAAGAAAGGGAGGATTTATTGTGGCTCACAGTTAAAGAGAACTGCTCTCCTAAAGGGAGATTCCTGAGGCAGGAGGAGACCTGGCTCATGTGGCAGGAGGAAACCTGGCTCATGTTCTCAGGAGAAGCTGCGCCTCACTCACACTGTCTTCAGTTAGGCAGCAGATGGAGGGCGCGCGCGTGGCATGCTTACCTTGCTCTCTTGGCCAGTCAGGACCTTACCCTGGAGTCCTGGACGGCCAGGAAAGCCTTGAACGTATGGTCTTCCTGTCTCAGACTCCGCAGGCATGGCATACAGGAACTTCTAGACCTGGCTTCCCAGTGTCCTTAGGTGGCATGAACACATATCACCCTTTCTTTCTCACTGAACTTTCTGTAGGGTGGAACTGTTCTGTCTGTATTGTATGGGTGCTACCATATCGGCCTTTCCATAGGGATACAGTAACTGAGAGTCTGAATTTTGAATTCACTGAATGTTAACTAACTTAAAACAGCTACACGCAGCCGGTACCTACCACTCTACACCTCCAGGGATGGAGAACAGCGGCAGAGCACATTTACTGATTTTTTTTCTGTCTGCAAGTTCACGACCATACCCAAAACCTACCTCAGGCTTCGATACTTGCAATTCTCAGATCAAAAAAAAAAAAAAAAAAAAAAGATAAGCTTTAAAAGGATGGTGGGGGGAGGGGCTCAAGTTAATTTTGGATAATCACAACAGAAAGACTTCCAGAGTGAAATCCACACTCTTTGAAAAGCCACAGACTTCCTCCGTTTTATAAACAGTCCTGAAGAGAAAGCGATCAGGATGGACAGCAGTGGCGGTGTTTATAGATCCGGGTCTGCAAAGGGCTTCTTTAGAGGTCCGAGCTCTACAGACTTCCAATTGTGCCACCCAGTGGCAACATGCGTGGTTGAATTTTCGACTGCAACAGGATCATTTTAGCCAGCAAAGGCCAAAAAACTGTATCCTACCCTGGCAGAAGGCAAAGTGTGACAGACAGTCTGGGGATGGGAATGGGGGTAAAGTGGGGTTGGGGTAGGGATTGATAACAGGATGGACTAACCTGCTCGCTCATTCACAATCACTTCCTGCTTTTTTCTTACAAGCCATTTAAGTAGAAATCCCAAACAGCAACAATCCATTTGGCGGGCTATTGTGTTTAAAATTCAAGAAGTTTCTCCCTGAATGCCTTCAGCCCACTCTATTTACATTACCAGAAAGTATCTTCCTCTCATCAGATTTTATGTGAAGGTGTTGGATGAGTCTTTGCCTTTGATTAAGACTTTTTAAAAAATAGAAGGTTTAGTGAGCCAGAAACATTTGGTAACATCATTTTCTGAGGATTTAAAAACACTTCAACATAAAATTAAACGCAGATGTATAATTTGAAAGCTCATGAATCACCAGTTTATGTACATTTATAATTACACTAAGCCAATGTATTCCAAAACCCACATTAGTATCTGGCTCTTGTAGCTAATCCTCTGGAAAAGAATTGGAATGTGTTCCACTCAGTATATCCTCAATATCCTCCGTCAGTGACTGACCAATGCTCAGATCCCTCAGATAAAATGGAGACGTATTTGGATACAATCTATGAAAATCCTGCAGTATAATTGAAATCATGTCTAGATTATTTATAATATAGAATATTCTGGAAGTGTGATAGGAACAATTCTTATGCAGCATTATTTGGAGAATAAGGACAAGAACAAGAGTCCGTATGTGTTCAGGACAGAAGCATTCCTTTTTCCCCCATAAAAATTTTCATCTGCAGTTGATTGATCCATGGGTATAGAACCCAGGCTATGATGGGCCAACCATATTGCATTTTACTTAGAATATGCCACCATAGAATCGGTTGTAGAATCGATTTCATTTTTCAGTGTCTGGGTCTTCACTCACCCGTTTGGGGTTAGGGGTAAAGGAATATTCAGTCTAAATTGTAGGCAATTCCTTTTAGATGCAGGTCTAAAAGGGATTTTCCTTACAAGTCGTTTAAGTAGCAATCCCAAACAGAAACAATCCATTTGGCGGGCTATTGTGTTTAAAAATTCAAGAAGTTTCTCCCTGAATGCCTTCAGCCCACTCTATTTACATTACCAGAAAGGATCTTCCTCTCATCAGATTTTATGTGAAGGTGTTGGAAAGGAGCAAGGAAAGGAGCAAGAGTAGCCGAGTATGACTGTGCCATTCCCAATCCGCTGTCGTTTTAACAAGCAGACAGCAGGCCTCTGGCTGCTGTGACTTGAGAGGGCCACAACCTGCACTACATTTGATGGAGAATCTTCTGGATGGTCAAGAGTTCACACAGCGTAACTCCGGGTGACATACAGAAGTGGCAGAAGCTACAACTCTTCCCTGGATCACGTGCAGAGAGCTGAGGAAGTTGCATGACTTCCAAGCAACCTGATTGGCGTGAGGTGGCATTTCTGCAGGCAGTTCCAGCAGAAAGACAAAGCCTAAAAAAGCAGGAAGTTTTAAATGGAGACTTGGGAACAGCAGTTTGTATTTAGACCAGCATTAAATAAGCAACACAAAGCTATTGGTCACTCCCTGAGATTGGCCAAGAAGACCCCCCTGACCCCAGGCTCCCTAGCATCGTGCCCAAAGGATGTTCCCATAACAGACACTGGACTCAGTCCTTTGCTGACATCACTACTGGCTGCCTTAGAGTCATGGCAGAAGATTGAGACTCTGTGGGGATCTCATGGGAGTCTAGGATCTCACAGAAGGCACAACACTAGGAGAAGTAAGGAGGGAAACTGTGATCTATACACCAATTCTGAGTTGGATGAAGGACCTACCTAACTGTGGGTCCCTCAGCTCTGGAAGCCACATTTGTGACCTCAATGAATTCCAGTCCAAAATATTTGAAACAATATCTTACAGGTTCTAAATATGCACATGCTGATTCTCTTATGATTCCCTAAATAATATAGCAGCACAAAGCTTTACATGTAATTTGCATTTTATGGGTATCATACATTGTCTGGATTGAAAGTACACAGCATGTGTGAAGATTATGCAAATGCTAGAGTATTTTATTGGATGACCAAGCCCATCCAGTCAGTCAACAGGTTCTCTAGCGCAGGAGTGAGGATTGAAAAGAAAGAGACAATTAGACAAAACTGCAGCATGACCCCAGTCAATTCTGAGACTGAAGGGCAGGTTTAATAATTTCGAACCCACTTTTATACCAATTTAATTATATGCAGGAATTAAGATCAATAGAAATACAATGAGGAACAAGCAAGACAGTAAACACAAAATTGTCAAGGCAATAAGCAAAGTCCAGCAATAGTTGTTTCCAAGGGCTTGTCAGAATGACCAAACTACCTGAGCCTACTTCCTTGTCCATTTCACTTAGAACGATGATTCTGGGTCCATCCGTATGTAGCCTACACCAAAACAGCTTTCCTGTCTGGCAAATGAAGGCCCCTCCTACGGATATATCACATTTTCTTTATTTGTTCTTCCACTCTGGGCAGTTGGGGAACTTTCTCCTTTTCATCTTGGAAAAATGTGCCTACAAATATCTGCTCAAGTCCATGCTTTTAATTCTTCTCAACAATGGAGTTACAAAGATCATAATTCTGTGTTTAATTTTTTTAAGACTCAATATCCATCTTGTTTTAAGTTAGCTTTTTAATTGCCAAACAATAGTTGCTTTCGTGGTGATGGTGATGCCTTCGTACAGATGCATTCTTCTTCCTTGCTCACGTTCACAGCCCCAGCTCCCTCCCCTGACTCTTCCTCACCATTATGGTGGTCCTTCCCCTCCTCCAAAGTACCCTCCTTTCTGCTTCTGGGATACACACACACACACACACACACACACACACACAAATCCTTGCCAGTGTCTCTTATTAGCTGTTCTCTCAATGATGGTCATTCAAACCAGAGTGAGATAGACTCTCAATATAATTCTAATTTGCATTTCCTTGGTGGCCTAGAATACTGAGCATCTTTCATATATATGTTGCCCATTTGCACTTCTTATTTTGTTCAGTTTATTTGCCCACTTATTACCAGATGATTTGGGTATTTGGTGTTTAATTTTTCTGTGTGTTCTTTATAGATTTGAGATATTATTCCTCAGCCAGAAGTGTAATAGTGTAATTGACAAAGATGTCCTTCTGTTCTATGGGCTGTCATATATATATATATGTATATATATATATATTTCTGTGCTTATACATGTACATGTGCATATGCATACACACACACACACACACACACACACACACACACACACACACATATATATATATATATATATATATATATATATATATATATATATATATATATATACACATGCACAGGAAAAGCACAATTTTAATTTTATGTAACCTTTTTTTTTCAGTTCTTACAAGTATTTCCTGAACTATTGGAACCTTTCACAGAGTATTTGTTTGTTCCTACATTTTGAAATGTTTTTGCCAATGTTTCTCTCAGAGTTTGGATCTTACATTAAGGTCTTTGATGCGCATTTAATAAGAATCACTATTACTCTTTTTATTTTTTATAGACACTCTTAATTAAAAGGAATTGGATTAAACAAATTATTTTTCCAAAATGACACAATGTGCTCTCAACTCAGAAATATGTTAATAGAGAAAGAAAGATCATTCCCAGCATCACTAGGCCTGAGAAGACAGCATCGCTTCCTCTACCACCATCCAAACACTTAGACAAGAGCTGAGAGAAGGGGAGAGGGAATGGTTTCTAGGACAGGGCAATCCAAGAGACTCAACAAAGAACTCTCCCAAGTGACAGGAGAAGGAACAAGCCCAGTACAGCTTTCCATGGTTTTAAAATACAAACTTCCTTGAGTTAGAAAAGTACATCAGCACAGGCTATAAAAGGAAAGAAATCCCAAAACTCAAAACAGTATCTGAACACACTTATTATTAAAAAGATTAAATGAAAGCAACAATCCCGTGGGTGCAGCTCAGTGCTGGAGAGCTGGTCTAATGTGCGCACAGGACTGAGTTTGAGCCCCAACACTGGAGAGGAAAAAAAACAGTAACCATTTCATCTACATCAAATATACATCTACATCACGCACCCATATCTTCGTTTATACTGTAAATGTTGCTTGCGAACTCTCTGAGGGAAAGGTTTTGGACCGAAAGGAAAGCCTGGATTCTGCCTTCATTGAGCTCTTAATTGACCTGTGTTTTCATTTCTCAGAAGTCACTGAGATAGAAGTCTGCATTCATTCTTACGTTGACCATAAAAAAAAAAAAAAGCCCAAAAGCTTGTGGAGCATCATATTATTTGGGTGGGACTGGATGTAGCCTGCTCATACACTGCACATGGGAATTTACGCATGCGCCCTGAGGAGGGCGCCACGTCAGTACTTGTCAAAACTTAAGATGCCTCCGTGATTCCCCATTCCAGCAGTTATTCCTATCAACATGCCACTACATAGGAAAGGTGACACTTATACCAAGGCATCCTTGTGTACTGTACATTATACCCATAAAGTATAAATCAACCTGTCAACAAGAAACTGATTATGTTAATTATGGTGGCGCTGCATGATTAATTAAAGATGGGAACCATTTAAAAACCGGAGGCACTTCTTTCGTCCTGGTATACATGCAAGAATCTTTGAGAGGTATCATTAGTAAGTTTCACATGACAATGTACTTGGTGTGCCACTATTTATATTGGCAGAGAAGGGAGGGGCGTTATGCACCTATTTTTCCTTCTGATGTATTTAAAAATCTCTGAAGTACTCAGGAAACTGGGCTGGTGGTTCTGTGTGGAGGTTGGAGCAGGGTGGGGGGGAGAGATTTTCTTGTATTCTCCTTGATTGTGCAACATATGATGTCTGTATTTACTACTTATAATGTTTTAATTCATTATTTGATAAAGAGGAGTTCTACCAGACAGTTTTCTAAACTAGGAGAGGTGGCACCCACCATTAACTGCTAAAACTGTAGTTTTAAGTTAAGTAAATCCCTCCGGTTGACTTCCACCCCCCCCCCCAACGGTTGTCAAGACAACTTTTGCTTTCTCCATAACATTGAGAGAAATGTTAGGTGTCAGCCTGGCATGGAGACAGAAATAGTGGCTGAATTCCAAATATGGATGTGCTAGGAAGGCCACCAAGTTATTGTTCTCACAGGTTCATGTAACACCTTGTAAATAACCTCTTGCCCAGGGGAGGCTCAATAAACCTCAATGACTCGTCTGTCACAGAGAAGCAGAATTAACTCCCAAGGACTCACCTGAGTCATTTAATCCAAAGAATCAATTTCATCTTACTTGTCATTGGAAAAGCATTTCTAGTAAGTCAAGAAAAACATGGAAGAAATCATTTCGTGTCAAGGACTCCAACACAGAGCTAGAAGTTAAGATGGCAGAAACAACAGATACAGATCTCAATTTGCTTTGCATCAGGGTTGGTTGTGCTATGCACACTTAACTTAAACTTTGGCCACATGTAGAAGTCATGTTTACCATGTTAAGAACATAGTTTCACTTTATAGTACTTAATACACACGTCCCACATCATGTTCTTCTTTGTTAAAATTCTGAGCTATGTCAAAGCCAGCATGTGGTATGAGGGTTGCTAGAACCCTGGAGTAATTGCAAACTCACTTCCCTCCCCTGTACTTTACTTCTTGTGGTCCTGAGACCATGATTTTATCAGATATTAATCTCTGACCCAGCCTCCAAGTAGATTTTATTGAAGCTGCTGTAATTCTACCACCAGAAAACATGACAAATAGCCAACCTGTCATTGAAGATTTATGCTGGGTTTTGAAACCCATTATCTTTTAGGAAATATTGCATGATGTGATTCACTGAGCGGTAGCAGGCTCATATAACCCAAGGTTTTTCTGTATTGATTTCACGGTCTGTATAACAAACCTGAGTGTCTGCTTTCCCGGGCTCGCATGACCAAAGCCACAATCAGCTTCAGGGATCATTAGCAAAAAATAAGTGTAGCCTGCAATCCTAAGGACCCCAGACGAGCTTCTCCATGCTGTGAATGGCGCAGACACAGTCAAGAAGGGAATGTGTTGCTTTGACTGCTCTCCCTGTAGAATGGCTTGGCTTGCCACTTTGCACTGCTGGCAAAGGAATGGAGCCACTTCAGTCCATGCAGTACTGGGACTTAATGTAAACGGAGTCTCACCCAGGGGTAGTACTCCAAGAGCAGGCCCATATCCATTGTGGTGAAGGTACCTGAGCTCTAGAGACCATGAGTGCAGACAGAGAAAGGCCACTCCCATCAGCTCTCTTTTCCAACACCTTTCCTTTTACCTGTGAAAATCCTCTACAAACTCTTATAATGAAATCTCAAGGCTTCTAAGTGGGGTGGGGGCTCAAGGAAAGGAAGATGGTGGATGATGGGTGTTCCTTTGGGGACTATTTGAACAGACTGCTATTAACCCGTGTGCTGCAGCCAAGGTGCAAAGTCCTGCTAGTACTGCGTATGGTCCTCTAGCTGGTTACCCTTTTCCTCCCCCTCCTTCTCCCCCTCCTCCTCCTTTCCTCCCAGTCTTCATTTTCCCCCTCTTCCTCCTCTACTATTCCCCTCTCCTTCTCCTCCTCCCCCCTCTCCTCCTCCCCATCCTCTTCCCCTTCCTCTACTTCTCCCCCTTCTCCTCCTTTGCCTTCTCCCTCTCCCCTTCCCCCTTCATTCTTTCCCCTCCTCCTTTCCCACTTCCTCCCTCCTCCTCTTCCTTTCCTCCCCCTCCTCATTCTTCCCCTTTTCCTCCATTTCTCCCCCCTTGTCCTCCTTCCCCTCCTTCTTCTCCTTTTCCTCCTCCCCCTCTCTCTCCTCCTCCTCCTCTTCCTCTTCTCCTTCTCCCCTCCCCCTCCTCTCATTCTTCTGCACTGGGGATTGAACCTAGGACCTTATGGTGTTCTACCCTTGTGCTGTATCCTTCAGCCTTCATTTTACTTTTTGACTTTTGAGTCAGGCCCTTGAACTTGCAAACCTGATGCCCTGCCTCCTGAGTAGTAGGTACCCTGTAATCCTGGGTCACCAGGCTCATCTCTCATTTAATTTTTCTGAGTTTTTAAAATCCAATCCAGTGTCCATCTTTGCCCTCACTTTACTGTAAGACCTCTCCTCATCATCATCCATGGCTGACCAGATTCCTCTCCTCAGAGTGCCTGCTGTTGCTGAACCCAGCCCACGCTGCTGATTTTCCTTCAACCTTAAGAGCATTTCACTCCACTCTCACCACCACATTTCCTGTCTGTGGCCTCTCCTCTTCTCCACTCGGCTTTCTTCACTGAACAGATAGATAATAGATAACTTAGAGCCTGTGTGTCAAGAAAGAATTCACCTTTAGTGTCTTTTTCTACTGATTTTTCCACCACAACCTGGGATGGAAACTCCCTCAAATGTATTCCATGCCTAAAGAACTGGGAACAGGAGAATGTGTGTACAGAAGTCACCAGCTGCTGGTCCCCCAATGGGTGACAGGACTGATTCTTCAAAGAGTCAACACTGAGTTTCAAAGGATCTGCATATCCTACAACCTCAACTACTTGCTGAATGTGACAATTTTATAACACAAGCTTAGCCTGGGCTGAGGAGAGGGAAAAATAGCTCCATACTAGGAAAAACATAAGCACTCCCCAGCTAAGAACAGGAGCCAAGGTGCTGCTTAGTTCAGAAAGCTCCCTTCTGAGCTGATAGGAGATTTTAGACACAGACAGCATGGGTGGAGAAAACCCTCATTAGGAAACTTTGAATGAGAGGTGGCATTCGTGTCTTCTGGAATGTCAGCTATAACTGATATTGGGGGCTGTACTGATATGAAGAGGCAGTTGCAATACAGAAAGAACTAATGAGATTGGGGAGGGACCATGGGGCTCATGGTCATGGCCCATTCTGCTCACTTTAAACATTATCAGCTGACCTGGGTGACGTCACTTCCTGACCTTATACTTAGAAACACTCTTGCTGAAAACATGTCTGATCTAGCGTTTCTCGAGGTCAGCACTGTTACATCAGTGCCAGACGATCCTCCGCAGTGGAGACTGCCTGTGCACCGTGGACATTGAGCAGTAACCTGGGCTTCCGGTCGTTCGAGGCCAGTACCATTTTTGTCCCGCTGTCACCCTACCCTCAGAACAACAACAAACTCTTGCCGGGCATTACACAAAATCTCGTTGAAGAAAAAGCACCCCACCTCAGACCATCATCCTCAGATGTCCGTAGATCTCAAAAGGTGGCTGGGAAGAAGAGTGTTTTCGGAGCAGTGGGTTTACAGGCAGAACAAAAGGGGTGCAAGGAGGAATGCAAGAAACAGGCTGGGCACAGAAAGGCAGAACAGACTCTCAGTCACACAAAAGGTGTCCACAGATCCCTGGTAGGCTCTGGAGCCATCAGAATTGTCTCCTTCCAAATGGTTTCCATCTGCAAGTTGGCCAGAAGGTCCCTGTGCCAGAGGCGTGCGTTTGAAGATACATTGTCACATTTTTGTTTGCTTTTCTGGCACCCAGGCAAGAGGCCACACCATCCTCCTGCCTGGTCACTGAATGGGGCATGACCTTTTCAAGGCAGCTTCCTGCTGTAGAAATCTATTCCTCAAGAGAAGTTCAGCACGAACAGAACTCTGTCTCCTTCAAGGTCATGGTCATAAAGTCAGAACTTGGCTGTCTGTAGAACAAACTGCTAGGAAAGTCCGATTTCACAATCACGGTTCTTTCATAATCCAGTTCTGTCATGGTCCAAGGGAAACAGAAGGGCTGCTCTGACCCCAATCAAGTCTGACATGGATCTAATTTAAATGTGTTTTTGTTTATAAACTGTTTTTTATCAATTGGGTGACAAGAAAAGGGCCAGGGATGGAAGTTGTCCAGTTAGCTAGTTGATGGTACCACAGCTGATCTTCTCCCCACTGCCACATCTCAGCACGGCAGCAGATGTTCCCAGGTGATCTTCTAGACCAGTGTGTGTTCTCCAGGGTCTTGTCACAGCAGTATTGTCCCTTTCCAAAGCCAGCTCCCTCTGCTAGTTGGCTGAAATCCCTCTTTGCCACTGGCCTGGTATCTGGAGACATGTTACCACTTTGATCTGATTGTTTCTATGGCACCTAAAACTAAATAAATATCCTATCAGAGTCAATTGGGGTATGCAAATGCTTGCTTTTGGCTTTGCTCTGTAATAGTGCAGACTGTGCAATGGAAAGAAAGCATGGAGACACAGTTTCTCTAAGGTCACACAGCCCAGGTATTGGGCCAAGAACTAGAGAACAGACTGAGCTAAGCTGTCTGTTGTCTTAAGCTTGGCCACTCCAGCTGGGAGTATCCTAATTACGGGGTCACAGACTGTAAAGATCTTACTCATCATTTACAACCAAATGAATGGGATTTAGAAGGAGCAACTAAGCAAAACTGTGATATACACACAGCCTTTTAGATAATGTAAATAAATGGTAGCATCTTTGAACCTCAAAGATTGGAGGGTTGCCTCTACAGGCAATCGAACAATGTAGAGCAATGCACACACCACACACCATACACCACACACACACATACCACCACCATCACCACTACCACTACCACCACACCATGCACACATACACACACATATCACCATACACACACACACACACACACACTCACACACACACACAGACCTACCGTCACACACCACACATACACACACATACAGCATACCACACACATACACATACCACACAAACACCACTACACCATCTACATACACACATACCATACACAACATACCACACACACATACATACACAACATACCACACACACACACACCACCACACCACACACATACACAACATACTACACACACACACACACATATACACACACCATCACCACTACCACCACCATCAAACACCACATACCACATACCACACACAATTATTAACAAAAGTATCTTGGGTACTGTTCAAAGGTGTGACCTTACTTGATGCTCACTGTGTTCTATGAATTTGATAGCATTTGATAGCATTACTTCCTCCACAACACAAGTAAATAACTGGTGCCCAGAAACAAATTGGAAACCTCTCTGTGCCTGGTCTACCAGTGAGTGGGCAGCATGCCAAAACCTTAGACTCAGGTCCGCTGGCCCTAGACTCTACATCTTTACCACCAGACTACACAAAGACAATCTCCTTGCAGGAACAGGACCTACTTCATGGTCATGTAGCCAGGGCAATTCACAGAGCCATTGGTTTAGACAGCAGTTTTCAACCTGTGAGTCCTGACCCCTTTGGAGGTTCAAAGACCCTCTCATGGGGATCACCTAAGACTATCACTGATATTTCATAACAGTAGCAAAATTAGTTATGACGTAGTGATGAGGTGGTGTCATGGTTGGTGGTCACCACATGGGGAAATGTATTAAAGGGTCGCAGCATTGGAAGGTTGAGAGCACTAGCTTAGGTTTGCTTGTAGGACATTTTCCACCCCTACTGCCTTGAAACTCATCATAGTCAGAACAAGTTGCTGCAAGTTCATGTTGCTCTGTGTTCAGAATTCATACAGCGACACAGAGAACAGGGGTCACCAAAACTACTTTTTAAGATTTTACTTAACTTTTAGATCCATTCCCCTTACATATTCAGGATTTGTTTTCATTGAAGACTTTTCTCTAATGAATACCCTTTGAGTTGTAACTGGATTTCTATGAATAGCTTAGAATAATTTAAGCCTACAAAGATTTACCTTTCACAAATTTGAATTTGAATGAATCAGTTTAGTAATAGCTCCCCTCCCCTGGATGGAAGCCTCTATTCAACCTTAGGGGAAAAATACACACTAGTCAGAAGGCAGAAACCTGGCCTTTAAAGGGCACTGGTTGGTGCCATCTAGTATCAGGAACGACACCTACACCATGTTTGTTTTTATAAGCTTTTTAAAAAATCTTTGCTTAAAAATTGTTTCAGTGTTATAGTGTCATTCTTTTAAAAAGTGTAAATTCTTGTAAGTTTTATAAGTGTTTTATAAGTTTTATAAGTTCATATATGCTTAATATATAGGTGTTTATGTGTATTGAAGACATATACAAACATAACAATAAAAAGCATTATAAATACACATGCATTCCTTGGTTTGTTCTTTTGGTTTTATATATATATATATGTAAAGGGGGAGGAGAAGGTAAATATATAAAATCTATTAAACTTGACATTGGAAATAAACCAATCATGGACTCACACATGCTGGTACCAAGAGTCTATCTGGACCTCTGAGTAGCCAAGCAGACACATAAAACTAAGAAGAGATATGACACATCTCCATCAAGCTAAAATAAGTCTGCAGAGAAAACAGGGGTTGCAACATCATGGCAAAATGGTAGCTTAGAAAACGGGATTGCTAGGTGGTGGTGGTGGGCACCCCTTTAATCCCAGTACAAAGGAGGCAGAGGCAGGTAGATCTCTGTGAGTTTGAGTACAGCTTAGCCTAAAGAATGAATTCCAGGACAGTCAAGGCTATACAGAGAAGCCCTGTCTCAGAAGAAGAAGGAGGAGGAGGAAGAGAGGGAGGGGGAGGGGGAGGAGAAGGTAAAATTTTGCCTCTGAAAATTTTCAAGTAATAAACCTCATTTGCATATTTGCATTAATTTGGTCCAAACTCTGCCTTCCTACTCAGTATTTTGTCCATGTGTTACTTGTCCCCCATCAAGTACAGTATTGAAATTCTTAGAGGAGAGCTTCAACTGTGTCTCTCTGTTTTCTATTCTTACTCAAAAGCAAGGGTGAAAATTAAACAAGAACATTTCTCTTATAAAAAAATATAATTTGCTCAATAAGACAGGGTGGCCTGGAACGTAACTGCAGATGGGGTTTCCTGTTTGTCAGGGCCAAGCAGTGTCTGGGGACTTTGTTATCTCTGAACACTACCTTATTATGCTGGTCATTTTTCTTCCACCGGAATGAAAGTCTGAAATTCAAACCAAATTCTAGCTAATTTTCACTTATTTACCCAAGAAACATTTGGATTACTTTTATTCTTCTAATTGTACAAAATACAAAAAATTATTAATTTAAAATGTATCTAAATTCCTTTATGAAGAGGCAGGGTTGCTCAGTGGTATAGCACCCCTGGTGCAGGCAAGGTCCTGGGTTCCATCCCTGTGCCATAAAAACTAAATAAAATATATAGAGAAAAATAAATTAATTAACATTTTGTATAGTTCTGTACATTACAGAAAATGTGGTACATTTACACAATGGAATACTACTCAGCTATGAAAAACAATGAATTTATGAAATTCTTAAGCAAGTGGATGGAACTAGAAAATATCATCCTGAGTGAGGTAACGCAATCACAAAAGAACTCACATGGTATGCACTCACTGATAAATGGGTAATATCACAGAAGCCTGGAATAATCAAGATACAATGCACAGACTGTAGCTCAAGAAAAAGGAAGAACAAAGTATGGATACTCTGGTCCTTAAAAGGGGAAACAAAATACCCACAGGAGGAGATACAGAGACAAAATGTGGACCAGAGACTGAGGGAAAGACCATCCAGAGACTGCCCCTCCTAGGGATCCATCCCATATACAGTTACAAAACCCAGACACTATTGCGGATGCCAACAAGCGCTTGCTGACAGGAGGCTGATATAGCTGTCACCTGGGAGGCTCTGCCAGTATATGACAAATACAGAGGGGGACACTTTCAGCCAATCATTGAACTGAGCACAGGGTCCCCATTGGAGGAGCTAGGAAAAGGACCCAAGCTGCTGAAGGGGTTTGCAGCGCCATAGGAGGAACAACAATTTAAGCCACCCAGTACTCCCAGAGCTCCCAGAGACAAAAACATCAACCAGAGAGTACATGTGGAGGGACCCATGGCTCCAGAGGATGCCATATGCAGCAGAGGGTGGCCTTGTTGGGCATCAAAGGGAGGAGAGACCCTTGGTCCTGAGAAGGCTCGATGCCCCAGTATTGGGGAATGCCAGGACAGGGAAGCGGGAGTGGGTGGATTGGTGAGCAGGGGGAGGGGGGATGGATTAGGGGATTTAGGGGGGGCACAGGAACCAGGAAAGGGGACATTTGAAATGAAAATAAGAATATGTCTGATTGAAAAAAAAAAAGAAAACAGGAAGATCAAGAGATCAAGTGGAACATGCAAATTGCTGATCCCCGCAGAGTTCTAGGGAGTTCTGACTTGGCTGTGTTGTTGTTGTTGTTGTTGTTTTCTTGTCTGTTTTGTTTTGTTTTGTTGGGGCTTTTGCACAGGAGCGGGGAGTATTTTGTTTTGTCTTGTTTTTCTTAGTCATACATGACTTTATTCTCATTATGTAGCCTATGAATTTGTACCAATCTTCCTATATGGGCTTCTTGAGTCCTGGAATAATAAGTGTGCATCTAGAGGCTTTAGCAGAGGAGTCACATGTGATCTGAGTCATAAATTCTCAGCTATTCTAAGACTGATAAGAGACAAGATAGTATAGACCATCCGGTTGTCCCAAACTCAATGGAAGAAGGTGGTGTCAAAGGACATGCAGGGATTCAGAAGCACTTAGGATGTATTTGGGGACCAAGTCATAGCTGGTACTGCTCAAGGGCACTCAAAGGCCCTCTTCCCAAACTCTTACCCGATACTTTGTCTACTTCAAATGATAAATAAAGTACTAAAGCAGAGTTCCAGCACTAACTCCCATTCTGATTGAGTAGCAGGCTCTGCACATGTCTTGCTTGTAAGCAGCTGCTTCTTTTCCACGCTGCCTGGTGTGTTCTTTGATGACCAGACCAATGAATAATTCTTCTTCTTTTTGCTTGAGGCTGTACCACCTAGTGCTGCTGTAAACACACCCAGCAGGTGGTTTTAAAAATCACAGAATGCTTCTCTCATACATCTGAAACTAGAGTTCAAAATCAAGCTTGTCAGGATCATGCTCCCTCTACCTCTCCAGGATAGGAAGTCTCTTAACCCCCGGGTTGCATCTGGCAGCAGAGGCTTGCAGATGTCTCCGCCTAATTTCAACCTTGCGTCCATCAGAATGTAGGCTGGGCAAGCCATAAGAAACAAGCCAATAAGCAGCGTTCCTCTACGCGCTCTGTATCAGTTTCGCCTTCAGATTATTGTGTTCTTGCTTTGACTCCCCTCACTGATAGACTGGAACCTGAGTGTTGTGTAAATGCTTTTCTCCCCAAGGTGATTTTGGTTTTGACCTTTTGTCATAGCAGTAGGATCCCTAACTAATACACCCTAACTAATAAGACACAAGCAAACATGGTGATACATTCCTGTAATATTAGTGCTCAGGACATAGAGACAGGAAGATCATGAGTTCAATGTCTTTCTCAGCTACGAAATGAGTCTAAGTTAAATAAGATCCTGTTTCAAACAAAATAAAACAAAACAACCAATTAATCAAAGACTGCAATCTTCTTGAGTGAAGGTTCCATCTTACTCCATATGATCATCTTAACTGAATAAATTTGCAATGTCCCTCTTGCCAAATAAAGCCACCTTTGTGGATATTGGGGATAAGAATATTTGGGAGGGATGCAGTTTAACCAACCACAGCTCAGACCTCCATATGCTATAGCTAGGTCTCTGCATCTGCTGTTTGTCATTTGGTCTATGTAGGTGTTTGGGAAACATGATTTTAACTTTGTGGATTTCATCTATGAATACACCAACTACTTCCCTTATTAACATGACAAAACATCGTGACCAAGGAAGATTACAGGAAGTATTTAATATGTCTTACAAATTGAAAGCCTTAGAATCCATGATGGCAGAGAAAAGCCAGGGGTTAAGAGACTTCCTATCCCAGAGAGGTAGAGGGAGCATGATCCTGACAAGCTTGATTTTGAACTCTAGTTTCAGATGTATGAGAGAAGCATTCTGTGATTTTTAAAACCACCTGCTGGGTGTGTTTACAGCAGCACTAGGTGGTACAGCCTCAAGCAAAAAGAAGAAGACAGCTGAGAACTCACATCTTTATCCACAACCACACCCAAGAGAGAGAGAGAAAGAGAGAGAGAGAGAGAGAGAGAGAGAGAGAGAGAGAGAGAGCGCACTGGTGATCTCAGGAGTCTTTTGAAACATCAAAGCAAACCCCTAGTCACTCACTTCTTCCAACAAGGTCATACCTCCTAATCCTTCTCAAACAGTTCCACCAACTGGGGACCAAGATATAAATATATATACACATACACAAACACATACACATACACAAACACATGCACATGCACATACACAAACACATACACACATATAAACACATACACATACACAAACACATATACATACACATACACATATACATGGACCATTCTCATTTAAACCACTACAATGTATGTATATGTGGGGAAGTGGAGGGTGTTTTGTTTCTCTTCAGTAAATAGTTGTCAAATGCCTACTGATTTTTCCAGGTGATGTTCTAGCTCCTCACATTAAAAAACAATCGATTTCTATTCTCTGCGTTCACAGTCTAGGAGGCAGATATGTAGACAGGTATCCTTCAGTACGTAAGCTGACGGCAAGGATAAAATTGACCTGTGTAGAGGAGATAAACCATGAATTCGTACTCAGCCATGTCAGAGATCTGTGCAAAGGAGATCCTTGGACTGTCAGGAAGAACCCTGAGTTCTTCCCAGGCTGCAGTGTCTAGCACTGGGTATTCAGTGCTTCTGTGGACTGCAGCATCAGGTCAGTAGAGAGTTTCTTAGAAATACAGAGCAACGGAACCAGAATTGTCATTTCCATGACATTGCTGAAGGATCGGTAGGAGTCTGAGTAGTGGTGCCCTACTCTTTAAAAATTGTGTTTTAGGTTTTTGGGAAACCAGTAAAAAGTAGTCAGGGAGACTCTCAGTACACGATTGAACTCTGCAACTCTGTGGTATGTGTGACATCAAGACTCTGGTTAGTATCTCAAATGGGTGCTTCTGCCCAATAGTTTCATAGACCAAAGGAAGAGGGCCCCCATACACACAGTGCAGGATAAGCTCAGTAGGAGCCAAAGAGACGTTCACTCAAGGGATGACCCTGGCATGACCCTGTGATTCAGACAGAAGCTAAGCCTCCAAATCCATGCTCCGAATCAGCTGTTCAAAGGGGATTTTCCTCTCAGTTATAATTGGTCTCCTGCTTGCATACTAAGCAGGTGGTTGGGAGAAAGAGAAGCCTTGGTTTCTTTCTATAAGCAGTTGAGTAAAGGAAACAACTCCTTGGGGAAGAAGACAAAGAGAATTCGGGAATGATAATCTGGGTATGGTAAACTGGAAGGAGTGTGGCGAGAGAGCAGAGGGAAAGTTGATGGAGAAATAAGAAGTAAGAACTGGGGAAAATAAGCCTCTCCAACGTATACCAGCTGCCATGTTACTCAAAAAAAAAAAAAAAAAAAAAAAAAAGCCTGTTTATTTCAAAGTCTGATTCAGTTTGGTGTGGTAAAAAGGAAAGAAACTTAGGTACATGCTTTCTGTGCACTGAGGCTTAATGATCAGGCACCACAGCCTCCAAGGAGAGAATGCCTCTCTTAGGAGACTTTGCAGTACAGAAACAGACAGTCTACCTTGAAGCATCTTCAGAGTATGTTCTACCAGCCTGTATATCCTTGCCTGGGCTAACTCAGCCATATAGTTTATTAAAACAAACTAGAGTCCATCTTATGATATGCTGGGGGGTGGGGTAAACACCATTTGGTACTCATTACAAATATTAAGCTAGACCAGTATTTTTTTTCCTGCCTTAAATGTATTCTGCACATCAGAAAAACTGTTACTGTTTTTAGGATAATTGATTTTGCTTCTACAAGCAAATATGAAGGCATGCTGCTGCTGCTGCTGCTGCTGCTGCTGCTGCTGCTGCTGCTGCTAATGGTTCTGGCTGGAACCGTATACTGTTGAGCACATAGTTTCGAAGATGTTTAATGCTCAGCTCCATGCACCCTTTAGAACTGAGCAAGTCACTCTTCATATAAGCTAACACCAGTAACACTCAGCCTGGACATGGGACAAACAGCAGAGATGGTTAAGAAAAAAACCTGTATTCAAGAACTTACCTAGCTAGGAAAACATATTTAGGGAAACTCCACATCTTTCCCACAACCATCATTCTTATGAACATAAGAATGCAGTGCTCTGTCATGTAGACCTCAAACAGCAGCCACTGACAGTTTATTCACCAGATTGTAAAAGGAGAAAACATCCTTTTAAGCGTCTTTCTGAATTCCAGCCTAGTGATAATCCATTGAAATGTCTAGTCTAATAGAAAACAAACTTCAAAGCAGAACATTTTAGGAATTAAAAGCTCTTAGTTCACTGTGACTATAAATTTATTTTTAAATGGTATTTTAAAAACTGAGTATGGGCTAGTGTTTGTCATGTAACATGGCTTTAAATTTTATTCTTAAATGTGTATGCCTCTATCTCCTGCAAGCACAAAACTAGCTCAAAGCAGTACAGAAACAAGTGTGAAAAGCAAATCTCCAAACCTCTAGAAGAAAACATGGGAATAAATTTCCACAGCCCTGGACTAAGGGATAAATCTTTATGTAAAATTCCAGAAGCACCATGACAAAAGAAAAATAAATAAATTGAACTTTATCACAATTAAAAGTGTTCATACTTCAAAGCATAACATAAAGGCAATCCATAGGATGGAAAAAATTCTTCCGATCACACTTCTGATAAGATAATTTACCTAGCATATATCACAAAATGTATAGCTCAACAAAGCAAATATAGTAACCCAACCAAAACGGGTGGAAAAAGAGAATTAGATATCTCTCTGGAGAGACATGTACATCTGATAGGTAAGATTCTCAACCCATAATCATTACAGAAATGTAAATCCTGTCCACAGTGAAACAGCATGGAATTTGGAAGGCTACAGTTCACATTTGTCACTTGGACAAATGTTGGTGATATGTGAAAAGCTTATCCACTCACGCACTGGGAGAGTGACTCTAAATTGGTACCAGTGTGGGAAGGCAGGGAAGGTGGCTGGGAAGATGGCTGGAAGGGCAGGTGAGTAAGGAAAAACGGCCACCTCTTGTCACTGTGGTCAGACAGGCACTGTTGGACCATATGTGAGGGCATCTACATTTCTGGTCATTTCTGCAGAAACAAGTTGAAGTGCCCAGCCTTCCTCTGCAAGAGGGTGAGCACCTTTCCACACCTACCCTTCCAGGAAAGCCAGACCACCCCAGGCCTCTGGAGGAGCCTCTGCCTGTGGCAAGAAAAAGTGGGTGGTGGTTCCCTCAGTTCTCAAAGGTGGACTGCTACAACTCCCAGTGAGTTTGCCCTCTCAGGGCGTCTGCCACATGAGCTCACCTGAAAGAGGCCAGGGAAAGCCACAATGAAGGAGGAGAAGGGAGCAGGCCAATACCCCAGCCAGGGCAGCAGCCATGCATTAGGGTGGGAATAGGTAGGAGAATGTATAAAAGAAAACTATCTTACATAGTTCTTGTATACCCGCAGACTGCTGTTCTGTGTCCAATAAACATTGTTTACACATACAAAAAAAGTTAAACAGTGTTGGCAGAGTAGCGTATGTGAAAATGTATCTTGAGCATGGACTACTTCTATTTTAACTGCTGAAGTGAAACTACACAATCTCTATACATTTCTTATTTTTCAAAACTAAAATGGAGAAAATGAAATAAATTGGAAAATGTTGATAATTGATATACATTTACATTTCTGTGTGTGCATGAATGCATACGTGTGTGTGTGTGTGTGTGTGTGTGTGTGTTTCTGGGGATCTAATATACTAATCAACTACTCTACCAGTAAGCTACATCTTCAACTCTATAGGAATCTTAAAGTGACTATTTAAACATTTGAGGGTTTTGAAATGCTTCTCCCACATGAAAGCCACTAAAGGGGAGAGCACATTTGATTTTACCTACCCTTTTGCTCTGCATGTGCTGATGATGCATAAATAAACACGTAGTTTCAATAAAACTTGCTTTCTGGGTGCTGAAATTTGAATTTGGCATAATTTTCACAATCTGTTAGTCTCTGGAACTTTGGAAATGTGAGCCCATTCTTAGCCTGCAAGCTGAGGGTTGGGTTGAATCCATCGTCTTTATCTCGCTCCATGCTCACTAGACCTGAATGTGCTTACAGTTTAATGTATATGATGCAAACATTTAAGAATAACTCCCACTACCAGGAACTCCCAGGAAGCACTAGTACTCACTGTGAGAGCCCTGCGGGTGACAGGTTGTGGGTGATCTTGATTCCTTCATTGTATTTTCCCCAGTGTTTTTATCATCACGCTGTCTTTAAGGGCAGAGACAGAAAAAACATGCAGACTGTGGCATGCCTGGCTCTCAGATTGTCTTTGGTCGTCCAAGTGGACTAAATGACTTTTAAACATTTCGTTTCCAGGCTGAGACCCAGCCTCCTCACACAAGCAAAAGCCTGCAGCATAATTGTTCTAACGACCTGCAACCAGGCAACCGCACAATTATCAAACCAGACTTTGGTACAAAAGCCTGCATTGAAGAAAAACCCAAAGCAACCAAAGCAGACCCCTGGAAGGCCACCAGGGGGCAGAGAGTCTGCAACCCACAGAAGAGTTTCAGGCTCAAGCAGAGCAGACCTTTCTGTTAACTGTCCAGTCATATTAATCTCTTTCAGAAACCTAATTAAGATGTTATAAAGATCTCAGTTTGTTCACACAAAATAGCAATTCACAAAATCCAGCACGCCTTTTTCTTGGAAGGTAGATAGCTAGGCACTTTCAAATTGCCCAAGCAAAGCAATTTTTCTACATGGTCCAAGGTAAAAGTTCTAGAAAATGTACACGAATTTTTTTCCTTCCCAAACAGATATTTTTCTATTCAACTAGCAACTGTTTTCAAAAATAGTCATTTTTAAATTTTTTGAAACTTGAAATTCCTCCATAAAACCTAGGAATTGATAGAAGCAGAAGGACCGGTGTGGACAGGGGTCCACCCTCACAGCTCCCTAGCAGAATCATCATACCTAGTTTATAAGGCTTTTTAAAAAGCTGTCTTTATTTATCTTATAAGGTCAACTTTCATCTATGTTTTACATATGTCAACATTTCTTCTTAAGGTTGAACAATAATCCCTTGTAGGTACATACTGTTTTTTGCTTAACCATTAATAGGTCTTTGGGGCATGGGGAGATAGTTCAGTTTGTAAAGTGCTTGGCATGCACAGAGTTCAAACCCCTGCTTCAGCTATCTTAACCAATAAATACCTCAAGGAACCCTAACCTAATACCTCTCTCTCAATATATATTTATATATCCTAGAGATATTAAATGCTCAATTTATATTTGTTGAATTGCTAAAGGATTGGCTAAGTAAAACATGAATTCATAATTGAAAAAAATTAAGAGTACACAAGAAGAGGCCACCCTAAGAGTCCACAGAAACTACACCCAAAAATTGAAAAATCCTTCTCCCAATGGGTCTTAGATGTCAGTTATCATAAATAAAACATGTCTGTATAGAAATGCTTCTTAAATTCAAAGAGTAAAATATTTATAAATAGAAAATGCTAACAAATATCTAGGCAGATTCATAAGGGAATCTAGCTACATTTAAGCAAGCAAAAAATGTAATTGTTGAAATGTAAAGGCTCTGTGGATGAGTTACAGAACTTATAAATAGCTGAAGACAGCGCCGTTGACTTGTTTTGCATCATTCAGCCATTAATTCACAACATACCCAACACCTGAACCTAAGTAGTAAAACTAAAACCTGCTCAAAAAAACAACAGGGAAGATCCGCCCACAGACTTATCAACGGCTTCTTGGATATAAGACCAAAGCACAGGCAATGAGAGTAGATAAACTAAGCTACGCTGGTGTTTAGGAGTTGAGTATCAAAGGGCACAACAAAAGGATCCAGAGGCAAGAGGAATGTGCATGCCGTTCATGTATCTAACAATGGGGAGTGATGAACCACATGGGGCACAACCAAAGGATCCAGAGGCAAGAGGAGCGCGCATGCCGTTCATGTATCTAACAATGGGGAGTGATGAACCACATGGGGCACAACCAAAGGATGCAGAGGCAAGAGGAGCGCGCATGCCGTTCATGTATCTAACAATGGGGAGTGATGAACCACATGGGGCACAACCAAAGGATGCAGAGGCAAGAGGAGCGCATGCCGTTTGTGTATCTAACAATGGGGAGTGATGCCAGAATAAAGAACCACATGGACAGCCACCCCTGATTTAAAATGGATGACGCAAGACTTTAGGCAACATCTTCTAAAGATCTGTAAATGGCCAATGACATATCAAGGGATGGCAGCTCAACCACGTGGGCAGAGAAATGCAAATCAGATCTAGAGTGAGAGTACTGTGTACAGCCTTAGGAATGTCCCATCAAAGCTCCAAAAGTAAGGATGGAAACAGATGTGGAGACACTGGAACCTTTCTATACTTCTGGTAAGAATGCGAAGTGGCACAGTCACTATGATATGGCAGGTTTAAAAAAAAAAATGAAAATAGGATTACCTTAGGATTCTACTTCTAGATATATACCCAAAACAGTCATAAGCAGGGTTCTAATGAAATACCTGTACTCCATGTTTATAAAAGTAATTATCAGTAATCCAAACACAGACGTACCACAGCGCCCATGAATGGCCAAATAAGCAAACGGTGGTATAACCACAGGATGGGATGTTATTCAGCCTTAACACAGAAAAGAAAGCATGATCTGTGCTACAGTGTAGAGAAATTTTGATAGCATTATCCTACGTGAAATAAACTAGTTACAAAACTATAAATAAGGCATAAAGATGCTCATGTGGGGTCCCTAGAGTAGTCAGTGTCCCAGAGACAGTAGCCTGCTGGCTCCTACAAGCTGAGAGGAAGTTTCAGAGTGGTTTCAGGATATGGGATTTGTGTTTTGCTAGATGTAATGAGCTTTGAAGAGACATTGCACAGCTATGAATGGAGAGCAGATACTTCATGCGTATGAATTCTTTCTCAGCAGGATACATGAGGAAGTTAATTATAGCAGATGACTTGGGAGGCAACAAATGGGCAGCTGGGGGTGGGGGTAGGGAGAATGAAGTGGGATTTTCCCTGACCACATTTTACACTTTCCCCTTGACCCCCGTTGTTTAAATTTAGCTATGTCATTAAATCAGACTTTCTATTGACAAAGTAAAATTCTAATATGAACACTAGGCTGAAACATAGTAATTGTGATAAATAGAGTCACAGGCCTACTAAACGCAGAGTAACAGGCACGATCTATGCTGGGTGCCAGAAAGAGGGTCTGTTTGTTGTCTGCAGTACCCACACCTACTGTCAACCCACACATGGAGGCTTAATCCTGGTGCCCAGGAGGCTAAGGCAGTAGGGTTGTTTCAAGTTCAAGGTTAGACTGGGCTACAATATAAAACCCCATTTCAAGAATCACAACAGGGATCAGATGGTGGGAGAGAATGCTAGGAGAGTCATTTTGGAGGCGAGGTAGAAACCCAGTGCAATGGAAACTCATCTTTAAGGGTGGCCCAAGGTAAGACTACTAGCAATGGGAGATCCAGAACCTGGACGGGTCACCTTCTGTAACCAGGCAAGGCTTCCAGTGCAAGGACTAGGACATCAACCCAGCCACAAAACCTATGACCTACAGTCTGTCCTATGTACAAGATGTTCTGGGGTAAAGGTGGTGCAGAAATTAAGGGGATGGCAACCACTGAACAGTCTAACTTAAGACCCTTGCCACTGAGAGGGAGCCCACCTCTGACATTGCCTGGAGAGTCAGGAACAAGAAGCTGGATAGCCCAGACATCTAGACTAGAAGGAAGCATGACCACCACCACTACCAACAACAACAACAACAACAACAAAAATCTCCACAAAAAAACAAAAAACAAAAACAAAAGTCAATGAAATGATTCCCAATGATATTGTGCTAGACTCGTGGAAAGGTGCCTTGCATAATCATCATTAGAGAGGCTTCATCCGGCAACTGATGGAAACAGATGCAGAGACCCACAGCTAAGTGTTAGGCAGAGCTCAAGGGATTCTGCAGAAGAAGAAAAGGAAGAATTATAGAAGTCAGAGGGAACAAGGACACCACAGGGGGGGGGGGGAAACACAGAATCAACTAACCTGGGTCCATAGGGGTTCACAGACACTGATCCAACAATATAGGAGCCTGCATGGGTCTGACCTAGAGAGATCCTCTGCATACATGTTATAGCTGTGTAATTTAGTCTCCTCATGGGACTCCGAATGGTGCAGGAGCATCTCTGATGCTTTTGCCTACTTCTGGAATCCTTTCCCTCCCATTGTGTCCCCTAGTCCAACCTTAATAGGAAGGGAGGGGCCTAGTCTTATTGCAACTTGATATGCCATGTTTGGTTGACATCCCTGGGAGGCCTGACCTTTTCTAAAGGGAAATGAAGGAGGAGTCAATGGCAGGGGTGTGGTGGGTAGGAAGGGGAATGGGAGGAGGAAGGAGGGAAAACAAAGGTCGAGATGTAATATATGAGAGATAAATAAATAAGGAAGGAAGGACAAAAAAGAAAGGAAAGGAAAAGAAAGGGGGAAGGAAGAGAAGGGAAGGGAAGGGGAGGGAAGAGGAGAGGAGAGGAGGGGAGAGGAGGGGAGGGAAGGGAAGGGAAAGGGAGGGGAGGGGAGAAAAGAAAAGAGAAAAGAAGAGAAGAGAAGGGAAGGGAAGAAAAGAAAAGAGAAGACAAGAAAAGAAAAGAAAAGAAGAGAAGAGAAGAGGAGAAGAGAAGAGGAGAGGAGAGGAGAAGAGAAGAGAAGAGAAGAGAAGAGAAGAGAAGAGAAGAGAAGAGAAGAGAAGAGAAGAGAAGAAAAGAAAAGAAAAGAAAAGAAAAGAAAAGAAAAGAAAAGAAGAGAAGAGGGGTTGGAGAGGTAGCTATACAATTGAAAGCCCTTAATTAATGCTCTTTTCAGAAGACCTGAGTTCTATTCCCAGTTCTGTGCAATTCCAGCTTCACAAAATTCAACATTCTCTTCTGGCTTCCTTAAATACACACACACACACACACACACACACACACACACACACACACACACACTAATTAAAAATTAAAAAAACCTCAATCTTTTTTAATAAAGAGAAACAAAGGCAAGCAAGCAAAAATTAAACACTAGATATTTTCTATCATATACAAAACCTTGTTTTAACTTATGAGTGCACGTGTATATCACAAAAGTAAAAAGTGACCATTAGAGAAGAGGGGAGACTAATGATGAATACATGTGACAATAAATAAAACATCAGATTGGCTAGTAGGCAAGTCTGTGGGGGGAATTTTCTTGACTAATGATTAATGGGTAGGGCCCAGTCCACTGTGGGCGGTGTCAGCCCTGAGCAGGGGGTCCTGGTATGTAGGAGAAGGCAGCTGAATGTGACCCCAGGGAGCAAGCCAGTGAGCCGCACTCCTCTGTGTTCTCTGCTACAGTTCCTGCCTCCAGATTCCTGTCTGAGTTCCTGCCCTGACTTTCCTCAATGCCAGACTGTGATCAGGCTGTGTTAGCCAGGTAAACCCTTTCTGCCCCAAATTGTTGGTGGCAATGGTGCTTACTGTTGGGGTTTAAAAGCAAGCTAGGACAGGGAAAAATAAAAACAGGGTGTAGTGGCATCTACGCAGGAAAATGCCCAAGAGAGGCCCGTCACTTCATATGTTAAGATTTTTGTAAAATAATTTATGTTTTAGACCATCCAGAGCAAATTGATTTTTGTCAAGGTTATTGTAAGTTATTTAGTAAGTTCTTTCTTATTTTAGGTTTTATTGGCAAGTGGACTGAAGAAAACTCTACTATTATGAAATACAAAGTTTGAATTGTCAGCTTCAAACTTGAACTAGGCATCTAGAAATTATTTCATTGAGCAATTAACATTCATGATGCGTTAGTTCAGGAAGGTCAGAATTTTGTTCAGTAAGGTTATGAAAAGTCAGAATTTTATTCCTACTGAGAGGTAAATAATAAAATTTTCTTGTTGTGCAGTAACTTTAAAATTATAAATGATTAAATAAATAAATAAATAAAAGCTGCATGCGGCCTTCCCTGGTATCTTCAAGCATGCCAATGATAAGTTGCTTGCCAGCCTAAACCCTGCTTATGCCCACAGTTGCCACCCCTTCTCTTTTTGCCCAGTAATCTATAGATCATTTATATATTCTAAATCACACTTTGTGGCTGGCTTTTTCATGTAACATCATGCTTCAAGGAAATAAAAGAAATACCCAAATGCTTCTTCTAAACATGAGCACCATCCCACTGTGTGAATCCACCACATTCTGTTTGTCTGTTTCTTTATCAGCAGACCTCTGGGTTGTTCCTACTGTTTAGCCACTGGTGACAACGTGGCAGTGAACAAAGGTTTACAAGCATCTTTTCCAGACCTTGCTTTCCACTCTTCGGATATGGCCATGTGATCATTTTGCATTTTGTTGTTTGGAGAGCCACCACCCTGCTGTAATAGCAGCTTCACCCTTTGTCTGTGCCCATTAACAGGGCACGAGGCTCCCATCTCTCTCCGCCCTGTTCAGCAATGGTTACCTTCTCGTGTGCTTTTTAAAACAACAGCTGGTCTAATGCAGATGAAGTGGAATCTCAGTTTTGTCTCAACTTGCATTTTCTCCAGTGGAGAAAGATATTGAGCATGTTCTTGTGCTTATTTAGAAACAAACCATTTTTCATAATAGAAACTCCTATAGAAAACTCTCTATAATGTTGAGGGGGAGGGGGAAATATAATCATCAAAATATGGTGTGTTGAAATACTGTTCAGTGCCTCATCTCAACCAAGGGCGTTCTTTCCTGCTGTCCAATCTGGATGGCTCTGAGCAGCTTGTGTGGGCTGATGAAGTGTGTCAGTCATGCCCTCCAGGTCTGACTTGGTTCCACCAATCCTGGGAGCAGGAACATTCCTCATAGTCACTGAGGAGACACAAACTGACACCTGGGAAGAAATCAAATGCCTAAGGCAAAATCTGCCCCAGGAACAGCCAGAAGCAGCTCCTTGCTGCGGGAGGCAGCTGGGAGTTTTGAGACCATCTTTTAATATTCAAAAATGAACTGAAACACAGATTAGTTCCCGATAGTAAGACTACAAGTGATTTTCCTTGATATTTTCCATTTTTTTCTACAATAAATAGGCATTATTTATAAGGTAGTAAAACGGGACTGAGGAAGTGGCTCAGTCAGAATTTGATCTCTATCACCCATACTTTAAAAAAAAAAAAAGGGTGGGGGAGAAAAAATATGTGTGCACAGCCCCAGCAATTTGTTGCTGTCCAGCCCTGGGGAAGAAGAGATGGGTACATTGCTGGAGACGGACAGCACCCAGTCTACACACTTGATCACTTCCAGAGCAGAGACCCTATCTCAAAATACACAATGGCCAGTGTCTGAAAATGGCACTTGTTATTTCTATACCCATGCTTGTTCATGCCTGCGTACACACGTACACACACACAAACACACATACACAGAGATGATTAAAACAAATAATTTATCCTATTTTATACCAAAATACAAATGGTGGGATTTTCCTGCTACAAATCACGTCTGAAAAATACTTTTCCATAGGTTTTGAATTTGTTATACATAAGGAGTATGTCTGCTATTCAGAGCCTGGGGGGGCATTTTTCTCTTCTTCCCTCTCCCCCTCTCTCCTTCTTTCCTTCCTCCTGCCTTTCTTCTTTCCTTCCTTCCCTTTTCTTTCTTCCATTCAAGTGGGTGGACATTCAAAATTCCCAAAAGACGTTATAGGATTTAGTAGTGAACCCAAGCAGACTAAGGACGCATCTATTTCATCACTGTTTGGAGCTGTGAGTGGCGTTAGAAAGTGAACACAAACAAATCTCCTTGGGGATGTTATAAATGTTCTCCTATTTTATGGTTACACTGTACAACTCTATAATTTGTTTAGAAAGAATTGAGTTATATGCATGCCACGGATAGATTTGTCAGTATGTGAATTAAACTTCCATTAGTTTGTTTGTTTGTTTGTTTGTTTGTTTTAGCAAAACATTTTTCCTTTGTATGATGACTTTGAGAAACGGGCTTCAGTTTCAAGACTAGGTTGACCGGTGACTTCTCAGTGAAAACACAACAGCAACAATAATAAAAATAAGTCCCTTGCTGAAAAAGCAGACATTCCCCAAAAGGCCAGCATGAAGAATAATGTCTGGATGAGGAGAAATAAGCTGCAACCCAAAATTTGCCTGGACCATCTTCCACTGAGTGCACACTCACACAAGCATGCATGCTCAGGCTGGTGGACTTCCCAACTGCAGCTTCAGTATCATGTGGAAGTCAGGCCTGGGTCTGAGGGTCAGCCGCGGAGTTGACCGATACTTGAAAACAGCTCAGCTGGAGGGTGGGCTAAGAATCCCGTGTAGCGAAAGCATGCCTGAAACCTGTTCTAAGACAACTGTCAACTGACTCCCAGCCTCAGCTCAAGGTGCAGAATGGATCCCTGTAGGGCCTGGGCTATAACAGCACACTCCATGGTAGGAGTTATGTAACCTACTTTAGAGTACAGTAAAAACCCTGTGTCCTGCTCCAAACACTTTAAATCAGCCCTTCTGCCTGGAAGTCATCTGCTTGTCAAACTTCTAAGCTAACATCAAGTTCTTGCAATGTGAAAGTTGCCATGGCAACCGAGGAGAAAGTTGTGGTCAACAGACTACAATCCAAAAACTTAAAACAAAAAACAAAACAAAAACAGCCCTTTAACTGACTTCTGAAAGCCAAAGAATATTGGAAGAATACATTCCCTGAAAGGAAAATGTGTGTCACAATGATAAAGCTTGCGGGTCACAGGTCAAAACTCATATACACAGGTAACATAGAGACTGGCAAGATCTTAGTTATATATTTAGAAATATATGTATATAGGTAACAACAACTAAAGAAAAGGAGGCCATGGACCTGAGAGTGAGAGAGCACATAGGAGGGGTTGCAGGGAGGAAAGAAAAGGGGGAAATTATGCAATCCTGTTATAGTTTTAAAAATTGAAAATTATTATAATTGTTCAAAATACCAGATAGCGGGACAGTATAACCTAACTACTGAATCAGGCCACATGGTCTACCCAACCACCTCTCCCTACCATGCACCACTCTGCACGTAAGGCACCAGAACAAGGTGTGTTTGGGGGAACTCCACATTGTTATTTCATATCCCCCAAATCCTTTCCCTTTGAGTTGAAACTCAAAGGCCCTAGATGGACACAAGTTTCCAGAACCCTCTATGCTTGTAAGGTCATTGCTCCCTCAAACACTCTAGAACTAGGAATTGATGTGACATCCATTTGTAAATAAATAAATAAATAAATGAATAAACAAACAAACAAATTTAATTAAGATAAAATAGAAAATAAAACAGTCGAAACACTTACTCTTTACCAGGTGTGGTGGGGCACACCTGCACTCAAGAGACTCAGACAAAATGTTCTTGGATTCCAGGCCATCTTAGGCTGAATAGTAAGGAAGTTCCTACAAACAACAACAATGTCAACAACAACAACAACAACAGAGACAGCATCATGGTTCCGCAAGTTAAAGTTCCTGTCCTGCAACCCTGGCAATGTGAGTTTACTCCTTGATACCTACATTTAAAAACTCCAGCTAGAGCGGTGCACATGTGTCACCCCAGCACTCTGGCTTCAACGAGGGAGGCAGAGCAGAGGCCATCCAGGAGCTCACAGACCAGCTAGCCCATAGACAGAAGCTATGAGAGATTCCTCCATCAACAGGCAGAGTGAGAACAACTTTCTAAAGTTGCCTTCTGACTTTCGTACGTATGCTCAGGCAAGTATGTGATTTACTCTCTTTGCCTATAGCTACCCCTTAATTTTTTCATTTCCCATTTTTAGCTGCATGGTTTAGGAAATTGGAAACAGGCCCAGTTTCAAGAGGAGGCTATGCCAAAACCTGGATAATCCAAAGTTTTATTGAGGAGCCATGCTGGACCATTTATTAAAGGAACCAAGAATCCTTATAATGCTGTTATGTCTGCATATTGAGTTAGAAACTTCAATAGTGCACCCATAGCTGGCACACTTGTAAACCTGATAGTGCCTCCTATAAATTGTCTGACTTTGGGCAAATCACTTACCTCTCCTGCAAGATTCCTTGATGGTTTCTGTGGATATTTGTGATCGACTCATATGTGAGAGTATGGCATTTGTTGTAAAGCCTGAGGTCAGGAAAGGTCTTGCTCTTTATCAACATAGCAGTCCAAACTGGAATGATCAAGTTTCCCAGGACAGAATCCAGAAGCTACAAAATGTCAAACCAAACTGGACTATCTGGTTCACTCCTCGACCCCACCCCTACCCCTACCCCATTTCACAGTCGAAGAAGCTTTCTCTACCTGACTTGGAAAGGGACTGCATCCATCCAGCTAATTCTCCATGGAGAATGATCCAGAGATCAGACCATCATGGATCCTGTGATTCTCTGGGCATCTACAATAAACACACTCAGCTCAATAACAGGCACTTCAGAGCGAGATTACTGTCGTAATCCCCTGGGGCTGAATGACTATCTCCATGAATTTTAAATAAACAAAGATTCTGGAGATGTGGGTATGAAAAGAATGTCTAAGATTTAGATACAAAGGAGAGAGGAAAATTACACACAAGTTTAGAAAGTATCTAAATCAGTGCTCTTGTGGTAAATGAAAACAAAAACAAAAAAACTAACAAAAATAAAACAAAAACAAAATCCCCAAACCATTAACACACATACATCTGATCAATCCCAGAGTTAAATTAAAACTCTTTTTTTTTTTGGTTGTGAGCCTAGCTTTTAATGGCTGAGCCATCTCTTCAGCTATAAAACTCATTTTTATTGGTCAAAACAGCCAAGCCAAAGAGAGAACTGAATTCATACACACATGCTCACACACACACACACACACACACACACACACACCACAGAGACATGCAGGAATGCACATGGAGATGCACCACAGTTATTTAGGAATGCACATGCAAACACACATGCACGCACCGCATATAACACAGAGGAATTCAGGAATGCTTATGCACACACATACACCCACGTTCACACATCCATCACATAATGTTAGTTTATCCTGCGTGGAAGCAGCAGGATATGGATGCAAATGAATTTTCCTGTATTTCTCTTGGCAGTCTGACCATATTTAGTATAACATCCAGTAAAGCAGAAATTTTAATTAAGTTTATGGCCTGACCATCTGTATTTATTTAGAATTTCTTTTTTCTTCAAAGCAAAAATGTGAACCTGGCTTGAGACCTAGAAATAGCTCAGGCTACATTGAAATGCATTGTCAACAAATGGTGACTATGTGGTCTGAAATCCAAAGCCGTGGGGCCCATTGTCAAAATATCACAGAGCACCTGAATATGAATCACATAGTCACTAATTCATTCTGATACACACACTTTGGGGGAAGACTAAAAGGAAATTTCAGACACTTTCAAGGAAAGAAAATGACACCAATAAGCTATCATTATTTAAATCATTTAGATATGTTTTATTTAGTGCTTCGGCTTTTGTCTTAGGCAGTGTTCTATTGCTGTGAAGAGATATCATGACAAAGACAATGTTTATTAAGAGCAATGGGGCCTGGCTTACAGTTTCAGAGGGTTGATCCATTATCATCATGGCAGGGGGCGTGGAGCCATGATGGTGCTGGAGCAGTAGCTGAGAGGAACTTCCTGAGAGAGGGTGCTTAAGAGAGACAGACAGACACAGAAGACAGATAGACTGAGCCTGGCGGGGACTTTTAACACACTTTTGACCCACCTCCACTTCCTCCAAAGATGCCTGTGCATCTTTCCAATCTTTTCAAAGAATTCCACTCCTCCCTGGTGACTAAACATTTAAATACAGGAGCTTCTGGAGGACATTCTTACTCAAACCACCACGAGTTTCAATATCGCTTTCCCAATAGCACCCAAGTTCTTTTTGTTTATAGCCTCATGACATTCATGAACAATCCATATTCAAATGAACAAATGAGAACAGCAAATCCAGCCAGCTAGCCCAGCGGGTAAATGTGCTCGTCACACAACCTGACCATGTGAGTTTGACTCCAGATCCCACAGTGAAAAGAGAGAACAGCCTCCTGGAGATTGTCCTTGACCTCTGCATGCATTGTTTGGTAGTCACGCAACCTCACTTACACACACATATCACACACACACACACACACACACACACTAATAGTAATCAATAACAATACATTTTGATGTAAAAATTGCAAATGTGGCTCACGTAAATTTCTAAAAGGTACTTGTGTGTATCTCAATGCAGTGACAAACTGTTCTCCCACGATCCCTTTAGGAGATGAAGTGGAATCCACCCGTTTAATTCCTTTTGCTCTGTCAAAGGAAAAAGCAGATGCCAGACTGCAGTAGCAAACTGGGTGGGAACCGCTGCAGTGCTGCCCAGCATCCCACCCAAATGCTCAAGGCTGCAATGGGCAGGAGTTCACAGTACAGCTATTACTGTTGTGGGGTTTGTGAACCTCGGCTCCCAGCAGAGTCGGTTTAAAAGAGGAAAATGTTATCTGAGCTCGTATCGCCAGCCCATCAGGGCAGAGCAGACACAGGAAGCCGGCTCTGGGTACCCTTCACAGACCTGGCCCCAGTGTCTTACCTCCATTTGCCAGGTCCCCAGCTAGGGACATTTCTGATTCAAGCTACCAAAAGGCCAATCAACGCAGACTGAATAGCTCTGCGTAGATCCCCCAGTTTGCCTTGAGAGAAGGAAACTGTCCGTTTAGACAGGGGAAAATGTATCCTTTCCCTGTCAAATTGCACCACAGAATCAAATTCACATATAATATGAGCCACAAGCTACGTAGAACAGTAGGGACACTGTCCTATTACATACCTGTTGCTTTCTGAGTCTGTTCAGGCTCCGGCAGAAGGTGAGCACTGCAGATTATTCTTATAAGGCACACTTTCAAGAAGGCTATTGGCTGGCTGCACACCCACAGAGAAGGTATCACTTCTGCCGGGAAATGCTGGGGTAGCTCCAGCTTCTCCATGCTGCATCCGCTCAGAGTGAGAAAGATGATGGGTGGATTTCATCAACAAAGTACAAGCAGAAAAAGATTGTGAGATATATACATATTTGTATACACATATGTATATACATAAACATACACATATATACACACACTCATATATACATATATGTATGTGCTTATATGTATGTATATATTTATATGTACATATAGATGTATATACATGTATGCATATACTTAATGTATTTGTATATGTGTGTATATATGCACATATATGTATATATCCATGTGTATACATATATACACAAATGCATATATATACATATGTATATATATATATGTGTGTGTGTGTGTGCCTATATATATACATACATATACACACATATACAAATGTGTGTGTGTGTGTGTGTGTATGTGTGTGTGTGTGTTTAAATCTGGCTTCACAATAGTTGCCATAAGGTCTACGATTACATCATATTTTCATTATCTTCCAGAATTTGCTCTTGTAGAGGTTAAGTCTGAGATGGCGAATTTATAACCTTTTAATGTGAGTCTTTTGTTTTTCCTTTCTTGTAATCTTTCTTTAATGTTATGATTTTTCCAGCATATGTAGAGCATAGATATGTTTGTAAATCCCTGAAAATGTTTTCCTGAATATAATCCAGCTTAGTTGTTTTTCCTTTACTTATGGCTGGCTCACAGACTTATTAAGGTTAGACCATGAATTCTATTGCCCAGAGATGGGGCTGTTGGTATCAAAGAAGGTTCCAGAACACTGAAAGAAGGCATTTTTCAAAGAAGTTGTTGGCAGCAAGAAGCAGGCCTGGTGGAAACGAGAGGACCAGACAGAGTTCCCGGGGTGCAGGGCAACTAGGGAGGTGGCTGCTCACTCACAGGCCTACACAACCTTTTCACTTACAGGTCTACACAACCTTTTCACTTACAGGCCTACACAACCTTCTCACTCGCAGGCCTACACAACCTTTTCACTCACAGGCCTACACAACCTTTTCACTCACAGGCCTACACAACCTTCTCACTCACAGGCCTACACAACCTTTTCACTCACAGGCCTACACAACCTTCTCACTCACAGGCCTACACAACCTTTTCACTCACAGGCCTACACAACCTTCTCACCCACAGGCCTACACAACCTTTGCCCACACACCTGCACCCTTACACCCTCCCTCTCCTTGTCCCCTCGGCAGGGGGCGTTCCTTACCCACCTGCCCCCCACTCACACCCCATTAATATGCTCCCCTCTCTTCCTTCTACTTCCTTGTTCTCTGCAGCATGCATCATCCTGCCTGACCTAAGGCAGAATGTCTCACCCTCAGCACCACATCAGTGTTCAAGACCTCTCAGATCTGGGCCCAGCTCAGACTGGGCTGCTCAAGGTGTATCTGAAGGCAATTAGCACATCCCTGTAAAGTGCTTGAGGTCCCCGAAAGTGAATCATCCTTAAATTCTACTTGAGGAAATTTCTAGATATTTGTATTTGTTCAAAGCAGACATCGAAGGTGCAAGACCGAGGACCTGCGGACCCGCGCTGAGGATCTGCGGACTGCGGACAAAGCAGGACCCAGCCACGCCTCCTGCTCTGCTGCGGCCTAGGCGCCTCCCTCTACTTTCCAGCTCCAGGAAGTGGGCTTGTGGAGCGGTATCCTGCAGCTTGGCTCAGAGGAAATCATCTGCAAGTTTAATGTCCACTTAACACAGTAATGAATAGTGTTCCCTTCCAGAAACTGCTATTAAAAGCTACACTAGTCATGCTGTTAAGAAACAAAACCCAAATTAATTTTAAAGGTATTTTCCCTGCACAAAAGAATGACATAATGCGACATCATGACCTTTTTTTTCTGCCCTGGAACGCAGATGATGGCACAGGGCACCTTTAAGTCCTAACAAGAGTCCTGAGTTACCAGGGTTTAATTAGGAGCTACAACTGACCTACCTAATCTGCTCCACAAAGCCTGTGACCCTCCGCTTCTGCACAGTCCTGTGGAGGAGGGGCCGGGAAAGGAGAGGAGGAGAAAAAGGAAAGGAGGAGGGGGAGAAGGAGGAAGGGGAGGAGGGAGGAAGGAAGAGGGGAGGAGGAAGGAGGGGAGGAAGGAGGAGGAGAGGAGGAAGAGGAGGAGGCAAAGTGATTATAAAGAAAAGCACCCTAAATAAAAAGAATAAAATATTTCTCCAGGGGATTGATTTTTAAGAGATACTGTCTTCCTATGTCATATGAATGGGAGATATTTTTAACTTATCTTAAGAAATCATAATGTGCAATTTTATATTTACCACATAACTGCAACTATGCCAAAATGTATTGAACAAAACAATTGAACAATTGTTTAATTTTTATTTTATGTGTGTGTATGTGTTTTGTTTGCATGTATTTATGTGTACTACATGTGAGCCGTGCCCAAGAAGGCCAGGGAGAGTGTTGAATCCTCTAAAACTGGAGGTAAAAACAGTTCTGAGCCACCATGTAACTATATATTCACTATATATATATATATATATATACACATATATATATACACACATACAGATATAATATAAATTCCTTTAAATTTTTTAGAAAATAAAAGTAAAGAAAAGGGTAATTTTACTGATACTCCTGCTTACAAATATTATATATTCTGTGATAGAAAAACGTCTTTCCTAAAGTAAGGTGGTGAGTGACATGAGCTGCTACTTGGCTCCCAAAAAGGCAACTGCTAATTACAAACAACTCCCATTTTCATCAAAACTGATGAGTTTTGACTCATCCTTGAATTAGAAGCCAATGAATTTTAGTTGGAAAGAGTTGCATTTTGGGGCTGGAGAGATGATAGCTCAGCAGTTAAGAGCTGCTCTTCCAGAGGACCTGGGGTTCAATTCCCAGCACCCATATGGCAGGCAGCTCACAGCTGTTTGTAACTTCAGTTCCAGGGATCGAACACCTTCACACAGAAATACATTCAGACAAAATACCAATGTGATGAAATAAAAGCAAATAATTTTTAAAAGAGTTACATTTCTTTTATAGTATTTTAAATTTTCATTTTAGTATTTTTGTGTATGTGTCTGCCTATCTGTGTGTGACTATATACACATGCCTTTGAGAGTATACATGTCTACCTGTGTGTGGATATACAAATGCATATGTGCATTTGTGTGTATAAGTGGTTATCAGTATGTGAACATATGCACATGCATCCGGATGTTCAGAGAAGCCAGAAGAGAGTATTCTATCCCCTGCAGCTGGAGTTACAGTCAGTTTGAGCTGCTTGATCTGGAAGCCACCTGGTGTGGGTTCTCTGAAACCTCTTTTACCTCTGAGCAATCTCCCAGCAGCCTTGTATATTTTAGAGTTCACACTGGACATCTAACTTTTCTGGGGCATTAGAGAACTGTGCAGAGAACAAATGGCATAGAACTCAGAATCTGAAGTTAGGAACTCCACAGAGCCAAGAAGCCTTTCTTTTAAATGCATGGTGTGTCCTACAAGGAGACAGGTGTTTAACACTGGGAAATCAAAACTCTGGTTTGAGTCTGCAATGGTTGGTCTTCAATGAAGCACTGCAAGGCGCAGAAGATAAGGGAAGGACCAAACAGCGGTAAAGACCTTTAACTCAGCTGGATGTGACTCCTGATAGAACTCCCAGAGCTATAAGATAAACCTATTCAGAGGAGTGTGGCTTGCTAGCCAGCTCCGTGTTGCTCTCCATTTTGAAGCGGCCAGTGTCTTCCCCAACAAGAGCAGCTCAGGCCCCATTTCCCCAACTGCTGAGATCAGGATATGGCTTGCCTTAAGTTTCTCTAGCTTGTGTAAACAGTGGGTTTTCAGACTGAGAGTTTATTCTTACTCCATACATTTTGACTTTGTGGAAAGACACAGATGAGTTTTTCTGTTTTTAACAGTATATTCATGACACCGTCCCAGAGCTCAAGCCTCAGCCAATTCTATGCTGAGGACTTTGCCTGAGAGACTTCAGCTACTAACAGAGTTTGGCTCAGCTTTGAGCACAGAAGATGACTCTGAATCTGGATGAAGATGTGAGCACCACCACTGATCCAGCACCATCCACGCAGCACACACCGATGACTGACTTACTCCCGAAAGTGGAAAGGGTACCATACTATCTGGGTACTGTGGTGAACTGGTACCGTAAGAGCTCTGTATTAAAATCATACCAGGAAGGCCAAGCCCAAGAACTTTTTAGATCAGGCTACAGAAAGCATACAACTCTTTTACCTGGACCCCATAAAGAGATGAAGTCCTTGTACCAGAATGACAACTCTTCACACTGGTCTGCCCTCTGACCACCCAGTATAAGCATAGAAATGCTAAGAGGCTGGGACTCCCCTACTGTCCCAGCTTTTATCAGTCCCTGCTGTTGATGGACAGCTTACTTACCTGCTATCTGCTGATCCTCTTCCCTGCTGTTTCACCTGGACTCAGTCCTGACCCCTGCAGCTGGACTTAATCCTGCAGCTCAGCTGTGATCTGTGGCCCTGCAGTTTGACTCTTTAGTATTTATAATAGCTTCCTTGACAACTTGATTTGGTTAGTTATCTCACATATGCACACACATGTGTATACACATACACACATGCACACATATACATATGCACATGCATACACATACACATACATACACCACACACACACATATTTTAATTTCAATGAATTTCTACTTTTCAGTACTTCTGAGAACTTTTAGTTCTGTTGTGGTTTTCTAATCCTTTTAAACCATTCTGTAACCTACATACATTCATATACAGATATGTATATATATGCATAAGCATATTTAATGGCTGTTGTGAAATATGTACTCTGAAAGTTAACTTAATAATTAAGATAGGAATATAATAATTTACACTTGCCCCACTTCAGGCTATCATAGAAAGTGGGAATATTTGACAAAATGCTGCCACTGAAGCTGCCATACTTTGTGAGTTTATTCTTACTCCATACATTTTGACTTTGTGGAGAGACACAGATGAATTTTTCTGTTTCATGACACCACCCCAGAGCTCAAGCCTCAGTCAATGCTATGCTGAGGACTTTGCCCTCCAAGGGTTTCTTCTGCCAGATGGCTGGCATCCAAAAAGCCTTGACCTTCAGGAAAACCCAGCTCCTGCCACCAGCAACACAATACCTCAGAATCCAGTCAGACATCAGTGTGCATCCACACTTGGGCCGTTTAGTCTGAAACAATGTCAAGAGAAACCATAGATACTGAATCTTAAGCCTCCCGGCCCACCCTGTGCTACCTCCATCAGCCCAGGGGCACTGGACTCCCTGCTCTCCCCCCATCCTGGGGTAAGTGTTTGCCAACTGCCTGGGAAGCAGTAATTTGTAGACTCGTGGAAACCTGGTCTACACCAAGAACAAAGATTCATTTCCGAGGAGAAAGCCTGCCAAGAGAGCACTCCACAGTGAGCGCTGCTCCTGCTCTGCCACCACGTCAGCATCTTGCTGTCTAACTCTTTCCACTTCTGAAAGCAGAGCTGCATTCCCTTTACTTTATCAATGAATATTGATAGTTTCAGTCTGAAATGGAAGTTAAGACACACTTTCTCCAGCCACGTTTGCCAAGCTTCCCATAACAATCCTGTCTCAAAATTATCTGGAGCCTAGCTTAAGATTTATTTTTATTTTTAAGTGTACAAGTGTTTTGTTTGCAATGGAAGCGTTGGCCATTCCTGACTTGTACCTGTCTTCAGAGGCCAGAAGGGATGCCTGACCCCATGGAAGTGGAATTACAGACAGTGTAAGCCAAATG